>NC_090444.1:1051715052-1052064709 GCF_031143425.1 Pleurodeles waltl | reverse complement strand
TATTTAAGTGAGTTGAGTGTGGTGGTGTGTGTTGTTTTGTGTGTGGATAGTGTGTGGGTGATGGTGTTGAGTGGCTGTGGCTGTTATGTTTTGAATGCTGGTGTCTCTCTCTTGGCTTCGTTACGATTTTGTAAGCGTAGGGGTTTGTGGGTGATGTGGGTGGGTGTTTTATATTGTATTGTGTGTGTGGGAGTGGTGTGTGTATGTGTATCAGGTGTGTGGGATTCAAATCGTCCAATGTGGGTGAGTTTTGTTCGTTGGTGGGTATTCTGACCGCGCCGGTGTGTCCCGCCAATGGAATACCGCGTTTGAATGACCGCCGCGTGGATTCGTGGGTCGTAATGGGATGGGCGTATTTCTGTTGGCGTGGCGGTGGAGGTTTGGTCACCTCCACCTTTCCGCCGACCGCTGGTCTGGCGGTCTGTTGTGGCGGTCGGATTTTCGGAGGTTTGCCTTCTGCGGGTCAGAATGACCGTGGCGGGTTTCCGCGACCGCGGCGGGATTATGGAGGATTTCTGACCGGCGGTAGGCGCCTTTTACCGCCGAGGTCAGAATGACCCCCATAGTGTCCTTCAAAATGAAGACGACACATATAAGACTGAAAATAATATGCCTCAAAATAAATATGATACCTGGCAGAATGAATCTTACTTGTACCAGAACAAATATGAAACATGGCAGAGCGAATATGCTGCTTAGTGATTAATATGAATAACACACACTCTGAATTGAATAAGAGATATACTGAAATATATATCAGTTATACTGAAATGATGATGACCCTCACTGTAAACAATAATACAAGCACTGAAATGTATACAATATGTGAAATTTATTACATATGCAAAGAGGTGTATATTATATAAGTTGAAATTAATATAACTGGTTGAATTTAATATCAGTTACAGCAGTGAATATATTATATTCTGAGAAAAATATATTACACACTGGAAATAATATCACATACCTCGAAATAAACATTACACATGATGTTATGACTATAAATTGTGATGAAATGAACATTATAGAAATCGGAATGAATGTGAGATATAAGGAAATTAATATGAGGTGATTTAAAATGAATATGACGTGTTGAAATAATATAAGCCCTATTGAACTTAATTTGTCATGCGTTCAAATGAATATGACCACCATTGATATTCCCATGACATCCGTCAAAATGAATATGGCATGCATTGAAATTAATATGATACATATTTTAAATGGATATGACATAGGTTAAAATGGATATGACGCATGGTAAAATTTATGACAAGTATTAATATGATTACGACATCCGTTGAAACTAATATAACATCTGTTGAAAGGAATATGGCACGTGTTAAAATTTATATGATCTATTAATATGAATATGAGCTTAATTGAAATGAATTTGATATGAATTTAAAATGAATATGAGTAACATTGAAATAAACATGACATTTATCAAAGTGAACATTAATATAAGTTTTCATATGAGTGCAACATCCATTGAAACAATTATATCAAACATTTAAGCTGAATATGAAATGCTTTGAAATTAATATGAGATCCATTATGATTAATTCAACATGCATTAAAATGCATATAACAAATGCTAAAATTACAATGACACTTGTTTAAATAAACATGGCATGCTCTGAAATTAATATGATACACATTGAAATGAATATGACATATATTGGAATGATTATAACATATGTTAAAATGTACATAGCCCATTCTAAAATGAATATGTCAGGTGTTAATGTGACCGCCGTTTTACAATTCATACAGGCAGGACCACCCGCCGCCAAGCAAAAAAGGCCGCCCACCAGCGGTGCGGCTGCTTGGATTTAGGCAGTTCGACCTCCAGTGCTGTCAGAGCTGTGACCAACCACCAAGCCTAATACAAACATACAGTCTCCTCACGGCAGTCAGCCAATTAGGTCGACCACCAGGGTCCGCGTTGAGCAGAGTAACATACAAGAGCATGTTGGATGAATTCAAAAACAACATAGCTGACACACATTGGCCAAGTGGACACACTTGCAAAGGACACTATAAACCACACCCCTTCACAGAACACAATACGTTGCATTTCCACTGCAGCACAGCAAGACAGACCACACATCATTTCGTCCATTTTTTTTCTTAAGTCAGCCTTTTTTCCCCTTTCCATTTTACACCTTTCACACTCATTGTCTACTTTCCCCTCCATATTCACTTGTCTTGTATAGTTAGTCACTGTTACTCCCTTTAATTTCCAGTCATGTGAAGGGCCAAAACCCATGATTTTTAGAGGATGAGTTGAGAGTCATGGTGAATGAAATCATTAGAGTAGACCCACTATTGTTTGGAGCCCAAGTCCAGCACACTCCTCTCAGTAGGAAAATGGAAATGTGGGACAGGATAGTCGAAAGAGTGAATGCTGTAGGCACCAAACTGCACAAAGGAGGACGTTAGGAAGAGGTGGAATGACCTCAGGGGCAAGGTCCGTTTCCTGGTCTCCAGACACCAGCTGCAGGCCAAGAACACTGGTGGCGGCCCTCTCAGTGCCCCATTAGGACACTTTCCTTGGGAGGAGAAGGCCTTGGCCACCCTGCATCCTGATGGCTTGACAGGGCTTTGATAAGTTACAACACAAAAACTGTCAAATAAATGTAATGTCATGCATGCTTTCGGCTCAGCTTTTTACATTGTCTTGTTCATGTACCTCGCCGACATTCAATACCCAGAGTATCTGAGAGTAAGCACTGTCAATCTGTTTAACTGGATCCAACATCACAGTTACCAAGGCCCATCACATACCATATGTCCAAATGGTGCTTAGAAACCTCCCGATACCAAAAACACATTCCAGGATTCATGGTATGTCCCAAAATGCAAATGCATGCTCAAACCTAAATGCAGCCTGCCTACAGATATGTAATACCAAACATTTGTCGAGTGTTGGGGAATAGAGAGAGTGACCTGACTTCAATTCACATGAGGCCCTGGTTCCCTAACTCCAAACACCAGCCCAGTGGTTTCTTGTTAAAATACCCCTGTGTCTTAGCTCTCAATTGAAGTGTACTCACCTGGGAGAATACCATTTGTCAAGTGTGTAGGAGAGAGAGTGATCTGACTACAACTCCCAGGGGGAGCTGTTTCAGTAACTCCAAACACCAGCCCAGTGTGTACTTGTCCAAATACCCTTGTTTGTGAACTCTCAATTGAAGTGTACACACTTGGGGGGATACCATTTGTCTAGTAAGTGTAGTAGAGAGAGAGATCTTATTGCAAAGCACAATAGGACCTTTTCAAGTAACTCCAAAGACCATCCCAGTGCTTACTTGCCCAAATACACTTGCTTGTGAACTGTCAATTGCAGTGTACTCCCCTGGGAGGATACCATTTGTATAGTGTGTGTAGTAGAGGGAGTGATCTGACTGCAAAGCACCATAGGCCCTGTTTCAATAACTCCAAATACCAGCCCAGTGGTTACTTGTCCAATTACCCCTATTTGTGAATTCTCAATTGCAGTGTACTCACTTGGGAGGATACTGCTTGTATAGTGTGTGAAATAGAGAGAGTGATCTGACTGCAAAGTACAATAGGCCCTGTTTCAGTAACTCCAAACACCTGCCCGATGTTCACTTGTCCAAACACCCCTGTGTTTTAACTGCCAGTTGAAGTGTACTCATCTGGGAGGATACAATTTGTCAAGTGTGTGTGGGAGAGGCAGTGGCCTGACTGCAACTCCCAAGAGGCCCTGTTTCAGTAACTCCAAATACAAGCCCAGTTGTCACTTGTCCAAATACCCCTGTTTGTGAGCTCTCAATTGACATTTACTCCCCCGGGAGCGACCAAGACACAGATCATGCTTAACACAGACACATGTCTGTCTACCTAGCTCTATCTTGACTTGCTAAACCAACATGAAACTATTGAGGACAGGAATGACACCTTACTGAGTGTGTACAACAAGTATTCCTAAGACCACAAGATGCATCACCAGAGTGGTATTTGCAGCAGACACATTGACACAGCACTGGGCACATGATGACTCCATTCACATATACAACAAAAGTCCTGGGTTTTCCTGCATCCCACTCAACTAGGCCTCCAAATGTTCAAAGTCATATCTTGCCTCTTCATTTTGTTGGCTGCACTGGTGGTAAGATCTCATTTTCAGGCCATCTTCCAAAGTGCAACTGATCTGCACATCTCATCTGCTGCTTGAGTCAAATCAGTTTGGCATGCTTCACACATGTCATGACAAATTACCAAATACCATGGTTACTTGGCACAATTGGATTACTTACAACTTAACTTTGTTCAAGGTCTCTGCTTACTGTAACACAAAACCTTTTGAGGTAGATGTCACAATTCGGCCAGTAACAATGTACGTTTTTCATCTGCAAGTGTATCTGCTGATGGGCACACAAATGCATCAGATTACCACTACCCCCTAGATGAAGCCCTCAGTGACAAAACCCCTGGACTTGTGGACATGGAGGACAGTTCTGACCCATCTGGGCAACCTGTTCAGACAGCAACAGTAAGTCTCACTGTACCAACAATGTCACCTCCCAGCCCTGTTCCTTCAACATCAGAGGAAACCATTTGCCCCCTCAACCTGTGTAATTAGCACAGTTTCCACCATCTTGTGTCCCCAGCCCTGGTTCCTGACTTGCAGCTTAACACTTCAGATACTGAGGGTCCAGGACCAAGTTGGAGAGGGCACCCTGTGCCAAGAGCACAGGCCTGTTGGGGGGATAGGGTGCGTAGGGGGGATGCTGTGGGCCAGTGGGGTGAGGCCCCTGGGACTGCTTGCGGCCAGCACACTATTAGCCATGTCTTGGGAGTCTAGCAGGAGTCCCAAAGTGTGATGAGCCATGTGTTGACCGAACTCTGGCAAATCAAGCAGCTACAGAGGGACATGCACAGAGACATCCGTGAACAGAAGGAGGCCCACAACCCAACATGGCCTCCGTAACAGGGGTATTGAGGGACATACACACAACCCTGAACAGGACTTTTCAGAACGA
This sequence comes from Pleurodeles waltl, assembly GCF_031143425.1. Taxonomy (NCBI): domain Eukaryota; kingdom Metazoa; phylum Chordata; class Amphibia; order Caudata; family Salamandridae; genus Pleurodeles; species Pleurodeles waltl. The sequence continues at coordinate 1,052,059,697 of NC_090444.1, read as the reverse complement.
ATCTTCCCCTTACTTTGGCTCATCAATAGCAGGCCCATCAACCTTGGTGGAAGTCGCAGGAATGGAGGCCCTGCCAGAGGAACAACTAGCCACAGAGAACCCTGCCTCTGTAGCAGCTGATCCCCAGCAAGCAACAAGCAGGGATGTCCAGCAAAGAATCCAGGAGGTGAGGATGGCGAGACACCCACCGCTGACAGAAATAACCCTCTTCTTTACTGTCCTCTTTTGTGTGTTTCACATTTACTTTGTGGACTGATCCTGAACCACCTTCCATTTCCAATGGGAGGAGTACTCTAAACTTTGGACTTCCAGTGGTATGGCATCTACTCCAATGATTCCATTCACCATGACTAACTGCTTCACATATTTTTTGGGTTGATTCATGTCTTGTATACATTCTGTTAGTCATAGCTTCAAAATAAAATCACACATGACTGACTGTGTAATGATTTTGATTTCATATTCAGCCATGTAGCTATGTCACACCATGTGAACCATATGTTGATGATCGAAGGTACTTGTTCAAGATGGAATATGTTGCATGTGTTTCCAGCTCAGGATTACAACCATCCCACACAAACGCATACATACAAGTGTCTGGCGAAACTAAAAAATGTATTGCAGTGTTCAGCACATAGGCTGTCACTACATCTGAACTATTGAAAATCATAAATGATTCACTCATATTGAGTAAAGGGACATATTTACAGGTACAGACCTCCAGACCAAGGAAGGAAGGGAATTTCCAGACATTGTTCTGTAGAATAGGCAAACATTGAAGTGGTTGATGTCACCAGCTTGAGCCTTATCACATATACACCAAAGTAATCCAACATCATATTTTCCAAGATTCAGACAGTTGGCAGTACAGTAGTAAGGATCACACAACCACTATAATCAAATGCTCATGCATCTGGTGGTATGTCTTATCTACAGGTATATACAGGTCATAAAAAGAGAGTTTAAACAATGTGAATGGAAACTAACTTAGTTGTGACCTAGGACTACATAGTTTATGACCACATGATGGCACATATGATTTATCAGGTCCACCACAGGACACAAAACAAGTCCAATGGGAACTTATGAACTTACATTCAAACACTGTGCAAGCTGTCTTGGAGGAGGTTTCCTACACCCAAACTATGTGACCTACGTTACCTGGAATAATCCATTTCCACTTCGTATGTCAGAACAGCATCACATACCTGACAATCTCACAACTCTGAAATGCCCACATGAAGATGTCTTGGTGAAGGTACCTGTACAAAGAACAAAACAAAGAGTATAGGTTTGAAACCATACATATGCCACAAGTTACATAGCAAGCATCTGAAAAACAAAGTACATTGCAATAATTCTGACACAAAGCAACATTATCAAGGTGGGGAGGCTTCAAAGGCTATCTTATCAATCAGCCTTTGCAGAGTATCAGCTCCCTAGCTGTTTCAAAAATACTAAACTACACACATTCTCACAACTACAGTTCATTGTACAGTCACAGTCATGACATCACATGACATACTTACACTCATGAGAATTAGCTGTGGATGAGATCTTCTCGCAAGTCAGTTCCTTCCTCTTTGCCTCTGCCATCTTCTGTTGCCATTTCGGGAATCTCACCGGTTGGCACTGCAGGCTCCCCCTCCTCTGGGATGTACTGGGCATTCCTCCGCATGGTGATGTTGTGGAGCATGCAGCATGCCACAGTGATCTGACATACTTTCCCGTTTAACCAGAGGAGGGCTCCATCAGTTCTGTCCAGACAGCGAAATGTGGCCTTCAGGAGCCTAAAAGCCCACTTCACTACCCGCTGTGTTCTTACATGGGCCTCATTGAAGCAGACTTCCCCTGGCATAGTTTGTCCTATTTGTCCTGTACAGGCTTACTGCACAAATAACAAACCTGTAATGCAGACAGTATGTACATTCCTGGGAGGCAATGCCATGTGACTCAGTAGCTTGGTTACATAGCAGAAATTGTACAATACATACCTTTGTATATTGGATGCCATCTCTGTAGGGCTGAAACATATGGTCAGAGGTGTGTTCTGTGGTACAGGTACATACCACAGAAAGTCACCCTGAAGTGTCATGAGTCTGCATTTGGTAGGCCACATGTCCACAGATGCACAGGGAAGACACTGTCAGTACCCACCATGCCAGCCCTTTCATTGTCACTCAAGTATAAGGGTAAAGTCTGTACTATGGTAGTTGCCTGTAGGGACTGTATGCTTTGAGTCAATCTTGCAGAGTGTAAGTGTGTTTGTCCTGTCAGGCCTAAGGATTTTACCCTTCAGAAGCCACATTTGTGTTTAATTGTGGCTCACATCACAGTACATGTTGCTGGACCCTGTGCTACCTGATGTCAGTAGGCTTGCTTAGTCATTGTAGGCCATGAGCAGGGTAGTGGGTTAGCCTGCAGATGACTCCAAAAGTATGTAGTTATGTCCCTATACTTATTGGCATGTGTGCTTTACCCTTGTGGGGCCCGATTTAATGGAAAATTACAGTGCACAGCGCAGCACTAAATTTGGCAGCATCCTACACCGTCATTTTCCAAATGCAAGGATGCACTGTATTTACTAGAATATAGCGCACCCCTGTGTTTCCCCCTGCGCCAGCGCTAAATCTGCTGCCGTGCACCAACGCAGCCACCCTTGCCCCCTAGGCTGCGTTGATGGGAGATTGTTTTTGTGTAGGAAGGATCACGTTCCTGCACAAAAACAATCTTAAATGACGATTTGCTCTTTCTATGTGTGCTGCACAATGCAGCACACATAGAAAGAGCAAAAAACAAAGAGAAATTAAAGCATTTCTCCTCGTTGTGCCACTCTAACACCACCCCTTAGGTGGTATTAGATTTTAGTGCTGCCTCAGGTTTACATAAACTCCTTAATCTAGGGCAGCATCAAAATGCAATGGGTATTGCTGTGTCACACCCACAGCAACACCCATTGCACACCCCTTCCACGCAAAGTGTGAAGGGGCCGTAATTACAAGGTGGTGTTAAGCCACAAATGTGGTTTAACACCACCTTGTAAATATGGGGCAGGGCACAGCGCCACCAGAGCGTCATGTAAAGTGACGCTCCGATGATGCTAAGGGCTCTTAAATATTCCTCTTGGTGTGTTAACAAATTGCTCATTTTGTTCTTGGTGTTTCTGACATGTGTGTGACACAGCCGTTTGGGCAAAAACATGTGTATGCAATCCTTTGATTTGTCTCTTGCATGCATACAGGTAAACACTCATCAGAAGAAGGAGATTTTGGCAAGCCATCACACGGAAAATGCGAACCCTGGGGGTCCATAGCCAGCGGAGAACCCACTGTCGCAAGAGGTGGGAGGACGTGAGATGCTGAGCCCGGAAGATCTTGGAGGTCTAGCTGGGGCTGTCTTCCCAACGTGGGCGGGATGCACGTCGGAGCATGACCCTTCCATTGGCCCACATTCCAGCAGTGGCATACCCAGAACTTGATGGGCCTTTGAGGGGAGCACCTCACAGTGACAAGGGGGTGAGTATAGGGAATATTCTGATTCATATCATATTAATTTTAGAGCATGTCACATTTTGATGAGTGTCATTGTGCATTTAAACATACTGAATTAATTTCAATCAAACTCATTTCAACACGTCATATTCAGCTTAGCATGTGTCATTCTCCTTTCAATCGATGTTGCATTCATATTAAAACCTCATATTAATTTTAACAAAAGTCACATCCATTTCAACACATATAATAATCATTCCAATGTGTATCATACAACTTTCAATGCAAGGTATATTCATTTTAATAAATATAATGTTCATTATATATAATGTTCATTTCAACGTTACTCATATTCATTTTAAACATACCAAATTCATTTCAATGAAGCTTATTTTCATATTAGTAGATGTCATATTCATCTTAACATATGTCATATATCAAAGTTATATTTGTTTCAATGGATTCCATAATCATATTAACAATTGTCATATGAATTTTACCATGCATCTTAGCCATTTTAACCTATGTTATATCCATTTCAATATGTGTCATATTAATATCAGTGCATGCCATATTCAATTTGATGAATGGCATGCAAATTTCAGTGTTGGTTATATACATTTAAAGGCATGTCAAATTCCTTTCAATGGGGATTACATCAATTTCAGCACGTCATATTTATTTTAAATCATCATCTATTCATTTCTGTGTATCACATATTCATTCCAATCTTGGTAATGTTCATTTCAAAGCAATTCCTAGTCATTGCAACATGTGTAATGTCCTTTTTAAGGTATATGATGTTGTTTTCAGTGTACAATATATTATTTTCCGAATATAATACATTCACTGCTGTGACTGATATTCATTTCAATTTGTAATATTAATTTCAACTCATGTCATACTTCTCTTGGCATATGTCTTTAATTTAAGAAATATCCCATTATTTTTGATGCACAGTGTATTCATTTCAGTGCTTGCTATATTGTTTACAGTGAGGAAATAGTTATTTCAGCATAATTGAAATATATTTCTGTATTACTCTTATTCAATGCAAAGTGTGTGTTATTCAAAGTAGCATATTCACTCTGCCACGTTTCATATGTGTTCCATTCCAAGTCAGACTCATTCTGCCAGGCATCATATACATTTTGACACATACTGCATTCATTCTTATATGTGTTATATTCATTTTGCCGCATGCCATTAATTCCAGGAGGAGTCCCATATGGGGATCTGTAATTTTGACATGAACGTCTTCCCATAAATTAAATAAACGGAGTGTACAGCGTGCACGATTTCAAAAGGTGAAATGAGTGCACATCACGCTTCTTCAGTAGACATAGAAGACATACTTGTACTCCAGAATATGTAAGACTCAAATGTGAACAACTCCATGGGCAAAGTTTGAACAAAACATACGTAATTGTGACTTGGTCAACACTGCAGACAATATATGCAGGTTCATTGTTTTTTAAAAAACGTACAATAAAATATGTAAACTTGGTTAGGGTACAATGGATCAAACATCCATAACTACAACCTGACCAACAATGCAAGCATGATATGCAAATAGACCCGATAAAGTTACAATGGGTGAAAAATCAGATTGAGCCCTTACATGTGGGCTAGCATACAAAACAGAAAAAAATGAAACAGAATTTACACTGAAACCATTTATCATATTGAAGTGAAAACAATGCTCACTCATAATATTCACAATCTACGAAACAGAAATGTATGTAAGTGGTAACACTAAAGTATGTACAAAAGATGTGTTCCATGCTATAATTATATGTGTGTGTGTAACTGCCATACCCCAGGTGTCAAACATAAGAAAATCAGGTGAAAAATGAAGAAGCAGAATATAGGCTGGAACACGCACAAATGAATTATTGAATGGTATTTCCTCATCTCTATCAAAGAAAGCATGCCATTTCCAGTTTGTCATTCAGCCCATGTGGAGAAAGTGTTAAGATATCTAATTCAAAGCGCTTCCCTTTGAGCGAGAACTCTATGCACAGTAGTGTCAGGCATTATCATGATGTTCTCTGCAGTAGCAAAAAAAATGCAGTTGGGCTATACTGTGATTGCAGTCCATCCAATAGGCAACCAAACTCAAATTTCTATCTGATCATACTTTTGTTTTCTGTCATACGACTCTTCACCTTTCTTTTTGTCTTGCCCACATATAGTAAACCACAGGGGCATTTGCTGTAAATTTCATAAGATTTTTGGCATTTGTGTTAAATTTAATTCTTCTGGCTTCTTGTTGTGCAAGCTGGTTCTAGTTAACATTTGGTCTCCTATATTGTTTGTCAAAAAGTTTATTTTGCCAATTTGAAATGGCAGCTCAAAACTACACACACAGGCTCTGCAATGGCAGGGCCAATACATGTTTTAAAGGGCTACTTAAGTAGGTGGCACAAACAGTGCTGCAGGCCAACTAGTAGCATTTAATGTACAGGCCCTGGGCACATATAGTGCACTTTACTAGGGACTTATCAGGAAACTGACTATACCAACTGGCCATTTCTACCAGGTTTTAGAAAGAGAGCAACCACTTTAGCACTGGTTAGCTGTGGCAAAGTGCACAGATTCCTACAGCCAACAAAAACAAATCCAGCAAAAAGGTGGAGGAAAAAGGCAAAAGGTTTGGGGATGACCCTGCTGAAAGGGCCAGGTCCAACAGTTGGTGTTAAAATTGCATAGGTGTTGTTTTGGATGCTCAATCCACAGTTGACCTTCTTAGGTATATGGGAGACCTAACCCTTGATCGCTACTCTCTGCATTTTTGTAATGTGGCCCTTATGGTAGTACAAAGAGATCTGATTAAATATTGGGGGGAGAAAATTGTTACCATACCTGTGAGAATGGAAAGAAAACATGGCCTGTTGTGTGAGAGCTAAGAAGCTAGTGCATCAAGCAAGGGGATGTCCATGAAAAGTTGACAAGATAGGACCTCATGGAGTGACCTAACGGGGATAGGTGGGGGGCTGAAAGTAGCAGGCCATGGGAATACAGATGGATCAGTGTGGGATAGGGTAAGACGATGGATTGATATGTACCATGTACCATTATGCTGGGATACACTGTCCAGTTCTGAACTTTTTAATGGGGATTGGACAATAATGCGCTGGAACTCAGCAACGTGCTCTTGAACTTCTCAGTCCTGAAGCAGAAAAAGGAATTCAACCTGTAATTTTTGACCTCATCAAACAGGGAAGTCTTTGCTTACTGTTTGCTGCCAGCAACACACTCATTCTCCTTTTTAAAAAGGTTGGTAAGGCCTATGGGCACTGTTTCGTACACAACCACCATGCTGTCAATAGAGTTGTTATTCTTAGCTTCTCCATAGTCCCTAACCCTACGGCCACCCTTTCCTGCATCCCAGCCACAGCCCTATGTTTTACAGGGGTGGGTCTCTGGTTCATCCTCTTTTCTATCCCCATACATAAGAGTCAATATCTCTTCACGTTCTCATTCTGTGGATGTCTATTAATGTGGGGGAGACTTCCTCAAGGTTTTACTGAATGTTCTTCTATCTTGTCCTAAGCTTTAAATACAGATTTGGACACCTTGGTCTTCCTGAAAACTCCACTATAGCCCAGTATGTTGATAATTTATTAACTGTGTCTGTCAGACTTAACGAATGCCAAGTAGATTCCCTACTATTGTTAACTGAATTGGCCAACAACATAAAGCTTTTAAAGACGCCTAGGTCATGAAATTTCTGCTGGCGAGCACCACCTCAAATCTAATCGAATAGCTTCCATTCGTAAGTTGCCCACCCTGTGACCATCTCTCAGGTATGCTCGTTCTTGTGGATAGTTGGATACTGTTGACAGTGGATTTTCAAATTTGCTGTCCTGGTGCGTCCATTGCGAAATTCTGCAAAGAAAGACACTAAGGCCCTCATTACAACCCTGGCGGCCGGCGTAGAAGTGGCAGTAATACCGCAAACAGGCCGGCGGTAAAAAAAATGACATTACAAGCATGGCGGTTACCGCCATACCAAACCGCCACTTCTACACTCCGACCTCCAGGGTGGTAATGACCGCTGGGCTGGAGAACTCAGTGTCCAGACTGGCGGCCGTTACTAGACCACCAGCGGTATCATGACCCCGCATACCATCATGGATTTCGTGGGGTTCTGTACTGCCACGCAATCCATGGCAGTAGGCACTATCAGTGCCAGGGTATTCGTTCCCTGGCACTAATAGGGGTCTTCCCCACCCGCCTTCCCCTCCTTAGAGTCTTCCCCCCAAATCCACGACCCCCCTACAATCCCCCAAAGGTGGCAGGACCCCCCTCCCCAACATTGACACGCCCACTCACACAACTACTACACATACACGCTGACATACACGCACACATAAGCACAGACATATGCGCACACATTTCCCATACACACAACACCCCCCGCATGCATACACGCACTCACACACCCCCACTACACACTCACATGCACACCCCCATGCACGCATACAACACACAACACCCCCACCCCCCTACCCTAAAGGACGATCACTTTACCTTGCCTGGTGATCCTCCGGGAGGGAACGGGATCATGGGGGCAGCTCCGCCACCAGCTCCCTGTCACCAGAACACCGCCACGCCAAATACTGGGATGTTATTCGGTGGGTGGTGTTCTGATGACGGTGGAGCAGCCTCCACTTCACCACCAACCGTCAGTATGGCTGCTGGTAGCTCTTCGTCCGAAAAAGGGCAAAGGGCTGCCAGCAGTCATGATACGCTCGGTGGAAAACCGCCTGCCTGGCGGTCTTCAGCACGGCGGTCTTTGCAAAAGACCACCGAGGTCCAAATGAGGGCCTAAGAACCCTCTAAATGGTCAGAGGAGACAGAGAGTGCAGTTATGAAGGGTAAAAAGATACTGGATGCTGCACTAAAACTGAAGTTCACAGAATAAAATAAACCACGTATGTTATATTGCGATGAAAGAAGAAGGTTTGCTCTTGGTTTATTGGTGCAAAATTACTGGGATCAGAAAGAAACTGCTGAATATTATTCATCAGACCTCAACCCCATATGGGCAGGGCTCCCACTATTCTTGTACTCTGTAGCGGTTCTGCAAGGCTCTGAGAACATTGTGCTGCCTTCAAACAATTGTAGTTGTTCCTCACTCAGACACAGGTTTACTCACCTCTAAAACGCAACACATGTCTTTTCCTGATAGAAGATTCTCTTGTTTAACGCTTTCACTTCACCCGAGTTTGCAAACTTTGGGGCCCACCTTCCGGGAAAGCAAAACACATGAATGCCTTCTATTCACTCCGCATGTCATGAAGCCCCATATTGAATTCAGTTATACACCCAAAAAAGCAGCAAACTTGTTTACTGTGTTTGTGGTTCATGTCTTTTCTCAGAGGTAATGTTAAAACTCTCACTGCTGGTTATGCTGTGTGTAATGTATATGAATCTGTTCAATATAGGTGGCTGCCGCATGTTCAATCCACACAGGTAGCAGAACTTGTATCCCTGACCAAAATGCGAAATCTGGCAGCAAAAAGGATTGTTATCATATTTACAGACTCAAAGTATACCTTTGGAGGGCCCATGATTTTGGGCTGCTGTGGATGCAACGAAGATTCATAACCTCATCAGGGACCCCCTATTAAAAATGGAATGTCTGTGAAGCATTTGCTGAATGCTCTTCTGCTTCCTACCAGAATCAATGTTGATAAATGTGCTGGCCACCAACCAGTCCTAGACAAAATGTCCCAAGAGAATGTCCTCAAATATCAAGTGGCTAAAGAAGCTGCTCTTTAACCTCGATATGAGTCTACAGTGTGTCTTTTATTGGTTGATGTCTCAAAAACTAAGCCCTCATGCAAGGTCAGGTTCAGATGCTGAGAAACAAAATTGGATTAAGTTGACTTTAAAAAGGGATCCGGAATGAGTGTGATGGGTTGGAAATGGTAGAGTGGTAGCCCGACAATTTCTACTCCGCACCCTCGCCAAACTATATCATGGCCTTTCCAATGTTGGGATGGATGGTATGATATGAGCTGCGGCTAGCAACTGGTTTGCACCTAATTCACCTCTGCTGCACAGAATTACTGCCGTGCATGTGTTATGTGTTAAGCCCACAATATTTGAAAAGGGATTAAGACCAGCCCCTGCTCACATTGTTCTTTGGGGCCCCGTCATCATCTACAGATCCACTTTGTCCAAATGCCCGAATGTGGGCCTTACTTGAATGTTCTAGTGATAGCTTGTATGTTGTTTGGGTGGGTGGAGGCTTATCCGTGCAGTTACTGAGAAGTTGTTTCAAGACTTCATTCACCATTTTGGAGTACCCCTGTATCTGTCCAGTGACCGTAGACCACACTTCATTTCCAGTGTAGTTCAGGGGGGTCTGAAAAACATGAGGATTAAGTCAACTCATTATGCACACCATCCTGAATCTGCAGGTAAAGTAGAATTCAACAATGCCACCTAAAACAATAAATTAGTGGAAATGTATTCTGAGCCTCTTCTCAAGTGACCTGATGCCTTACTGTGCTGGCCCTTTGGTCAAACCATATTACTCCACCCCAGAAAACAAGTTTCATCCTCTTTCAAATAATCATAGGCCGACAAATGATACTGCCTTCCAACCCACCTGCCCCACCATCAACTTTGAACTTACAGTTAAATGATGATCTGCAGGCGATTGTCTCACTGTCTCTGCAGTTTCTGTTCTCAGTTCTGAGATGCCCTTCCCGACTGCCCATCCGATCCTTAGCAAAACTTGCAGCCTGGCAACTGGGTGCATGTGAAGGTGCATTAAAGGAAGACTTCTTTGCACCCATGGTGGGCAGGCCCCTACCATGTCTCAATGATCACCAACATTGCTATCAACTGTTGTGGGCTGCCACTTATCACACTGTTTGCATCCCGCTGCCCACCGGACATTGTACCTCATGCTCCAGCACCTGCTCCTGATTCTGGACCTGATCCTGGACCCAGCACTTCGAGATGATGGTCATCATCAATCCTGGCTGCTGTTGGGGAAGTTCCACCGGGGACTGGATACCTCCCCTCCTTTTTAAAGTTACTTCCTCCATCCAAAGCGAACAGCCAGATTCACAATTTTAAATTCCCACTGTGGGACTGTCAAGTTTTCTTTGCTATCGCTCTGAGTTAAGCACAGGTGTAAAGCCAAATTGCACTGTGCTTGTCCTTAAGAGGAGCTGCCAATTAGTGTACCAGAACAACTCATAGGTGCTGTTCCTTGAAAAATATCACCACACAGTAAATCTTTTTTGTAGCTGGATTTGACAACTATTAAGGTTAGATAAAATGAAAGCATGACAAATAGAACTGCTATAAGATCACACACTTGGATTGAATTTTTGGGATGGGCTGGCTAGTTGCTCTAGTTAGTAGCAATTGTCTTGCAATTTCCAGAATTAAAGTAGATAGACTGATACTTTAGCATTCCATGTAAAGGTGAATACAAAGTACTTCTTTTCGTAAAAGCCTTGTGTGGTAAATGGTTTCCTAGACATCTTCAGTGGATTGCTAGTCTTGGGGAATCTGTGGGTCCACCCCTCGCTTGGTCCCGTGTTCTGCTGGGCCAGACAATACATGAGGAAGGGGTCATAAGAGGGGAGACTCAAGAGCAAGTGGGTTCTTAAGTGTGGAGATAGAGTGAGCAATAAAGTGTTATCATAGTAAACAGAGGTCCACATCTTCATTCCTAATGTGGCCTCTACATTGACAACAATGGGGGCCGCGTTTGCACTGTCACATGCCTCGCCACCTGCCCGACTGACGCAACAGACACAACAGCACAACAGACGGGCCCAGGCTCACCAAGTCGAGCCTCCCGCCTCCTCTCGCCTGCTCGACCGCATCCACACAACCAGAGCTCAAATGTGCGCATTGCCCCACCAGCGCCTCACCACCAGCCTTGAGGGATCCGCAACACCGCATCTGCCCGCTCCCCGACAAGCGCTCCAGGCCACGCGCTCATCAGGCAGCCTCCCTCCACTGCCTCTTTTGTGCCTGTCAGCCGCCACACCCCTTATCGTCCTCAGGGTTTGGAGGAACCTGTCTGCCTGCCCAGATCAGCAGATTCCACTCAGCTTAAGGCTGGTAAAGTGTGCCAAACAAAAAAAATATATATATATTTTTTTAAAACACATCTCCAACAAGATGATTTATCCTGGCCGATCAAAGTGACTTACAACCCATTGCCCCCCAAGACTTCTTCGCTGTTGCAGTTCAAGTATCCCACTGCTGCCCCTATTGCTGCTCAGCGGGGATAACGCTGCTGGCATTCTTCCCAGGCGTGCCAACTGCACTTCCAGGAGCTCACCAACTGCAGCCTGTCGCAGACCCCAGGGCCCGGCCGGACAGTAAGATAAGCGACACCCCTGTTGGACACATGCTTTAGGGGCATTCACAGCCAAGGTGAGCACTCGCTGTCTAAAGTGCGCCCCCAGCATTTCGCAGACCACTACTCCCACCTGCCCATGATCCGGACTCACCAGTATACTCACCATCGAGATCTTCACAATCACGGGAGCTCGGCCCACACAGGCTGCCCACTGGAAAGCTTGGGTCGAATTGGCGTGGCGGATGAAAGGAAGGGCCCACTACTCCTGCACCTGGGAGGGGCGGAAATTCACAAGATCTCCACGACTATTGTCGAGGCAACACCACACATATACACAACGCTGAAGAACACCATCACCGCACATTTTGAACCGTATGCCAATCCTGACTAAAAAAGGTTATTACTGCGCCAGGCACGTCAGAAGCCAGAAGAGTCAGTGGACATTTTCTATGCCCATTTGAAAGACTAGCCAGCACCTACACACTTCCCAATGAAAAGGATGAAGTAAGAGCCCAGTTCATCCAAGGATGAGCATCCTCAAAATTCCGGGAGCGCATTCTCCAGGAGCCCAACATGAGCATGCAGGACATCCTTACACTAGGACCATAAAAAGAGTTGTCCAAAGCCCAGGCAGCTCACATGGAGCAACCTCAGACCCCCCAAGTTAGCTGAACCAGTCAACACCATGCTGAAGGACTCTACCAGGCGAAAGGTTGAATGACCCCGACCAAAAGCAAAGTACCGCTCCTGCAGGTGGTGCGGAGGCCCATTGCCACCCTGGAGAATGTCAGGCGAAAGGGAAGATGTGAAGCACCTGCAGCAAACTGAATCACTTCTCCAAAGTCTGACGTTCGACACCCCGGGGTACCCTTCAGCTCCAAGAAACCAGTAAAGGCTGTGGCTGCTCTCCCTACCTCTTCCTCCGATAACGACATGGATGATGACCAGGAGGTAGTTACACGTAGTAAAGACTGTAAGCTATGCCAGTGTCACTCAATGGAAGCTACCCATGTGCCAAATGACGATACGGGTGCACCCCAGGTCAGCTCTGATCAACACCGAAGCATCTATCAACCTCATGGCTGTAGTAGTGTACAAGTGCCTACCTGAACCCCCTGCTCTTCGACCAACCAGGTACAGGTATACGCCTTTGGAAATGCTTGACCGCTGCAGATCAATGGCATCTTCAAGGCGAACATTACTGACAAGATCTTCAGTCTCACCACTAGGATATATGTGTCGCAAGAAGGATCAAGATTCCTACTGAGCTGCCAAACTGTGCAAAGTTGGAGCCTCATCCAATTTGCTTTCAGCGTCCATGCCAGTGACTTAGATGACCTCTGGCTGGAATTCACCGCCCTCTTTGAAGGCATTGGGTGCCTGCGGGGCCCTCCGCTCCGGCTACACATTGAAGAATACTTCACCCTAACTGCACTGAGACACCGAAGGATTGCCTTCCACCTCCACCCAAAAGTAGAAAGGGAACTACAACTCCTGGAGGAGGCTAGAGTCATTGAGAAAGTCTCGGGCCAACCTCTTGGGTGTCTAAGATAGTGGTTGCCAAAAAACCAAAGCAGCCTGACACCGTGTGCATCTTCGTGGGCATGTTGATACCGAATCAGGCCATCAAGTGGGAGAGACATCTCACCCCGACCATCGATTACATCATCTGCAAGTTGCCTGGCTCCAAATGGTTCTCCAAGATGGTCCTCAGGTCCAGCTACCACCAGATTCCGTTGCACCCCAACTCCCGGCCAGTCACCACCTTTTCCACCCATACTGCCTCTGGAGGTACATCCACCTAAATTTCAACATTTCCAGTGCGGTGGATGTATTCCAACATACCATCCGAGGGGTTCTACAGGGTATACCGGGTATCTTAAATGTCAGTGAGTAACCTTAGAGTGCCATCTCGCTCTCCTACGGATGGTCATCTCCAAACTACGAGACTGTGGGCTTACTCTTCACCGGGATAAATACGAATTCCTGAGGACGGACATCAGCTTCTTCTGATACAAATCCTCTGAGAAAGAAACTGGCCAGGACCCTGTTTAGGTAAAGGACATTCAAGAAGCTCCAGCTCTAGCCTTGGTATTGGGGGTGCAGAGTTTTTTGGGCATGGTCAACCTCAGTGGGCAGTTTATGAAAAACCTGTCTGGCATCAGCTGCCCTCTATGTGAGTTGACTAAAATCAACAAACCCTAGGAGAAGGGAGAAGACCAGGAACATGAGTTCCAAGCCACCAAAGATGCACTCTCAGCTCACACTATGCTCGCATATGTTGACCCGCGGCGACAGTCTCAACTGGTTGTTGATGCTAGCCCCATCGTGTTTGGTGCAGTGCTAACCCAGAAACAGGACTGTGGTGAGTGGCCACCTGTAGCCTATGCCAGTAGGACTCCCACAGAACAGCAGTATTCCGAGATTAAAAGAGAAGCCATCGCCATCCATTGGGGGTGCAGATGACTTCACGGTCAATAATCAACCGGGAACACACAATCCTGCTATGTTTCTATCACAACATGCGCGCACCGCCCCGTCATTAGAAACCCATGAGGCAAAGGACACAGAGAAGTATGTCCGGCTTGTAGTAGACTGTGCAAGGCCACTACCAATACCCCTCACCGAGGTGATAGGAGCCATCTTTCTAGATGACTGTCTGCAGCTGGCTGTTGAAGCCACCCAGTCAAAGGATTAGCAACCTTTACAGCACCCTGCGACCTTCCACACCCATGAGGCCAAGTGTAACCTTCAAGCCTTCTACAACATCCGGCATGAACTCTCCCGCAGTGAGGACGGCTGACTTCTGAGAGGTCCCATGTCGTCCTCCCAACTGGACTAAGGTCCTGCACTGTTGCCCTGGCCCGTGGCACACATCAAGGCATTGCGAAACCCAAGAATAGGCTCTGGAGCAACTCCTGATTTCCCCATCTTGACCAAGAAGTGGTGGAAACCATCAAAGGATGCTTAGTATGCCAAGCAAGCGGCCTACCGGACCCACCCACACCTGTCATCACAGAGGACGGCCCCCACGACTCTGTGGCAGTGGGCCAGTGCCATCTCTGGGAGTCTCCCAGATGGCTCTTACATGCTAATAGTCATGGATGACTATTCTCGCTATCCGGAGGTGGAGATAGTTACAACTACATCTGCAACAGAGGTTATCCCAAAAATGGAGAAGATTATGGCAACCCACGGCGTGTTTGGAGAAGTCCTACGGATAACAGACCCCCATTCATTAGCTGCGAGTGGGCCGAATTCATACAGTCCCAGAACATCAAGCACCGCCGAGTCACACCTCGGTGGCCCCAGGCCAACGGAGAGGTGGAGCGATTTGTCCGAACTCTGTCAAAGACTGTTCGAATTGCACTAGCAGAAAGCCGCAATGTGGAACACGCCATCTACAATTTCCTCAGGGAGTACTGGGTCACTCCCCATGGTACTACAGGGATTGCCCCGAGCCAACTCTGTTTTGGAAGGGCTCTGACTGACTCCATACTTCATCATCCGATGTGGGCCACTTGACTGAACCCTGCAAACTGGTTGGACATCCGGAGATCTTGCAACAACGATTATGCAACAAAGAAATAATGAGAAACACAACACCATTCAAGCAGGCAACCAGGTGTTGGTAAAGGACCGCCACCCCGGTGGCAAGTTCCGGCTGCCTTTTGAGAAGGACCCCTGGATAGTGATTGATGTGAAAGGTACCATGATAACCGCACATAAGGAGAGGTGACGTGGTCATGAGGAATGTGTCTCATTTTACAAGATTGCCTCCGTCTTTGTTCATGGACAAGCATCAGGACGTCCTGTCAAGTGACGATCAGTGGGATGATGACCCGCCTGCAGGGTCCGACTTAGATGGCTCACCCACCCGGCTCTCCAGCCTGAAGCTGTCTATGTGCTGAGGTCTCAAAACCCCACATTAGCACAAGTACAGACTTACCACATGCTCAAGCGTCACCCACAAGCAGGACTGCAATGAGACTCTCTCGAAGAGCAGAGGCTGAACATTACCACCTCAGATCCAACCCGGATCCATCCAAGATGTATGCTGTCTTTCTTTTGGTGTGAGCTTGTGTCCTGTTTGCTTCCAAGTTACAGTTAAGCTGAAGTTACATGTGTATGATTGGTTACCATGGTAGTGCTATTTGTTTAGTTTTTTTTGGAGGGAAGGGATGTTGTGTTGTCCCCTGCGGGCGACACCAAGTGGAGAGCGAAACCCGGGGGAATCTGTGGGTCCACCCCTTGCTTGGTCCCCTGTTCGGCTGGGCCGGACATTACATGATGAAGGGGTTTTAAGAGGGGGAGCCTCCGGAACAGGTAGCGTCTTAAGTGTGTAGATACAGAGGGAGCAATAAAATGTCATCATAGTAAACAGAGGTCTGCGTCGTCATTCCGGGTGTGGCTCTACACCTGATTTCCCTGGTACATAAACTCACCTGTATCTGTTTCGTCTACCTTAGAGCATCGAGAAAATTCATTAACATTCTTCTAGGTAAGTGCAGAAAAATCATCATCTAGGCCTTTATCCCATCTTACCAATACTACAAAAATCTGTATAGTTGGGAATGCCCAAAGTCTGACCATCAGATTGCAAATCATCCCAAACAGCTGCCACGCCATTACTTGGTCTCAGTCAGTGGACACCTATCACTCAGCCTTTAGCCAAGCTCCATTAGCTTCTGGTTAGATGTGTGTGGCCTTGAAGCCCCATTCTCTGTGCCATCAGTCAATCTATGGCAAGAGCACTTCCTATGTCCTGAGTTGCCTTCTTCTCTGTGCCCCTTATTATGTGTTTTAGTCTTCTTTGGTTTGGTTTCTTTTTAAAGGTACCTAGCAACTCTGAAGGCCCATATCGTGGGCTGGTTATTGGCTTATTTTGCAAATGTGACCTGGAATTCCATTAGTGCAACTAGTTCCCTTTATGAATGCATCTAACAATTTGGTTTTTGCAAAATAAGGGGCAATATATGTTATTATCAGTTAATCATCTAGTGCTACGACACTGTGTTTGGTTTTCAATGTGCTTTATAAAATCAAGCTGAAAAACCTAGATGACCAAGCAAGAATGGAGAGTCATTGGATGTTGCAAAAATCCCAATCAATCTCAGACTCTTCCATTTGCCAGCACTACTTTCAAGCATTAAAGCTTGGTACTACCATTCCCAAATAGCTTCAAACATTGCACCTGAACTATTCTACATTTACAAGGAATTATTACCTTCTATCCACGCACAACAGCCTCCTACCAACATGACTCTTGTAATTACCTCGCCTCTTTCTTTCAATATAAAATTGATTCGGGCATACCAGCATCATGACCATAGACACTCCTCCTGCTGACAACCCTCCCAAGAAAATTGAGCAGCAAACTAGGTTTTTGAAAATCACCCTATTAACCTCCCAGAGCTGACCCCATCGTCACCATTTTATTTAATGTTTCATTCTCCTCACTTGAAATCGCTACAAAACTCATACACATCATCACATCTTTTCTAATAAAACATACTGCTGACCCTGACAGCTTAATTCACTCCAGAGCGATATCTCGCTTCAGTTTATAGCAAAGACACAACATGTGGTGGTAAAATCCCAGGTATCCTCACACTTGAGCACCCTGGAGGTACCAAATGACTTTCAATGTGAGTTCCTTGCAAGTCAGATGAGGAACAGAACTAAACAGTACAGATGGACTGAACTGTGCAAAGCAAAGGTTATGCCTGCACCACGATCCTATTGGCATTTCTGGTGTACTAGACACAGCTGACCACAAGGCCCTGATGAATTTCCTGGTAACGCAGGCAGATACTGTTGCGATGCCACTTGCATAGTTCACATTTCGTCATTACACACGCTCCGCAGGTTTAAGTAGGCCAATGCCTCTCCATAACATCTACTATCAAATGTGGTGGACAGCAAAGTTCAGCCTTGTTGCCCAACCACATCAACATATGCATGACCCTGCTGGCCAATATCCGGGCCACCTCTGAAACTGGTCATTACTTGTAGGTTGATGACACTCAGATTTATCTCAAATTAGGGCAGTAGTGTGGGCTCATAAATCAAGTTGCAAATTGCTTTATGGGTGAACGGGCTAAGCCTACACAACAAGAAATATAAGCTCCCTCTTATAAGACTGGTTGACCAAACAACCCCACCTTTTCTATGGGCAGAGTCAATGGGATACCCCCCAAGTTTAAAAATAATTTTATTGAGATGTGCTCTTTGGTGGCGGAATTTGCTTAATTCTCCACATAAACACAACTACCAAGATCACTTTCTACAGCTATGGTAGTTAGATTTTGCCTTTTATTTGCTGTACATTTAGCATGAAATTCCCTTGATACTCGTTATAGTCACCTCTTATCCTTTACAGTGGTTAGCATGATGCTCTTCAAAATCTAGAGCCATTCAGCTCGATTCACCATCAACTCCAGACATTATGATCACATTTCTCCTTCCTTGAAAAACCGACTTAGGCTTACAATTAGGCAGCACAATTCACGACTATGGGCTTGATTCACAAAGGCAAGTTACACTTTTGAAAATGTATACACCTTGTAGAAAGTTTACTAGTTTTTTGTAGTTGCAAACTTCAAGTGTAAACTTACCACAAAAATGTAACTTATATGTCTCCGCCCTTAGAGTAATTCAGTTGGCTTATGCCTGCACGAGTTGGAGACTTGACCCTCTCTAAACACCTCTTACTCCACCCAAATCCCATCTGCCTTAGTAGTAAGCCTGTCCCTTTTCTCACCAACTCCCCTGTGCCCCCCCACATTTACTACTAAAATCTATACTTACATGTGGAGACACTGCAGGTGCAGAATCTCACATATGTAAGTACAGGAAAATCTTAAACTTTGCAGTATGTATTGTACTTCAAATTGTACTACAAAATGCAGTTTGCAAATCAGGCTCATTATGTTTGATTCGTAAGGTGCTCCACAAGACGGCTCCAGCAAACATGTTCATTTTCTTACTGTCATATCTTTCAGTCAGAAAACAGAGATCGGCTTTAGAAATTATTGGCTATCTGCTCACTTCCTTGCAGAAGATCTTGATGGAGCATTTCAGGTATGCTCTGAACGAGGCTGATAAATCTTTTCACCCTAGCAAGGGGTAAGAGCAATTAACATGGCATCAATCAACATTTAGGGGGTCATTACGAGCCCCGGCGGTTCCCACCGCCATGCCAGCGGCGGGTGCAAAGACCACCACCGGCATGGCGGTCGGAACTGCCATATTATGAACACAGTGGCGGCCCTCCTCCACCGCCAGGCTGCCGCTGACAGGCAGTCTGACGGTGGAGGGAATCATTTTCACGGATAATGATCCCTTCTGCCACCAGTCTTTCCCTGGTGGGTTCCCCCGCCAGGGAAAGGCTGGCGGAAGGGGTGACCTAGGGGCCCCTGCACTGCCCATGCACTTGGCATGGGCAGTGTAGGGGCCCCTGTGCAGTACCCGATTTATGGGTAGTGATCTGTGCGTCGGGTGCAGCTGCACCTGCCGCACACCAACATTGGCGGCGGGTCCGTTTGGAGCCGCTGTCAATGTTACGGCTCTCTTCCCCGCTGGGCCGGAAAACTGTTTCCGCCCGCCAGCCCAACGGGGAAAACATTACACGGCCGGCGGGGGGGGGGGTGGTCGCGCTGGCGGTCATCTATTGACCGCTAGCGCAGATCTCGGCAGTTTTAACTACCGAGATCGTAATAACGCCTTAATTTATGTGTATGACCAATTTGGCCACACAATAAAAACCCAAATTAGAAAAAAAGTTAAAGGGTTTTATTACAAATGAATACACAGATTAATGTAAGCAATTCTCAAAAACAGGCAGTAGAGGTACAGTACCACCACTGGATGTCCAAATCTCTGCAAGAAGCACAACCTAATTAACATTAAATAGACTGAGCAATCAATCACTACAATACAGAATAATAATAACAACACTTGGTGTTCATAAAATAAGCAGTGACCAACCCCTCTAAGCATTAGTGCAATTCAGAATCATCTAAATTAGCTAGCTAAGGCAAAAATAATTTTCCAAATTAGGATGTCACTAAATTGCATTAGCTGGGCTACAAAACATGAAGACAAAAGTAAAAAAAAAAAAAAAAAAAGGACAAAAAGAGCATGTCAAAATAACATCTGGGGCCAAAAGTTATACAAAAAGGAAGGTGTCAGCATATTAGAAGCTCAGTCAAGGGTCTTCACATCAGTCAAAGGACAGGTATAAGTTCTCTCAGCAAGCATTTGGGAAAGTGTGGGGGAAGGGCAAAGAGGTATGTACCTCTCAAAGTCTAAAGGAATCTCTTTCCAACGTCACTGAAATTGATTAATTAAAGCCCAAAGTTAACTGTGATTTTCCCATTGGAACCCCCATGGATCAGACAATTGTATTGTCCAATCCCCTCACATCATATGACAAATATCTGCAACATGCTTATGGGATCCCAAGACCATCCTGGGAAGCTGTCCGTTCTTGGTGTCCTGTACGACTTTGCAACAAAATGAATAGGGCAAGTCTTCAAGTTCTCAGTCTCCCGGTGCACCATGCTCAAGGTTAATATCTCTGGCTCTCTATGAGTAAGATAATAGCACATCTATTTCCAAATTAAGATTTCATGTGAACAACATCTGAAAATAAATGACACATTAGCAAAGAAGAAAAACAATTTCCCGCATTTTATGAGACTGGGCCTAGCAGGCCTAACATGACTAGATGTAAAGCAGAATAAAAATGACACACTTTATTCAAATTAACCTGAACACATAAACATTTTCAACTGAAAAACTGTCAGTAAACATTCTTGTTTAAACTTCATGTTACAATAAATGCAAAACGAATACCTTGTTTATACATGTCAGTAAATATGATGGGGAACCACATTTTTCAACATTATCCTAAAACATTTAGTGCACATCCGTTATGAAATTCATTATCATTTCAAGTGTAACTGCTCTCTATTAATATCAGGTTTAACATGAAACCAGAATCAGTTATTACATTTCAATTAATATGGCTATACCAGACACATTTCATTAAAACACTAGTGAATGCACCTTAATATAAACTTTTAGTGCACCACTTTACAACTAGCTTGTTATGAGGTTCACAAGTTAAAATGTCAGTATGGTCATGCATAGATTAATATTGTGACATTAAAGGTAACAGGCAAATCTCAGCTGCAGCAGCACCCTCTCTGATGGCGAATCAAGTCCTCACATCAGATTACAATCACTCATATCAATGAGACAGATCAAAATCTCTGCGGTCGTTCCAGGTAGGATCTTCTGGACTACTCTGCTTAATGTAATTGAAATAGATGTTTCATCTATTCTCAAGTTCTATTTCCTCTTGTCTTCTACCCTTATCTGCTCTTTTCTTCTCTACGCATTTGAATAGCTTGAAAGATCCAAATGCAACTAAAGCACACAGCAAAAATCAGCAAAGGTCTCAGGATACTACCAACTATTCCACTTCCTACACTGCCAAACCACTTTCCAACTGCTGAGAAATCGGTACCTATTGTTTCCCAGGCACCTGTTGCTTGGAACTCCTTCATATCGTCCTTTAAATCAGTCATGTTCTTAATATACTTTCTTAGCTCCTTGCTGGTATCCGGATTAAAATTGCAACATTGTAGAACTTTCAGCATCTTTCAGACTGTGCCTTCTTTTGCCAGAAGGGTGTCTACAGCAGGACAATTTTCCAAAACCATTGATCTTATGGCAACCATTTGAGTTTCTACTAACAAGAAGGCCCCTGCTGTATCTGTAGACACTTTATTTACAATACTTGATGATTTTCTTATCTTCAGATCATTTAGAATCTCATCTACAGATGGAATCATCACACCAAATATGTCTCCTACAATCTCTGAAGCACTGGCACCTCTCTTGACTCGGGTATTTGACTTCTTATCCCATGTAGGATCATCAAAATGTTCCACATGATAAATCTTTCAAACAATTACTCCAAGTAACATGTACAATATCATACTTTCGGCAATCTAAAATAAGAATGCTTTCCACAAACGAAATAAACTCCTGGTATGGCGAGGTCTTGTCTATTCAACATAAATGTCCAGCTACTCTGAAATTTAAATACATGTCTACACTCACTTGTCACCATAAAGTTAGTGTCAGTTTTCCAAATAGGTCTAAATACACATAAGCCCATATTTATACTTTTTGACACAAATCAGCGCTTGGGCAGATTTGCGTCAAAAAGTTTACCGCCGGCTAACGCCATTCCAGTGCGCCAGCCGGGTGCCTTATTTCTGAAATGACGTTATCCGGCGCTACGGCCTGGTTTGCGTCAAAATAAATGATGGTAACTGGGCAGCAGAGGCGAAGGGAAGACTGGGGGTTGTGTGCCAAAGAATGGTGCAAGTCAGGTTAGAGTCAAAAATATTGGCTCTAACCTGACTGGCGCCATTTTTTGACACACAACCCCCATGGAAATGACTCCTCTCTTAGCAAAGACAGGAGTCATGTCCCCCTGCCCAATGGCCATGCCCAGGGGACTTCTGTGGGCATGGCCATTGGGCACAGTGGCATGTAAGGGGGCCCAAGTTAGGCCCCCCCTATGCCACCAAAAAAAAAAAAACACTTTTACTTACCTGCACTCACCATGGATGGGTCTTCCCATCCATGGGTATTCTCCAGGGGTGGGCGAGGGCGGCAGGGGGTGTCCCTGGGTGCAGGGAAGGGCACCTGTGGACTGCTTCCATGGTCTCTGTCCATGGAAATGAGCCCACAGGTCCCTTAACGCCTGCCCTGACCCAGGAGTTAAAAAAAGGCGCAAATCCGGTTGGTCCCCATGTTTTAAGGCCCGCCTCCTCCTGTGCGTCATTTTGATGCCAGAGGATAAATAAGGCGCTCCTGCCTTAGAGTCATTTTTTGCACAGGAATACCTACCTTGCATGTCATTAGCGCAAGGTAGGTTTTCACGTACAAAAAATTACTCAAACTCCATAACTTTGGCGCTAGACAGGTCTAGCGTCAAAGTATAAATATGGAGTTAGATTTGTGTTGAATTTGAGTAAAAAAAATGTACACAAATCCGGCGCAAACAGAGTATAAATATGGGCAAAAGTTTCCCTACATATTGCCAGTCTAGTGTCAAGGCAGCTTGGTTTCCTGCTTCTGAATGTGCTTCTTCTTCTTTTTCCCAATGTACGTACTACTACACCTCCCTCTGCCTTGGTTTTCATTTCTTTTCTTCTATCTTCAACTTGTCAGAAAAACTCCTTTTCTACTGGGGTAAGAACACATGTCAAATTATTTCTATAGACATGAACTGTACCAAATGTCAAGGTAAGTTCAAATAATCTTCCTACTGTTTCTAGGCTTTTTCCTTTGGTAACCTTGTTCAGGTGTCTTATGACTGAGACTTCCAAAAAAGATGTGATCATAATTTTAATAATTGTAAACTGTTCTTGTTCATACAAATGACTCATCAACAGACTACAGGAAATACCATAATCCAAGGGAAGACTGTGATATGTAATTCCCTCTCTAACTTTTGCAGGCAATTGTGTATAGATGTAATAGTTATTGGCATCCATTGTATCAATGCACTCATAAAGCAATTTGTATTAAGCATTTGAGGAAAGATCTTCTCTGGAACTGCCTACACGTAATTGCTTTTCATCTAGTGTATGCATTTTACTGTCAATAAGAACTGTGGAACTTGGGGTACTTGTGGATCTGTTTCCTGGTTCAGATGGTATAGGTTAACATAATCCAATAAGCAATGCAATCATCAGGGTGACTGTCACAACTAATACTCTAGCACGTATGTACCTACATTTCCTGCTATTGTTTCTATTGGACTCTATGAGTTCTCTAATTTCAGAGCGAAAATCAAAAATAAAATTTAAAAATGCAAAAATGTAACATTTTGGCAGCAAAAACAGCATCTGTCTCTTTCAGTCTTTTCATTGTGTGCAAAGCAAAGAGCAAGCAATTGCCTTTCAACAAAGTTCAAATGTTACACACAAAATCTTTGTTAGTCTTCCTTAAACTTACTCAGTGTTCTTCTAAATGACAATTCTTTGATGAATACTGTATACTCAGACCTCGGTAATCTCTTTATTTCCAACAAACTTCATCTACTGTTTCTACTAAATGTTCAAATGTCTCTAATAAATGCGCAATTCAAAATCACTAATAATCACATGCAGGATATAACGTCTCAGTTTATCAAGTGGCAAAGTAAGTTCAAAGTTCAGTTTAGCCACAAGAATAAACTCAAGAATGTTCAGCTGGATACAACTTGCTAAAGCAAAAGTTTCCAAATTCTCTCTTCCAGTCATTTGCTGCTAAATATGTCCTTCAGAAGCTGCGTACCTTTGGCAGAGTACTCTTCTTCTCTTTGATACTAGGACTACTGGTCCTTCTGTATCACTGCCATTCTGACCAGACTCTTTAGTTTCTTCTGGAATCATTTGTGGCACTTGTACTACAGGCACAGTCTGTTCACTTGGCCACTGGTCTCCTGGTACAACTCTTTTTACTACAGCACTAGGCCCTTCGTCAGCGTTTGAGTTCTACGCGGTCAACATTTCTTGTCTGGACTCTTCTGTACTAACTGCAGCAGCTGACTCACTCAGACCCCACTCAGACCATATATGTGCTGTTTCAGTTACTTGCTCATCCCCAGCAGCTTGATTAACCTTCCCCCTTTGTCTCACTGTAACCAGCCTTTCAGGGACAGGTGCTGTTTTGACAAGGGAACCTGGATTTTTGTGCATGTGTGCCACATGCACCCAGTTGGGGAGACCACCACACTTTACAGCTGTCGTCATCACCAGAATGATCTGATACGACCCCTTCCACCGTGGCTCCAAGCAGGACTTCTACACATGTTTTTTTCTACAAATATGTTGGGTATTTGACGCTACAAACAGGTCGTCAATATACTAAATAAAAATTGAGGGCCTCTTAAGGGATTCCAGATTCTTTTTCAAAATCTGGTTGAAGATGGAAAGACTCTCAGTATAACCTTGTGGGACTCAGCACCATGCCAAAATATGACTGCCAAATGGAAACTCAAAAAGAAACTTTCTTCATGCAACATTATGGAGAATAAATGCCTTTCACAGGTCAATCACAGTAAACCACTCGGCTTCACACAGAATTTGAAACACAATCATTGCTGGATTCGGTTCCATGGGATGATAAGGAATTACTATTTCCTTTACCTTTCTAAGGTCCTGGACTATGCAGTATTTTCTGTTGGGCTTTCGCCATCTCATAACTGGAGACTTACATGGACTCCCACTATCTCCATCAAAATTCCATGTTCCATCATGGACTTAATCACTGGAGTAATCCCTGCAATTGTTTCAGGTCTCATGTTGTATTGCAGGACTCTTGGGTACTCAGCATTTGGCTTCACATTTATTTTGACAGGCTCAACGCCCTTAATAAATCCTATCTCCTTTCCTGAAAAGTCCCAGACTTCAGGGCAGGGGACACAGTATCTCTCAAATCTGCTGGTAATTAATTACATGTCAGCATAGGGAACAATGTGACACCTGGGGTTTGAGTAGCAATTTTAAATGTCACATTCTCATCATGGGTTCGAATCTCAATGCCTTTTGTTGTACAGTAGATGGAACAATTCAGCTTACATAGTAAGTCACGTCCAAGCAAACTCACAAGACTCAAATCACACACACACCACAAACTGGAGCTCATCTTAAGAGGATCCTATTTTTATAGAGACAGCTTCTGTTACTGGACTTGCCAACTGTTGGTTTGCAACTCTTACAGCTTGGATCTTCTTTCCCAAGACAGGTAGGTTAGGAACCTTTGCTGTTCTCACAGTAGAGCGGATTGCACCAGTGTCAACCAGAAAGGACACATGGTGGCCATTCATGTTACCATAAACATATGGATCACTCTGGTCTACCTCTAAGGATGTGCCAAACATGCATTCCTCATCCTCCTCCCCCTTCCCAGGGCACCGTCACTGGGAAATATCTGGGAAGTACTCATCATCTAAAGGAATCATGGGAAACTGAGTTGCCATTTGGTTGGAATTTACATTTGCAATGTGGTTTAAATTTTGTCAGGGAACATTAGACTGTTGTTGAAGGATCAGGGCTTGTGGAACCTGCATCTGTTGTAAGAAGACTACATTCGGGGACTCTGCACTTGCTGCATCTGAACCTGATTGTTTCCGTGCATTTGCACAAGTCCACCATTCTGCATCTGATTATTATTTGCATTATGGGGACACTCCCTCTTCCAATGGCCCTATTTGGCACACGTGTTACATGGATTAGTCCTCTTCAAAGTCATTACATCCACACCTCTATTGGGATCAAAAGGAATACCTCGTACTCTAACTTGCTGCTGACAACCATTTCCTCCTTGCATCATCGGGGCTCCCTGTTAATACACTACCTGCATTCTGCCAATATTGCCTGTAAACTGTGGGTTCTGGCTCCTCTATGCAGACTTTAAGTACATTACCATCAGCTTCTCTTCTAACACTTTCTGCTTTAAACCCAATTCATCACTGCAATACTTGCGTATTGCAGGACCTCATCAATCAGTTTGTTCTACCAACAAATCAAATGCTGCTAAATTATAGTATTCACTTCTGGCTTCAATCCCTGTACAAACCTGAATGCAAAATGACTCATATCTTTCACTTCAATTGTCTCTGTAGCACTGAAATGTTTGAAGGCCTGCAACACTCTCTCATATTAGGAATACATCAACACCCTAGACTCCTGAGTCTTCTGTTTTATCACTATTCAGGAGTGTGGAATTTAATAAAATATCTACTTGTCTATGGGACAGGTTGCTTCTTAGATCTACATGTCCTGTGAAGGAATCTACTTGTCCCTTTGGTGCCACATAGTGAGGCGACATATTATGGCAGCAATCTCATTATGTAAGAGCTCTGATAATGGCCTCTCTTATTATGCCAGGGTTACTACTATAGTAGGGCTTGAATACTTGCAATTTCAATCACTAGCATAGCAATTTCCTTATTTTGCCACCTTTCCACAGATCTTGATACTGGGGCTGGAGGAAGCAGTAAGCAATATGACACGGAGACTTTTCCTTTTAATATGATCCTTTAATCCACTAACTAATCATTATAACAGCAACGCCACAATGATCCTTTAATTGGCATCTACCAACTAATCAATATCACAGCAATTTCACACCACCAGCTCCGATGCTCCTCTCTTCACTTCTCCCTCTAACTGTCCCTCACAGAATCCTCACGATCTCCCATTCCACCTTTTACATCTTCACTTAACCCCTTCGCTGCCAGGCTTTTTCCCCTTCTGTGCCGAGCCTTTTTTTGGCTATTTGGGGTAGTCCGCGCTTAGGCCCTCATAACTTTTTGTTCACATAACCTACCCAAGCCAAATTTGCGTCCTTTTTTTTGAACATCCTAGGAATTCTAGAGGTACCCAGACTTTGTGGGTTCCCCTGAAGGAGACCAAGAAATTACCCAAAATACAGCAAATTTTTTGTTTTTTTCAAAAAAATGAGAAAAAAGGCTGCAGATGAAGGCTCGTGGTATTTTCCCTGATATTGGCATCAACAAAGGGTTTGCGGTAGTAAAATCACCATCTTCCCAGCTTTCAGGAACAGGCAGACTTGAATTAGAAAACCCAATTTTTCAACACACTTTTGACATTTTACTGGGACATACCCCATTTTTATAATTTTTTGTGCTTTCAGCCTCCTTCCAGTTAATGACAGAAATGGGTGAGAAACCAATGCTGGATCCCAGAAAGCTAAATATTTCTGAAAAGTAGACAACATTCTGAATTCAGCAAGAGGTCATTTGTGTAGATCCTACAAGTGTTTCCTACAGAAAATAACAGCTGAAATAAAAGAATATTGAAATTGAGGTGAAAAAAACAGCCATTTCTCTCCACGTTTTACTCTGTTACTTTTTCCTGCAATGTCAGATTTTTGGAAGCAATATAGCGATACGTCAGCTGGACTCTTCTGGTTGCGGGTATATATAGGGCTTGTAGGTTCATCAAGAACCCTAGGTACCGAGAGCCAATAAATGAGCTGCACCTTGCAATGGGTTTTCATTCTATACCGGGTATACAGCAATTCATTTGCTGAAATATAAAAAACGAAAAATAGGTATCAAGAAAACCTTTGTATTTCCAAAATGGCCACAAGATAAGGTGTTGAGAAGCAGTGGTTATTTGCACATCTCTGAATTCCGGGGTGCCCATACTAGCATGTGAATTACAGGGCATTTCTCAAATAGACGTCTTTTTTACACAATGTCTTACATTTGGAAGGAAAAAATGTAATGACAGACATGGGGCAATAACACTTGTTTTGCTATTCTGTGTTCCCCCATGTCTGCCGATAAAAATGGTACCTCACTTGCGTGGGTAGGCCTAGCGCCCGCGACAGGAACTGCCCCAAAACACAACATGGACACATCACATTTTCACAAAGAAGACAGAGCTGTTTTTTGCAAAGTGGCTGGTTGTGGATTTTGGCCTCTAGCTTAGCCGGCACCTAAGGAAACCTAGCAAACCTGCGCAGTTTTGAAAACTAGACACCTAGGGGAATCCAAGATGGGGTGACTTGTGGGGCTCTGACCAGATTCTGTTACCCAGAATCCTTTGCAAACCTCAAAATTTGGCCAAAAAAACACTTTTACCTCTCATTTCGGTGACAGAAAGTTCTGGAATCAGAGAGAAGCCACAAATGTCCTTCCACCCAGCATTCCCCCAAGACTCCTGATAAAAATGGTACCTTACTTGTGGTACCTAGCCTAGGGAAACCTAGCAAACCTGCGCAGTTTTGAAAACTAGACACCTAGGGGAATCCAAGATGAGGTGACTTGTGGAGCTTTGACCAGGTTCTGTTACCCAGAATCCTTTGCAAACATAAAAATATTGCCAAAAAAACACCTTTCCCCCTCATTTCGGTGACAGAAAGTTCTGGAATCAGTGAGGAGCCACAAATTTCCTTCCACCCAGCGTTCCCCCATGTCTCCCGATAACAATGGTCCCTCACTCGTGGGAGTAGGCCTAGTGCCCGCAACAGAAAAAGCCCCAAAACACAACGTGGACACATCACATTTTCCCAAAGAAAACAGAGCTGTTTTTTGCAAATCACCTAGCTGTGTATTTTGGCCTCTAGCTCTGCCGGCACCTAGGGAAACCTACCAAACCTGCGCATTTTTAAAAAGTAGACACCTAGGGGAATCTAAGATGGGGTGACTTGTGGGGCTCTGACCAGGTTCTGATACCCAGAATCCTTTGTAAACCTCAAGAATTGGCCAAAAAAACACTTTTTCCTCTAATTTTGGTGACAGAAAGTTGTGGAAACAGAGAGGAGCCACAAATGTCCTTCCATCCAGCGTTCCCCCAAGTCTCCCAATACAAATGTTACCTTACTTGTGGTGGTCGGCTGAGCGCCCGCGACAGGTAAAGCCCCAAAACAGAAAGTGGACACATCACATTTTCCCAAAGAAAACAGAGCTGCTTTTTGCAAATCAACTAGCTGTGGATTTTGGCCTCTAGCTCAGTCGGCACCTAGGGAAACCTAGCAAACCTGCGCAGTTTTGAAAACTAGACACCTAGGGGAATCCAAGATGGGGTGACTTGTGGGGCTCTGACCAGGTTCTGATACCCAGAATCCTTTGCAAACCTCAAAATGTGGCCAAAAAAACACTTTTTCCTCTCATTTCGGTGACAGAAAGTTGTGGAATCAGCGAGGAGCCATAAATGTCCTTCCATCCAGCGTTCCCCCAAGTCTCCCGATACAAATAGTACCTCACTTTTGTGGGTTGGCCTACTGCCCGCAAAAGGAAATGCCCCAAAACACTATCTGGACACATCAAAATTATCAAATACAAAACTACCTGTTTTTGGGGGGGCAAATGCGTTTTTGGTCCTGTGCTCAGCAGCCTTCTAGGGAAACCTACCAAACCCAGACATTTCTGAAAACTAGACACAGGAGGGAGTCCAGTGAGGTGTGACTTGCGTGGATCCCCCAATGTTTTCTTACACAGAATACTCAGCAAACCTCAAATTTAGCTAAAAAATCACCGCACTGGGACAAATTTCATACCACCCAATGTTCCCTTCAGTCTCCCAGTAAAAATTATACCTCATTTGTGTAGGTGGGCCAAGTGCTTGTGAAAGGGAAGGGCCAAAAACATGTCGATATTGAGGGGGAACCAAAGGGGGCCCAACAGGGCAGTTTGCAAAAAAAAATTTTTAGGCTGACAAGTGCAGCAGAATTTTTATCGTTATAGATGAGACAATGCTGGGTGGTAGGAATTTAGTGGATTCCAGAAGGTTCCATCACAAAAACGTGGGAAAAATTTGTGATTTCCAGCAAAGTTGGAGGTTTGCAGGGGATTATGGGTACAAAAATGGTGCGTGTGCATGTGAAACACACCACCCTGGAGCCCTGGAAAAATGTTTAGTTTTCAGATATGTCTAGGTCTTATGGATTTTTCTACATGGCAGCGTCCCAAAGTCCATAAACTGCAGCCCTCACCATTCCAAGTGGGACGATTTTGAGAGTTAGCCAAGCTCTCATGGCCCAAATGTAAAACTAAAACCCAAAATAATCAAATGTCTTCTTGCTTGCTGTGGGATAAGATGTTTTAGAGTGCGGGGGAGAGCTGAAAGACTGTTACCCTGTTCAGTTGGGAAGGGGGTATAACCAGGCCCATACTGGTTGGTAGCCACCATCCCAATCTTTTTTGTTTTTTTAAATTCCCTGGCATCTAGTAGACTTTCTGCCCCCGGGGTGTGGATCAGGGGTAATTACCCCATCTGCCCACTGGTGAGCAGAACAACTGTGGCCCCATTTATTTGGGGTGGGGGTATGGCCATACCCCCACCCTCTTATTTTTAAAAAAAAAACTTCCCTGGGCTTTCTGCACGCCCTTGGGGGCAGATGGGCCTTCCAAAAATAGGCCCATCTGCCCCCAAGGGGGGCAGATATGGCCAACAGTAATGTGCCCCCATGGGGAATGACCCTTCCCCAGGATGCTGCCCCCCTAAAGAAAACACACGCATACACACACACCAATCCCTGGTGCCTGAGTGGTTTCTGCCCCCCCTTGGGGGCAGACTGACCTAACAAAAATCGTCCGATCTGAAATGGTCTGAATACAATTTGCCCCACAGGGGAGCGACCCTTTGGTCGCTCCCCATCTCTAAAAAAATGTTTTAAAAAATCACAAAACATAAATTGACCCTGGCGCCTAGAGGTTTCTGCCCCCCCTGGGGCCAGATGGGCCTAATAACAATAGGCCGATCCCTCCCCAGGGGGGGCAGAAATGGCCTAAAATAAATTTGCCCCCCCCTGCAACCCCCACCCCTCGGAGAGCGATCCTTGCCTAAGGGGTCGCTCCCCTTGCGTGACATTGGGGCAAAACAAAAGATCCCCGGTTCCTAGTGTTTTCTGCCCCCTTGGGGGCAGATTGGCATAACAAAAATCGGCCGATCTGCCCCCAGGGGGGGCAGAAATGGCCTGAAATAAATTTGCCCCCCAGGGGAGCGACCCTTGCCTAAGGGGTTGCTCCCCTTCCGTGAATTTGGTGTAAAAAAAAAAAAACTGGTGTCTAGAGGTTTCTGCCCCCCTTGGGGGCAGACTGGCCTCATAAAAATAGGCCAATCTGCCTCCAAGGGGGGGCAGAAATGGCCTAAATATAATTTGCCCCCTAGGGAGCGACCCTTGCCTAAGGGGTTGCTCCCCAACAAGTAAAAAAAAAAAACAACAATTTTTTTTTATCCCTGGCGCCTAGTGGATTCTGCCCCCTACCCCAGGGGCAGAAAAGGCCTTGAAAAATATTGCCCCCCTGGGGATGACCCTTGCCCAAGGGGTCGCTCCCCTCATGCCAGTTTCATACAAAAATAAATCCCTGGTCTCTAGTGGGCATTTCAAAAGCCGGATCGCTTTACGATCTGGCCTTTGAAATGCTCTGAGAGACTTCAAAGGGAAGGAAATTCATTTCCTTCCCTTTGAAGCCTCTCAGGCCCCAATCACATGATCGGAAGAGAAATGCTCTGCATTTCTCTTCCGATCGCGCTGGAAGCTGAGCTTCCAGTGCAATGGGGAAATGGCCTCTGATGAGGTCAGTGTGCAAATGCGCCCTGACGTCATGAGACGTCACTGGGGGGGTCAGGAGGGGTCAGGGTGGAAGAGGAAGGGCTTCCCCTTCCATCTCTGCCTTCAAGCCCACAGTGGGAGCACTAGCGCTCCCTCTGAGCTCTGTGCCCAGGGCATAATGGTTACGCCCTCGGAACACGAGCACTGTGCCGCAGGACGTAACCATTACGTCCGTGGCACAGAAGGGGTTAAAGAAATAACATACCAGATATAACCACAACACAATAGTTCCAGGGATGGAATGCCGTTAGGTCTGCACACCTACTAACTTGCATGTTTTAAGGATGCCCACCAGCTTTTCTGTAATCTTTTCCCATAATGAGAAAGGTTGGAAATTTACTCCTGACAATGGCAGAAGTAGAAGTTCTTCCAGGTTTGGGAAAAAAGTGGATGGAGGGAAAGTGAACTTGTAAACGCTCAATGGATTTTCACATGAGCAAATCTACACATGCATATTTGCTCGTGTTAAAATACAGATCACAAATATTTTCTAGGAATATGGTTTCCTGGTCAACTTATGTAAGTTCTTTTGAATTCATGAGAGCTACTAACTCAAAGACATATACCATGGGTACACTTTTGTGACTTTCTTTAAGAATTGGGTCCCTAATTCGGTCTGGTGTTAACAAAGACATATTGTTTGTATTACACTTCTATTTCTCTCTCTATTGCCTGGTTTACAGTGAGTGATTGTTTTCTGCTCTTCCACAAGGAGTACATTGGCACACAAAGTCGTTTTGTTCAGTGCGAGGAACTACTGTGGCAATCAGTAGTGTAACAAAACTGGACGGGGGGCCCTGCAAAGAACATTGAGGTCCCCCACCTCCCAATCCAGACTCACTCAGGTCAGGTCCCGTGCTGAGCGGGCCTGCAGGCCCTTTCCTACGCCACTTGTGGCAATGTGTGATTTTTGAGACCAAAATAGTTTTTTTTCTCGCTTTTTGCCAGTGTTTGTTACAATGGTGAGGGCCAGGCAGCTCCCACAACAATAAAGTGTTACAAAAGCCTTGCCAAGACAAGGCACGCATTGACAAAACCAAAAGACTCACAAAAAAATGTCAGATTGGTTGGCTTTGCCAGTGCTTGTTTATTTTCATGCTTCTCATAATCTTGTTGAAATTGGTTACACTGATTTACCATTAGGAATATTTTTTGGAAATATTAGCATGCATCAACACATTTTACTAAATGACGCTTCAAAGAAATAGCATCTAAAATGTCATAGTGGCAAAAAAAAAAATCCTACTTGCATTTTTTTAATGAACATTTTATTTTGGAAGCAAAGAATAATCACTCTTGCTTACAAGCTTCTGTGAATATTTGCATCTAATCACAGAGCACTCTGGGAGCATTATACTTAGCCTCATATTGTTAAACTTTTCAAACGTGTGTACACTTTTTGTTTTTTATACTGGAACGCAGTAATGCAGTGTGACCTTAAAACATTTATTTGAACCATACATACAAGTTCAAACAGCATTAGGTTATGGGCACACACATTACCTCAACTGCAGACAGTTCCCCTCCCTGTACACTGACAGCCAAAGGGTTTGTGCTGCAAGAGGTTGGGCCTACTTGTTCCAAGGACAAAATAAACATGAAAACTGGTTGCCCTTGACCCCAAACAATGGGGCATATTTATAGGCCCCTTGCACCACCTTAACATAATTTATTTTGACGTTAATGTGCCCCAACCTGGTCCGAGCCCTGCAAGTCACCCCTCCTTGGATTCCCCTAGGTCTCTAGTTTTCAGAAATGCACAGGTTTGGTAGGTTTCCCTAGGAGCCGGCTGAGCTAGAGGCCAAAATCTACAGGTAGGCACTTCGCAAAAACCACCTCTGTTTTCCTCCAAAAATTTGGATGTGTCCACGTTGCGCTTTGGGGCGTTTCCAGTCACGGGCGCTAGGCCTACCCACACAAGTGAGGTATCATTTTTATCGGGAGACTTGGGGGAACGCTGGGTGGAAGGAAATTTGTGGCTCCTCTCAGATTCCAGAACTTTCTGCCACAGAAATGTGAGGAACATGTGTTTTTTTAGCCAAATTTTGAGGTTTGCAAAGGATTCTGGGTAACAGAACCTGGTCCGAGCCCCACAAGTCACCCCTCCTTGGATTCCCCTAGGTCTCTAGTTTTCAGAAATGCACAGGTTTGGTAGGTTTCCCTAGGTGCCCGCTGAGCTACAGGCCAAAATCCACAGGTAGGCACTGTTTTCTTCCAAAAATTTGGATGTGTCCACGTTGCGCTTTGGGGCGTTTCCTGTCGCGGGCGCTAGGCCTACCCACACAAGTGAGGTATCATTTTTATCGGGAGACTTGGGGGAACGCTGGGTGGAAGGAAATTTGTGGCTCCTCTCAGATTCCAGAACTTTCTGCCAAAGAAATGTGAGGAACATGTGTTTTTTTAGCCAAATTGTGAGGTTTGCAAAGGATTCTGGGTAACACAACCTGGTCCGAGCCCTGCAAGTCACCCCTCCTTGGATTCCCCTATGTCTCTAGTTTTCAGAAATGCACAGGTTTGGTAGGTTTCCCTAGGAGCCGGCTGAACTAGAGGCCAAAATCTACAGGTAGGCACTTCGCAAAAACCACCTATGTTTTCCTCCAAAAATTTGGATGTGTCCACGTTGCGCTTTGGGGCGTTTCCTGTCGCGGGCGCTAGGCCTACCCACACAAGTGAGGTATCATTTTTATCGGGAGACTTGGGGGAACGCTGGGTGGAAGGAAATTTGTGGCTCCTCTCAGATTCCAGAACTTTCTGCCACAGAAGTGTGAGGAACATGTGTTTTTTTAGCCAAATTTTGAGGTTTGCAAAGGATTCTGGGTAACAGAACCTGGTCCGAGCCCCGCAAGTCACCCCTCCTTGGATTCCCCTAGGTCTCTAGTTTTCAAAAATGTACAGGTTTGGTAGGTTTCCCTAGGTGCCCGCTGAGCTACAGGCCAAAATCCACAGGTAGGCACTGTTTTCTTCCAAAAATTTGGATGTGTCCACGTTGCGCTTTGGGGCGTTTCCTGTCGCGGGCGCTAGGCCTACCCACACAAGTGAGGTATCATTTTTATCGGGAGACTTGGGGGAACGCTGGGTGGAAGGAAATTTGTGGCTCCTCTCAGATTCCAGAACTTTCTGCCACAGAAATGTGAGGAACATGTGTTTTTTTAGCCAAATTTTGAGGTTTGCAAAGGATTCTGGGTAACAGAATCTGGTCCGAGCCCTGCAAGTCACCCCTCCTTGGATTCCCCTAGGTCTCTAGTTTTCAGAAATGCACAGGTTTGGTAGGTTTCCCTAGGAGCCGGCTGAGCTAGAGGCCAAAATCTACAGGTAGGCACTTCGCAAGAACCACCTCTGTTTTCCTCCAAAAATTTGGATGTGTCAACGTTGCGCTTTGGGGCGTTTCCTGTCGTGGGCGCTAGGCCTACCCACACAAGTGAGGTATCATTTTTATCGGGAGACTTGGGGGAACGCTGGGTGGAAGGAAATTTGTGGCTCCTCTCAGATTCCAGAACTTTCTGCCACAGAAATGTGAGGAACATGTGTTTTTTTAGCCAAATTTTGAGGTTTGCAAAGGATTCTGGGTAACAGAACCTGGTCCGAGCCCTGCAAGTCACCCCTCCTTGGATTCCCCTAGGTCTCTAGTTTTCAGAAATGCACAGGTTTGGTAGGTTTCCCTAGGTGCCGGCTGAGCTAGAGGCCAAAATCTACAGGTAGGCACTTCGCAAAAAACACCTCTGTTTTCTTCCAAAAATTTGGATGTGTCCATGTTGCGCTTTGGGGCGTTTCCTGTCGCGGGCACTAGGCCTACCCACACAAGTGAGGTATCATTTTTATCGGGAGACTTGGGGGAACGCTGGGTGGAAGGAAATTTGTGGCTCCTCTCAGATTCCAGAACTTTCTGCCACAGAAATGTGAGGAACATGTGTTTTTTTAGCCAAATTTTGAGGTTTGCAAAGGATTCTGGGTAAAAGAAACTGGTCCGAGCCCCGCAAGTCACCACTCCTTGGATTCCCCTAGGTCTCTAGTTTTCAGAAATGCACAGTATTGGTAGGTTTCCCTAGCAGCCGGCTGAGCTAGAGGCCAAAATCTACAGGTAGGCACTTCGCAAAAAACACCTCTGTTTTCTTCCAAAATTTTGGATGTGTCCACGTTGCGCTTTGGGGCGTTTCCTGTCGCGGGCGCTTGGCCTACCCACACAAGTGAGGTATCATTTTTATCGGGAGACTTGGGGGAACGCTGGGTGGAAGGAAATTCGTGGCTCCTCTCAGATTCCAGAACTTTCTGCCACAGAAATGTGAGGAACATGTGTTTTTTTAGCCAAATTTTGAGGTTTGCAAAGGATTCTGGGTAACAGAACCTGGTCCGAGCCCCCCAAGTCACCCCTCCTTGGATTCCCCTAGGTCTCTAGTTTTCAGAAATGCACAGGTTTGGTAGGTTTCCCTAGGTGCCGGCTGAGCTAGAGGCCAAAATCTACAGGTAGGCACTTCGCAAAAAACACCTCTGTTTTCTTCCAAAATTTTGGATGTGTCCACGTTGCGCTTTGGGGCGTTTCCTGTCGCGGGCGCTAGGCCTACCCACACAAGTGAGGTATCATTTTTATCGGGAGACTTGGGGGAACGCTGGGTGGAAGGAAATTTGTGGCTCCTCTCAGATTCCAGAACTTTCTGCCACAGAAATGTGAGGAACATGTGTTTTTTTAGACAAATTGTGAGGTTTGCAAAGGATTCTGGGTAACAGAACCTGGTCCGAGCCCCGCAAGTCACCCCTCCTTGGATTCCCCTAGGTCTCTAGTTTTCAGAAATGCACAGGTTTGGTAGGTTTCCCTAGGTGCCGGCTGAGCTAGAGGCCAAAATCTACAGGTAGGCACTTCGCAAAAAACACCTCTGTTTTCTTCCAAAATTTTGGATGTGTCCACGTTGCGCTTTGGGGCGTTTCCTGTCACGGGCGCTAGGCCTACCCACACAAGTGAGGTATCATTTTTATCGGGAGACTTGGGGGAACGCTGGGTGGAAGGAAATTTGTGGCTCCTCTCAGATTCCAGAACTTTCTGCCACAGAAATGTGAGGAACATGTGTTTTTTTAGCCAAATTTTGAGGTTTGCAAAGGATTCTGGGTAACAGAACCTGGTCCGAGCCCCACAAGTCACCCCTCCTTGGATTCCCCTAGGTCTCTAGTTTTCAGAAATGCACAGGTTTGGTAGGTTTCCCTAAGTGCCGGCTGAGCTAGAGGCCAAAACCTACAGGTAGGCACTTCCCAAAAAACACCTCTGTTTTCTTCCAAAATTTTGGATGTGTCCACGTTGCGCTTTGGGGCGTTTCCTGTCGCGGGCGCTAGGCCTACCCACACAAGTGAGGTATCATTTTTATCGGGAGACGTGGGGAAACGCTGGGTGGAAGGAAATTTGTGGCTCCTCTCAGATTCCAGAACTTTCTGCCACAGAAATGTGAGGAACATGTGTTTTTTTAGCCAAATTTTGAGGTTTGCAAAGGATTCTGGGTAACAGAACCTGGTCCGAGCCCCGCAAGTCACCCCTCCTTGGATTCCCCTAGGTCTCTAGTTTTCAGAAATGCACAGGTTTGGTGGGTTTCCCTTGGTGCCGGCTGAGCTAGAGGCCAAAATCTACAGGTAGGCACTTCGCAAAAAACACCTCTGTTTTCTTCCAAAATTTTGGATGTGTCCACGTTGCGCTTTGGGGCGTTTCCTGTCGCGGGCACTAGGCCTACCCACACAAGTGAGGTATCATTTTTATCGGGAGACTTGGGGGAACGCTGGGTGGAAGGAAATTTGTGGCTCCTCTCAGATTCCAGAACTTTCTGCCACAGAAATGTGAGGAACATGTTTTTTTTTAGCCAAATTTTGAGGTTTGCAAAGGATTCTGGGTAACAGAACCTGGTCCGAGCCCCGCAAGTCACCCCTCCTTGGATTCCCCTAGGTCTCTAGTTTTCAGAAATGCACAGGTTTGGTAGGTTTCCCTAGGTGCCGGCTGAGCTAGAGGCCAAAATCTACAGGTAGGCACTTCGCAAAAAACACCTCTGTTTTCTTCCAAAATTTTGGATGTGTCCACGTTGCGCTTTGGGGCGTTTCCTGTCGCGGGCGCTAGGCCTACCCACACAAGTGAGGTATCATTTTTATCGGGAGACTTGGGGGAACGCTGGGTGGAAGGAAATTTGTGGCTCCTCTCAGATTCCAGAACTTTCTGCCACAGAAATGTGAGGAACATTTGTTTTTATAGCCAAATTTTGAGGTTTGCAAAGGATTCTGGGTAACAGAACCTGGTCCGAGCCCCGCAAGTCACCCCTCCTTGGATTCCCCTAGGTCTCTAGTTTTCAGAAATGCACAGGTTTGGTAGGTTTCCCTAGGTGCCGGCTGAGCTAGAGGCCAAAATCTACAGGTAGGCACTTCGCAAAAAACACCTCTGTTTTCTTCCAAAATTTTAGATGTGTCCACGTTGCGCTTTGGGGCGTTTCCTGTCGCGGGCGCTAGGCCTACCCACACAAGTGAGGTATCATTTTTATCGGGAGACTTGGGGGAACGCTGGGTGGAAGAAAATTTGTGGCTCCTCTCAGATTCCAGAACTTTCTGCCACAGAAATGTGAGGAACATGTGTTTTTTTAGCCAACTTTTGAGGTTTGCAAAGGATTCTGGGTAACAGAACCTGGTCCGAGCCCCGCAAGTAACCCCTCCTTGGATTCCCCTAGGTCTCTAGTTTTCAGAAATGCACAGTATTGGTAGGTTTCCCTAGCAGCCGGCTGAGCTAGAGGCCAAAATCTACAGGTAGGCACTTCGCAAAAAACACCTCTGTTTTCTTCCAAAATTTTGGATGTGTCCACGTTGCGCTTTGGGGCGTTTCCTGTCGCGGGCGCTTGGCCTACCCACACAAGTGAGGTATCATTTTTATCGGGAGACTTGGGGGAACGCTGGGTGGAAGGAAATTCGTGGCTCCTCTCAGATTCCAGAACTTTCTGCCACAGAAATGTGAGGAACATGTGTTTTTTTAGCCAAATTTTGAGGTTTGCAAAGGATTCTGGGTAACAGAACCTGGTCCGAGCCCCCCAAGTCACCCCTCCTTGGATTCCCCTAGGTCTCTAGTTTTCAGAAATGCACAGCTTTGGTAGGTTTCCCTCGGTGCCGGCTGAGCTAGAGGCCAAAATCTACAGGTAGGCACTTCGCAAAAAACACCTCTGTTTTCTTCCAAAATTTTGGATGTGTCCACGTTGCGCTTTGGGGCGTTTCCTGTCGCGGGCGCTAGGCCTACCCACACAAGTGAGGTATCATTTTTATCGGGAGACTTGGGGGAACGCTGGGTAAAAGGAAATTTGTGGCTCCTCTCAGATTCCAGAACTTTCTGCCACAGAAATGTGAGGAACATGTGTTTTTTTAGACAAATTGTGAGGTTTGCAAAGGATTCTGGGTAACAGAACCTGGTCCGAGCCCCGCAAGTCACCCCTCCTTGAATTCCCCTAGGTCTCTAGTTTTCAGAAATGCACAGGTTTGGTAGGTTTCCCTAGGTGCCGGCTGAGCTAGAGGCCAAAATCTACAGGTAGGCACTTCGCAAAAAACACCTCTGTTTTCTTCCAAAATTTTGGATGTGTCCACGTTGCGCTTTGGGGCGTTTCCTGTCGCGGGCGCTAGGCCTACCCACACAAGTGAGGTATCATTTTTATCGGGAGACTTGGGGGAACGCTGGGTGGAAGGAAATTTGTGGCTCCTCTCAGATTCCAGAACTTTCTGCCACAGAAATGTGAGGAACATGTGTTTTTTTAGACAAATTGTGAGGTTTGCAAAGGATTCTGGGTAACAGAACCTGGTCCGAGCCCCGCAAGTCACCCCTCCTTGGATTCCCCTAGGTCTCTAGTTTTCAGAAATGCACAGGTTTGGTAGGTTTCCCTAGGTGCCGGCTGAGCTAGAGGCCAAAATCTACAGGTAGGCACTTCGCAAAAAACACCTCTGTTTTCTTCCAAAATTTTGGATGTGTCCACGTTGCGCTTTGGGGCGTTTCCTGTCGCGGGCGCTAGGCCTACCCACACAAGTGAGGTATCATTTTTATCGGGAGACGTGGGGAAACGCTGGGTGGAAGGAAATTTGTGGCTCCTCTCAGATTCCAGAACTTTCTGCCACAGAAACGTGAGGAACATGTGTTTTTTTAGCCAAATTTTGAGGTTTGCAAAGGATTCTGGGTAACAG
The DNA here is from genome assembly GCF_031143425.1 of Pleurodeles waltl. Classification (NCBI taxonomy): domain Eukaryota; kingdom Metazoa; phylum Chordata; class Amphibia; order Caudata; family Salamandridae; genus Pleurodeles; species Pleurodeles waltl. The sequence continues at coordinate 1,052,019,527 of NC_090444.1, read as the reverse complement.
AACCTGGTCCGAGCCCCGCAAGTCACCCCTCCTTGGATTCCCCTAGGTCTCTAGTTTTCAGAAATGCACAGGTTTGGTGGGTTTCCCTTGGTGCCGGCTGAGCTAGAGGCCAAAATCTACAGGTAGGCACTTCGCAAAAAACACCTCTGTTTTCTTCCAAAATTTTGGATGTGTCCACGTTGCGCTTTGGGGCGTTTCCTGTCGCGGGCGCTTGGCCTACCCACACAAGTGAGGTATCATTTTTATCGGGAGACTTGGGGGAACGCTGGGTGGAAGGAAATTCGTGGCTCCTCTCAGATTCCAGAACTTTCTGCCACAGAAATGTGAGGAACATGTGTTTTTTTAGCCAAATTTTGAGGTTTGCAAAGGATTCTGGGTAACAGAACCTGGTCCGAGCCCCCCAAGTCACCCCTCCTTGGATTCCCCTAGGTCTCTAGTTTTCAGAAATGCACAGCTTTGGTAGGTTTCCCTCGGTGCCGGCTGAGCTAGAGGCCAAAATCTACAGGTAGGCACTTCGCAAAAAACACCTCTGTTTTCTTCCAAAATTTTGGATGTGTCCACGTTGCGCTTTGGGGCGTTTCCTGTCGCGGGCGCTAGGCCTACCCACACAAGTGAGGTATCATTTTTATCGGGAGACTTGGGGGAACGCTGGGTAAAAGGAAATTTGTGGCTCCTCTCAGATTCCAGAACTTTCTGCCACAGAAATGTGAGGAACATGTGTTTTTTTAGACAAATTGTGAGGTTTGCAAAGGATTCTGGGTAACAGAACCTGGTCCGAGCCCCGCAAGTCACCCCTCCTTGAATTCCCCTAGGTCTCTAGTTTTCAGAAATGCACAGGTTTGGTAGGTTTCCCTAGGTGCCGGCTGAGCTAGAGGCCAAAATCTACAGGTAGGCACTTCGCAAAAAACACCTCTGTTTTCTTCCAAAATTTTGGATGTGTCCACGTTGCGCTTTGGGGCGTTTCCTGTCGCGGGCGCTAGGCCTACCCACACAAGTGAGGTATCATTTTTATCGGGAGACTTGGGGGAACGCTGGGTGGAAGGAAATTTGTGGCTCCTCTCAGATTCCAGAACTTTCTGCCACAGAAATGTGAGGAACATGTGTTTTTTTAGACAAATTGTGAGGTTTGCAAAGGATTCTGGGTAACAGAACCTGGTCCGAGCCCCGCAAGTCACCCCTCCTTGGATTCCCCTAGGTCTCTAGTTTTCAGAAATGCACAGGTTTGGTAGGTTTCCCTAGGTGCCGGCTGAGCTAGAGGCCAAAATCTACAGGTAGGCACTTCGCAAAAAACACCTCTGTTTTCTTCCAAAATTTTGGATGTGTCCACGTTGCGCTTTGGGGCGTTTCCTGTCGCGGGCGCTAGGCCTACCCACACAAGTGAGGTATCATTTTTATCGGGAGACGTGGGGAAACGCTGGGTGGAAGGAAATTTGTGGCTCCTCTCAGATTCCAGAACTTTCTGCCACAGAAACGTGAGGAACATGTGTTTTTTTAGCCAAATTTTGAGGTTTGCAAAGGATTCTGGGTAACAGAACCTGGTCCGAGCCCCGCAAGTCACCCCTCCTTGGATTCCCCTAGGTCTCTAGTTTTCAGAAATGCACAGGTTTGGTGGGTTTCCCTTGGTGCCGGCTGAGCTAGAGGCCAAAATCTACAGGTAGGCACTTCGCAAAAAACACCTCTGTTTTCTTCCAAAATTTTGGATGTGTCCACGTTGCGCTTTGGGGCGTTTCCTGTCGCGGGCGCTAGGCCTACCCACACAAGTGAGGTATCATTTTTATCGGGAGACTTGGGGGAACGCTGGGTGGAAGGAAATTTGTGGCTCCTCTCAGATTCCAGAAGTTTCTGCCACAGAAATGTGAGGAACATGTTTTTTTTTAGCCAAATTTTGAGGTTTGCAAAGGATTCTGGGTAACAGAACCTGGTCCGAGCCCCGCAAGTCACCCCTCCTTGGATTCCCCTAGGTCTCTAGTTTTCAGAAATGCACAGGTTTGGTAGGTTTCCCTAGGTGCCGGCTGAGCTAGAGGCCAAAATCTACAGGTAGGCACTTCGCAAAAAACACCTCTGTTTTCTTCCAAAATTTTGGATGTGTCCACGTTGCGCTTTGGGGCGTTTCCTGTCGCGGGCGCTAGGCCTACCCACACAAGTGAGGTATCATTTTTATCGGGAGACTTGGGGGAACGCTGGGTGGAAGGAAATTTGTGGCTCCTCTCAGATTCCAGAACTTTCTGCCACAGAAATGGGAGGAACATTTGTTTTTATAGCCAAATTTTGAGGTTTGCAAAGGATTCTGGGTAACAGAACCTGGTCCGAGCCCCGCAAGTCACCCCTCCTTGGATTCCCCTAGGTCTCTAGTTTTCAGAAATGCACAGGTTTGGTAGGTTTCCCTAGGTGCCGGCTGAGCTAGAGGCCAAAATCTACAGGTAGGCACTTCGCAAAAAACACCTCTGTTTTCTTCCAAAATTTTAGATGTGTCCACGTTGCGCTTTGGGGCGTTTCCTGTCGCGGGCGCTAGGCCTACCCACACAAGTGAGGTATCATTTTTATCGGGAGACTTGGGGGAACGCTGGGTGGAAGAAAATTTGTGGCTCCTCTCAGATTCCAGAACTTTCTGCCACAGAAATGTGAGGAACATGTGTTTTTTTAGCCAACTTTTGAGGTTTGCAAAGGATTCTGGGTAACAGAACCTGGTCCGAGCCCCGCAAGTAACCCCTCCTTGGATTCCCCTAGGTCTCTAGTTTTCAGAAATGCACAGGTTTTGTAGGTTTCCCTAGGTGCCGGCTGAGCTAGAGGCCAAAATCTACAGGTAGGTACTTCGCAAAAAACACCTCTGTTTTCTTCCAAAATTTTGGATGTGTCCACGTTGCGCTTTGGGGCGTTTCCTGTCGCGGGCGCTAGGCCTACCCACACAAGTGAGGTATCATTTTTATCGGGAGACTTGGGGGAACGCTGGGTGGAAGGAAATTTGTGGCTCCTCTCAGATTCCAGAACTTTCTGCCACAGAAATGTGAGGAACATGTGTTTTTTTAGCCAAATTTTGAGGTTTGCAAAGGATTCTGGGTAACAGAACCTGGTCCGAGCCCCACAAGTCACCCCTCCTTGGATTCCCCTAGGTCTCTAGTTTTCAGAAATGCACAGGTTTGGTAGGTTTCCCTAAGTGCCGGCTGAGCTAGAGGCCAAAACCTACAGGTAGGCACTTCGCAAAAAACACCTCTGTTTTCTTCCAAAATTTTGGATGTGTCCACGTTGCGCTTTGGGGCGTTTCCTGTCGCGGGCGCTAGGCCTACCCACACAAGTGAGGTATCATTTTTATCGGGAGACGTGGGGAAACGCTGGGTGGAAGGAAATTTGTGGCTCCTCTCAGATTCCAGAACTTTCTGCCACAGAAATGTGAGGAACATGTGTTTTTTTAGCCAAATTTTGAGGTTTGCAAAGGATTCTGGGTAACAGAACCTGGTCCGAGCCCCGCAAGTCACCCCTCCTTGGATTCCCCTAGGTCTCTAGTTTTCAGAAATGCACAGGTTTGGTGGGTTTCCCTTGGTGCCGGCTGAGCTAGAGGCCAAAATCTACAGGTAGGCACTTCGCAAAAAACACCTCTGTTTTCTTCCAAAATTTTGGATGTGTCCACGTTGCGCTTTGGGGGCGTTTCCTGTCGCGGGCGCTAGGCCTACCCACACAAGTGAGGTATCATTTTTATCGGGAGACTTGGGGGAACGCTGGGTGGAAGGAAATTTGTGGCTCCTCTCAGATTCCAGAACTTTCTGCCACAGAAATGTGAGGAACATGTGTTTTTTTAGCCAAATTTTGAGGTTTGCAAAGGATTCTGGGTAACAGAACCTGGTCCGAGCCCCGCAAGTCACCCCTCCTTGGATTCCCCTAGGTCTCTAGTTTTCAGAAATGCACAGGTTTGGTAGGTTTCCCTAGGTGCCGGCTGAGCTAGAGGCCAAAATCTACAGGTAGGCACTTCGCAAAAAACACCTCTGTTTTCTTCCAAAATTTTGGATGTGTCCACGTTGTGCTTTGGGGCGTTTCCTGTCGCGGGCGCTAGGCCTACCCACACAAGTGAGGTATCATTTTTATCGGGAGACTTGGGGGAACGCTGGGTGGAAGGAAATTTGTGGCTCCTCTCAGATTCCAGAACTTTCTGCCACAGAAATGTGAGGAACATTTGTTTTTATAGCCAAATTTTGAGGTTTGCAAAGGATTCTGGGTAACAGAACCTGGTCCGAGCCCCGCAAGTCACCCCTCCTTGGATTCCCCTAGGTCTCTAGTTTTCAGAAATGCACAGGTTTGGTAGGTTTCCCTAGGTGCCGGCTGAGCTAGAGGCCAAAATCTACAGGTAGGCACTTCGCAAAAAACACCTCTGTTTTCTTCCAAAATTTTAGATGTGTCCACGTTGCGCTTTGGGGCGTTTCCTGTCGCGGACGCTAGGCCTACCCACACAAGTGGTATCATTTTTATCGGGAGACTTGGGGGAACGCTGGGTGGAAGAAAATTTGTGGCTCCTCTCAGATTCCAGAACTTTCTGCCACAGAAATTTGAGGAACATGTGTTTTTTTAGCCAACTTTTGAGGTTTGCAAAGGATTCTGGGTAACAGAACCTGGTCCGAGCCCCGCAAGTAACCCCTCCTTGGATTCCCCTAGGTCTCTAGTTTTCAGAAATGCACAGGTTTTGTAGGTTTCCTTAGGTGCCGGCTGAGCTAGAGGCAAAAATCTACAGGTAGGCACTTCGCAAAAAACACCTCTGTTTTCTTCCAAAATTTTGGATGTGTCCACGTTGCGCTTTGGGGCGTTTCCTGTCGCGGGCGCTAGGCCTACCCACACAAGTGAGGTATCATTTTTATCGGGAGACTTGGGGGAACGCTGGGTGGAAGGAAATTTGTGGCTCCTCTCAGATTCCAGAACTTTCTGCCACAGAAATGTGAGGAACATGTGTTTTTTTATCCAAATCTTGAGGTTTGCAAAGGATTCTGGGTAACAGAACCTGGTCCGAGCCCCGCAAGTCACCCCTCCTTGGATTCCCCTAGGTCTCTAGTTTTCAGAAATGCACAGGTTTGGTAGGTTTCCCTAGGTGCCGGCTGAGCTATAGGCCAAAATCTACAGGTAGGCACTTCGCAAAAAACACCTCTGTTTTCTTCCAAAATTTTGGATGTGTCCACGTTGCGCTTTGGGGCGTTTCCTGTCGCGGGCGCTAGGCCTACCCACACAAGTGAGGTATCATTTTTATCGGGAGACTTGGGGGAACGCTGGGTGGAAGGAAATTTGTGGCTCCTCTCAGATTCCAGAACTTTCTGCCACAGAAATGTGAGGAACATGTGTTTTATTAGACAAATTTTGAGGTTTGCAAAGGATTCTGGGTAACAGAACCTGGACCGAGCCCCGCAAGTCACCCCTCCTTGGATTCCCCTTGGTCTCTAGTTTTCAGAAATGCACAGGTTTTGTAGGTTTCCTTAGGTGCCGGCTGAGCTAGAGGCAAAAATCTACAGGTAGGCACTTCGCAAAAAACACCTCTGTTTTCTTCCAAAATTTTGGATGTGTCCACGTTGCGCTTTGGGGCGTTTCCTGTCGCGGGCGCTAGGCCTACCCACACAAGTGAGGTATCATTTTTATCGGGAGACTTGGGGGAACGCTGGGTGGAAGGAAATTTGTGGCTCCTCTCAGATTCCAGAACTTTCTGCCACAGAAATGTGAGGAACATGTGTTTTTTTATCCAAATCTTGAGGTTTGCAAAGGATTCTGGGTAACAGAACCTGGTCCGAGCCCCGCAAGTCACCCCTCCTTGGATTCCCCTAGGTCTCTAGTTTTCAGAAATGCACAGGTTTGGTAGGTTTCCCTAGGTGCCGGCTGAGCTATAGGCCAAAATCTACAGGTAGGCACTTCGCAAAAAACACCTCTGTTTTCTTCCAAAATTTTGGATGTGTCCACGTTGCGCTTTGGGGCGTTTCCTGTCGCGGGCGCTAGGCCTACCCACACAAGTGAGGTATCATTTTTATCGGGAGACTTGGGGGAACGCTGGGTGGAAGGAAATTTGTGGCTCCTCTCAGATTCCAGAACTTTCTGCCACAGAAATGTGAGGAACATGTGTTTTATTAGCCAAATTTTGAGGTTTGCAAAGGATTCTGGGTAACAGAACCTGGACCGAGCCCCGCAAGTCACCCCTCCTTGGATTCCCCTTGGTCTCTAGTTTTCAGAAATGCACAGGTTTGGTAGGTTTCCCTAGGTGCCGGCTGAGCTAGAGGCCAAAATCTAAAGGTAGGCACTTCGCAAAAAACACCTCTGTTTTCTTTCAAAAAAATGGGATGTGTCCACGTTGCGTTTTGGGGCGTTTCCTGTCGCGGGCGCTAGGCCTACCCACACAAGTGAGGTATCATTTTTATCGGGAGACTTGGGGGAACGCTGGGTGGAAGGAAATTTGTGGCTCCTCTCAGATTCCAGAACTTTCTGCCACAGAAATGTGAGGAACATGTGTTTTTTTAGCCAAATTTTGAGGTTTGCAAAGGATTCTGGGTAACAGAACCTGGTCCGAGCCCCACAAGTCACCCCTCCTTGGATTCCCCTAGGTCTCTAGTTTTCAGAAATGCACAGGTTTGGTAGGTTTCCCTAAGTGCCGGCTGAGCTAGAGGCCAAAACCTACAGGTAGGCACTTCGCAAAAAACACCTCTGTTTTCTTCCAAAATTTTGGATGTGTCCACGTTGCGCTTTGGGGCGTTTCCTGTCGCGGGCGCTAGGCCTACCCACACAAGTGAGGTATCATTTTTATCGGGAGACGTGGGGAAACGCTGGGTGGAAGGAAATTTGTGGCTCCTCTCAGATTCCAGAACTTTCTGCCACAGAAATGTGAGGAACATGTGTTTTTTTAGCCAAATTTTGAGGTTTGCAAAGGATTCTGGGTAACAGAACCTGGTCCGAGCCCCGCAAGTCACCCCTCCTTGGATTCCCCTAGGTCTCTAGTTTTCAGAAATGCACAGGTTTGGTAGGTTTCCCTAGGTGCCGGCTGAGCTAGAGGCCAAAATCTACAGGTAGGCACTTCGCAAAAAACGCCTCTGTTTTCTTCAAAAATTTTAGATGTGTCCACGTTGCGCTTTGGGGCGTTTCCTGTCGCGGGCGCTAGGCCTACCCACACAAGTGAGGTATCATTTTTATCGGGAGACTTGGGGGAACGCTGGGTGGAAGAAAATTTGTGGCTCCTCTCAGATTCCAGAACTTTCTGCCACAGAAATGTGAGGAACATGTGTTTTTTTAGCCAACTTTTGAGGTTTGCAAAGGATTCTGGGTAACAGAACCTGGTCCGAGCCCCGCAAGTAACCCCTCCTTGGATTCCCCTAGGTCTCTAGTTTTCAGAAATGCACAGGTTTTGTAGGTTTCCCTAGGTGCCGGCTGAGCTAGATGCCAAAATCTACAGGTAGGCACTTCGCAAAAAACACCTCTGTTTTCTTCCAAAATTTTGGATGTGTCCACGTTGCGCTTTGGGGCGTTTCCTGTCGCGGGCGCTAGGCCTACCCACACAAGTGAGGTATCATTTTTATCGGGAGACTTGGGGGAACGCTGGGTGGAAGGAAATTTGTGGCTCCTCTCAGATTCCAGAACTTTCTGCCACAGAAATGTGAGGAACATGTGTTTTTTTATCCAAATCTTGAGGTTTGCAAAGGATTCTGGGTAACAGAACCTGGTCCGAGCCCCGCAAGTCACCCCTCCTTGGATTCCCCTAGGTCTCTAGTTTTCAGAAATGCACAGGTTTGGTAGGTTTCCCTAGGTGCCGGCTGAGCTAGAGGCCAAAATCTACAGGTAGGCACTTCGCAAAAAACACCTCTGTTTTCTTCCAAAATTTTAGATGTGTCCACGTTGCGCTTTGGGGCGTTTCCTGTCGCGGACGCTAGGCCTACCCACACAAGTGGTATCATTTTTATCGGGAGACTTGGGGGAACGCTGGGTGGAAGAAAATTTGTGGCTCCTCTCAGATTCCAGAACTTTCTGCCACAGAAATTTGAGGAACATGTGTTTTTTTAGCCAACTTTTGAGGTTTGCAAAGGATTCTGGGTAACAGAACCTGGTCCGAGCCCCGCAAGTAACCCCTCCTTGGATTCCCCTAGGTCTCTAGTTTTCAGAAATGCACAGGTTTTGTAGGTTTCCTTAGGTGCCGGCTGAGCTAGAGGCAAAAATCTACAGGTAGGCACTTCGCAAAAAACACCTCTGTTTTCTTCCAAAATTTTGGATGTGTCCACGTTGCGCTTTGGGGCGTTTCCTGTCGCGGGCGCTAGGCCTACCCACACAAGTGAGGTATCATTTTTATCGGGAGACTTGGGGGAACGCTGGGTGGAAGGAAATTTGTGGCTCCTCTCAGATTCCAGAACTTTCTGCCACAGAAATGTGAGGAACATGTGTTTTTTTATCCAAATCTTGAGGTTTGCAAAGGATTCTGGGTAACAGAACCTGGTCCGAGCCCCGCAAGTCACCCCTCCTTGGATTCCCCTAGGTCTCTAGTTTTCAGAAATGCACAGGTTTGGTAGGTTTCCCTAGGTGCCGGCTGAGCTATAGGCCAAAATCTACAGGTAGGCACTTCGCAAAAAACACCTCTGTTTTCTTCCAAAATTTTGGATGTGTCCACGTTGCGCTTTGGGGCGTTTCCTGTCGCGGGCGCTAGGCCTACCCACACAAGTGAGGTATCATTTTTATCGGGAGACTTGGGGGAACGCTGGGTGGAAGGAAATTTGTGGCTCCTCTCAGATTCCAGAACTTTCTGCCACAGAAATGTGAGGAACATGTGTTTTATTAGACAAATTTTGAGGTTTGCAAAGGATTCTGGGTAACAGAACCTGGACCGAGCCCCGCAAGTCACCCCTCCTTGGATTCCCCTTGGTCTCTAGTTTTCAGAAATGCACAGGTTTTGTAGGTTTCCTTAGGTGCCGGCTGAGCTAGAGGCAAAAATCTACAGGTAGGCACTTCGCAAAAAACACCTCTGTTTTCTTCCAAAATTTTGGATGTGTCCACGTTGCGCTTTGGGGCGTTTCCTGTCGCGGGCGCTAGGCCTACCCACACAAGTGAGGTATCATTTTTATCGGGAGACTTGGGGGAACGCTGGGTGGAAGGAAATTTGTGGCTCCTCTCAGATTCCAGAACTTTCTGCCACAGAAATGTGAGGAACATGTGTTTTTTTATCCAAATCTTGAGGTTTGCAAAGGATTCTGGGTAACAGAACCTGGTCCGAGCCCCGCAAGTCACCCCTCCTTGGATTCCCCTAGGTCTCTAGTTTTCAGAAATGCACAGGTTTGGTAGGTTTCCCTAGGTGCCGGCTGAGCTATAGGCCAAAATCTACAGGTAGGCACTTCGCAAAAAACACCTCTGTTTTCTTCCAAAATTTTGGATGTGTCCACGTTGCGCTTTGGGGCGTTTCCTGTCGCGGGCGCTAGGCCTACCCACACAAGTGAGGTATCATTTTTATCGGGAGACTTGGGGGAACGCTGGGTGGAAGGAAATTTGTGGCTCCTCTCAGATTCCAGAACTTTCTGCCACAGAAATGTGAGGAACATGTGTTTTATTAGCCAAATTTTGAGGTTTGCAAAGGATTCTGGGTAACAGAACCTGGACCGAGCCCCGCAAGTCACCCCTCCTTGGATTCCCCTTGGTCTCTAGTTTTCAGAAATGCACAGGTTTGGTAGGTTTCCCTAGGTGCCGGCTGAGCTAGAGGCCAAAATCTAAAGGTAGGCACTTCGCAAAAAACACCTCTGTTTTCTTTCAAAAAAATGGGATGTGTCCACGTTGCGTTTTGGGGCGTTTCCTGTCGCGGGCGCTAGGCCTACCCACACAAGTGAGGTATCATTTTTATCGGGAGACTTGGGGGAACGCTGGGTGGAAGGAAATTTGTGGCTCCTCTCAGATTCCAGAACTTTCTGCCACAGAAATGTGAGGAACATGTGTTTTTTTAGCCAAATTTTGAGGTTTGCAAAGGATTCTGGGTAACAGAACCTGGTCCGAGCCCCACAAGTCACCCCTCCTTGGATTCCCCTAGGTCTCTAGTTTTCAGAAATGCACAGGTTTGGTAGGTTTCCCTAAGTGCCGGCTGAGCTAGAGGCCAAAACCTACAGGTAGGCACTTCGCAAAAAACACCTCTGTTTTCTTCCAAAATTTTGGATGTGTCCACGTTGCGCTTTGGGGCGTTTCCTGTCGCGGGCGCTAGGCCTACCCACACAAGTGAGGTATCATTTTTATCGGGAGACGTGGGGAAACGCTGGGTGGAAGGAAATTTGTGGCTCCTCTCAGATTCCAGAACTTTCTGCCACAGAAATGTGAGGAACATGTGTTTTTTTAGCCAAATTTTGAGGTTTGCAAAGGATTCTGGGTAACAGAACCTGGTCCGAGCCCCGCAAGTCACCCCTCCTTGGATTCCCCTAGGTCTCTAGTTTTCAGAAATGCACAGGTTTGGTAGGTTTCCCTAGGTGCCGGCTGAGCTAGAGGCCAAAATCTACAGGTAGGCACTTCGCAAAAAACGCCTCTGTTTTCTTCAAAAATTTTAGATGTGTCCACGTTGCGCTTTGGGGCGTTTCCTGTCGCGGGCGCTAGGCCTACCCACACAAGTGAGGTATCATTTTTATCGGGAGACTTGGGGGAACGCTGGGTGGAAGAAAATTTGTGGCTCCTCTCAGATTCCAGAACTTTCTGCCACAGAAATGTGAGGAACATGTGTTTTTTTAGCCAACTTTTGAGGTTTGCAAAGGATTCTGGGTAACAGAACCTGGTCCGAGCCCCGCAAGTAACCCCTCCTTGGATTCCCCTAGGTCTCTAGTTTTCAGAAATGCACAGGTTTTGTAGGTTTCCCTAGGTGCCGGCTGAGCTAGATGCCAAAATCTACAGGTAGGCACTTCGCAAAAAACACCTCTGTTTTCTTCCAAAATTTTGGATGTGTCCACGTTGCGCTTTGGGGCGTTTCCTGTCGCGGGCGCTAGGCCTACCCACACAAGTGAGGTATCATTTTTATCGGGAGACTTGGGGGAACGCTGGGTGGAAGGAAATTTGTGGCTCCTCTCAGATTCCAGAACTTTCTGCCACAGAAATGTGAGGAACATGTGTTTTTTTATCCAAATCTTGAGGTTTGCAAAGGATTCTGGGTAACAGAACCTGGTCCGAGCCCCGCAAGTCACCCCTCCTTGGATTCCCCTAGGTCTCTAGTTTTCATAAATGCGGAGGTTTGGTAGGTTTCCCTAGGAGCCGGCTGAGCAAGAGGCCAAAATCTACAGGTAGGCACTTCGCAAAGAACACCTCTGTTTTCTTCCAAAATTTTGGATGTGTCCACGTTGCGCTTTGGGGTGTTTCCTGTCGCGGGCGCTAGGCCTACCCACACAAGTGAGGTATCATTTTTATCGGGAGACTTGGGGGAACGCTGGGTGGAAGGAAATTTGTGGCTCCTCTCAGATTCCAGAACTTTCTGCCACAGAAATGTGAGGAGCATGTGTTTTTTTAGCCAAATTTTGAGGTTTGCAAAGGATTCTGGGTAACAGAACCTGGTCCGAGCCCCGCAAGTCACCCCTCCTTGGATTCCCCTAGGTCTCTAGTTTTCAGAAATGCACAGGTTTGGTAGGTTTCCCTAGGTGCCGGCTGAGCTATAGGCCAAAATCTACAGGTAGGCACTTCGCAAAAAACACCTCTGTTTTCTTCCAAAATTTTTGATGTGTCCACGTTGCGCTTTGGGGCGTTTCCTGTCGCGGGCGCTAGGCCTACCCACACAAGTGAGGTATCATTTTTATCGGGAGACTTGGGGGAACGCTGGGTGGAAGGAAATTTGTGGCTCCTCTCAGATTCCAGAACTTTCTGCCACAGAAATGTGAGGAACATGTGTTTTATTAGCCAAATTCTGAGGTTTGCAAAGGATTCTGGGTAACAGAACCTGGACCGAGCCCCGCAAGTCACTCCTCCTTGGATTCCCCTTGGTCTCTAGTTTTCAGAAATGCACAGGTTTGGTAGGTTTCCCTAGGTGCCGGCTGAGCTAGAGGCCAAAATCTAAAGGTAGGCACTTCGCAAAAAACACCTCTGTTTTCTTTCAAAAAAATGGGATGTGTCCACGTTGCGTTTTGGGGCGTTTCCTGTCGCGGGCGCTAGGCCTACCCACACAAGTGAGGTATCATTTTGATCGGGAGACTTGGGGGAACATAGATTAGCAAAACAAGTGCTATTGCCCCTTGTCTTTCTCTAATTTTTTTCCTTCCAAATATAGGAGAGTGTGTAAAAAAGACATCTATTTGAGAAATTCCCTGTAATTCACGTGCTAGTATGGTCACCCCGGAATTCAGAGATGTGCAAATAACCACTGTTCCTCAACACCTTATCTTGTGCCCTTTTTGGAAATGCAAAGGTTTTCTTGATAGCAATTTTTTACTCTTTATATTTCAGCCCCGGTATAGAATGAAAACGCACTGCAGGGTGCAGCTCATTTATTGGCTCTGGGTTCCTCGGGTTCTTGATGAACCTACAAACCCTATATATCCCCGCAACCAGAGGAGTCCAGCAGACGTAACGGTATATTGCTTTCGATAATCTGACATTGCAGGGAAAAGTTACAGAGTAAAACGTAGAGAAAAATTGATGGTTTTTTCACCTCAATTTCAATATTTTTCTTTTTCAGCTGTTATTTTCTGTAGGAAACACTTGTATGATCTACACAAATGACCCCTTGCTGAATTCAAAATTTTGTCTACTTTTCAGAAATGTTTAGGTTTCTGGGATCCAGCATTGGTTTCATGCCCATTCCTGTCACTGACTGGAAGGAGGCTGAAAGCACAAAAAATTGCAAAAATGGGGTATGCCCCAGTAAAATGCCAAAATTGTGTTGAAAAATTGGGTTTTCTGATTCAAGTCTGCCTGTTCCTGAAGGCTGGGAAGCTGCTGAGTTTAGCACTGCAAACCCTTTGTTGATGCCATTTTCAGGGGGAAATCCACAAGCCTTCTTCTGCAGCCACTTTTTCCAATTTTTTTGAAAAAAACGAAATTTTCACTGTATTTTGGCCAATTTCTTGGCCTCCTTCAGGGGAACCCACAAAGTTTGGGTACCTCTAGAATCCCTAGGATGTTGGAAAAAAAGGACGCAAATTTGGCTTGGTTAGCTTATGTGGACAAAAAGTTATGAGGGCCTAAGCGCGAACTGCCCCAAATAGGCAAAAAAAGGCCTGGCACAGGAGGGGGAAAAGGCCAGGCAGCGAAGGGGTTAATTATGGCGGTGGGAATCCGCCAGCCTGACAACTCGAAAGAGCACTCCGCTATGGCTGTCGCCATCTCAGCTGCAATACATCTAAATATGGCAGTCAGGACACCATCTACTTGATGCCATACTTTGGTCTACCGCCTTGGCGGATTGGCAGTAATACTTCCAAGATCCAAATCAGGCCCTAATTCGCTAACCTTCAATTCCATTCCAAGAGGTCTCATGTTTATAATATCCTTTTCACTGAAACCTAAATTCTAGCTTTTCTGTAAGGCTTTTCATTTCTCCATATCAACATCATATTTCTGGGCTACTTCAGTTAGACTTTCATAGTCTTGTCCTACACATTTTGTAATGTCTCTGTGAGTGTCTAACTGAAATGTGTCTAAGGTTCCTAATATCATCCCATTTAATTATAATTTCAATTTGGGCACATCTAATGTTCTTTCTTTCTCTGAGGTTTGGAATTTGTTTCCTCTATGTCTTGAGCTTCTTGCTGCATTTGTAGCATTCAGACTATTTAAGCAGTCACCTAACTCCTGAACATTAAGGCCTCATAGGCTCACAGGGGTACTAACAAATATCTCTTCTCCTGAAGAATTAGAATTTGCATGGTCTGGGGTATTCCCAATGGACATCTCTGCTTCAGATGTGTCAAAGGGTAATCTCCTGTTTAGGGTACTACATGGTGAGGATCTCTGACACAATCTCACATCAGGAGTAAATCCTGTCTGACTTGCCATCGGAGTTGGGTCTGAAATGCATGTAGGGGTCAATAAGCTCAGAACTGAAAGAACTGAAAGAAATCTTTATAGTCCTGAGCCACTGGGGCTAACATTACTCTGGGCATTTGGTGATAATGGGACATTCAGGATATATGAACAGACAATTTATGTGGGTTATTTCCTGTCATATGTGGACCATATAAAGGAACAACTGGACCTATAGTCATTGGAATTGTTACTGCATCTGGAGTAGTGTAATTTGTGGGATTCTGTGGAATCCCTAATCTCTGCCCTTCAGAATCATATTAAAACCCTGTCCTATCCAATTAAAATTTGAACTCTGTCCTGTCTGACTAGGGCTCAGTTCAACGGGTGCAGTTGGCATATAAAAAGTCACATTTCTCTGTGTCTCACTTGACTGTCCAGTTTGAAAAGTGTTGTATGGAGGCAGACGATATAATAGTAACTGATTTATAAATTCATCATCCAAATCACTGTAATAAATTTCAGCGTTATTCTCTGTCTGTTCTGTCTTTTTCTTTCCTTTTGATTTAGAACTTTCCCTTTGCTAATGTGTTTAGGCAGTATATAATCTGGTTCCCTCTATTATGTCTGCTCTCCAAGCTTTCTGCTGTTTATCCCTTCTGTGCAAGCCCTTTCCTTACTCTGCCCTCATACTTCTCTTTCTGTTTCTGATGAGGTATGAGCACTAAAGTAATAAGTGCTTCAAATTGTGCGGGTCTAGGAGGAGGTTTAATCTCATATAAGATTCGCTTCAGGTTCTCAATAATTCTCAAATTGTATGTTCCATAACATGGAAATGCTAATGCACCTTCTTTCTCAGTAACTTTATGCCATTGTTCAGGCCATAAACATGCATGAAGACCCACACTGGACAGTACATAAAGAGCTGGAGTACCTTTGGGTGGAGTTTATATTCCCTCTATTTCACCTTTTATCAAACTTTTCAATGCTTTAAAGAACTTCATCTTTCAATCAAATTTCAGTAATTCACAATCGACTTTTCATTCAGGATCAGGAAGTAATTCTGCACCCACAATTCACTTTTTGGCATTCACAACCAATAGCAGCATAACACTCTGTGACACAGTCCACCAATACCAGCGCAACTTCACGCCAACCTACCTACGCCAGCGCGTAATAATGTGATGTTGATATCAATCTAACTCCTTGCAGCAGCTCACCCTCCTTTACAATTTCTCTCACAATCACTCTTTCAAAGAAACCTAAATGCAAAATAATGTGAGCAAAAATTAAACAACAACTTTATCTGCTTCACTAGAGGAATGGGTAATCAAACACTTCAAAAGAAGTACAGAGCTACACTTTCCAACTATGCTTTCACACTTATACTACAAATGAGACTTGACCAGCGGATCTCAGTCGGATTGATACAGTTCTTCTCTGTGCACACAAGATTCACTAATACCAACCTCTCACACTCAAACAAATAATACTACTGGTACTGTTGATGTCTGCTGACCAGTACCCCATACACAACAGACAGAATTAAAGTAACCAAGTATCTTCTACACTTGTGCGATATCATGGGGTCCTAGGCCACAATAGATCCTCTAACCAAGTCAGCTTCTTAGCAAAAAGCACCACATTTACACAACTTCGAAAACTCTTCAAAAGACTTCACAAACACCACATTTCACCCATTCTCAAGCCAAAGCAACGCAAAGCTCAACCCTATTAATACACATCCGCTGCAAAGGAACGATGCTGGAACGCCTTTAATCCTTCGCATGAACCATGGGATCGAATTTGGGTTGGGTTTGAAAATTTCACAATAGGACTCCCTAATTCCCTATTACTACCCCCCATTACTATCTCCAATTATGGTCTCCTCCTGTGGGAAAAACCAGACCTTTGCTACCAGATTTTATGGAGTATTTTAGGTATGCTCAAAATGAGATCTACAAATCTTTTTACCCTAGCAGGGGGTAGGAGCATTTAACATGACATCAATCAATGTTTAATTTACATATATGGCCTATTTGGCCACACAATAAAAACCCAAATCAGAAATAAAGTTAAAGGGTGTTATTACATATTAATACTCAGATTAGCATAAACAATTCTCAAAAACAGGCTGTAGAGGTACAGTAACAGCACTGGATATCCAAACCTCAGGAAGAAGCGCAACCTAATATTAAACAGACGAGGCACTCAATCACTGATATTCAGAATAATAATAACAACTCTCAGTGTTCAGAAAATAAGCGTTGACCAACCCGTCTAAGCATTAGTGCAATTCAGAATCATCAAAATTAGCTAGCTAAGTCAAAAATAATTTTCCAAAATCAGCATGGCACTAAATTACATTAGATGGGCTACAAAACATGAAGACAAAAGAAAAAAGGAAATAAAGGACAAAAAGAACCTGTAAAAATGACATCTGGGGCAATAAGAAGCTAAATTAGGGCTTCATTTACAACCCCTTTGCGCTGCCGTAGTGACACATTTTTTTACGCTATGGCGGGGCAAGCAGTCCCCAACACAACACCGCATTTACAAACTGGTGCAATGGTACCATTGCAATAGTTTGTAAAGCCTTGCGCCACATTATACCCGCCCAGGTACAATGTATGCATGGTAAGTATTCCACGGCAAAAAGCCCAGCAGAAATGGCACTGTGAAATCTATAAGATTTCACTGCGCCATTCTACACCGTCACTGCATCATATTTTTGACATCTGCTCAAGGCAAGCATTAAAGTGACACTGTGCTGTTTTCAATGGGGCCCCCTTAGCGTTGCCGGACTAGGGTCAAAATTTCAGCAATGCTAAGGTTTAGCACCACAACTGTGTCAGAATTTCTGATGCAGTTGTTGACATTGTGCACCATGGAGCACTGTATTGTAAATACAGCGCTCCCATGGTATCGTTAAAGGACCACAGAGTGGTCAAGAAAACTGGTGCATATCACAATGAGCCAGTTTCTTGTAAATTAAGCCCTATGTTTGGCAAAGAGTAAGTAAATAGCATTTTCTCATCTAAGTTCTCTCAGCAAGCATCTGGTAAAGTGTGGGGCAAGGGCAAAGAGGGCTGTACCTCTCAAAGTCCAAGGGAATCTCCTATCCACCTTAACTGAAATTGATTAATTAAAGTCCAAAGTAAACAGTGATTTGTCCATTGGTAACACCTATGGATAGGAAGATTTCATTATACAATCCCCTCACATCATATGACAGACATCTGCAACATGCTTGTAGGTTCCCAAGACCATCCTGGAAAGGTGTCCATCCTTGGTGTCCTGTATGACTTTGCAACAAAATGAACAGAGCTCGTCTTCACGTTCTCAGTGTCCTGCTGTACCGACCTCAAGGTTAATTTCCCAGGCTCTCTATGAGTAAGACAATAGCACATCTATTTCCAAAATAACATTTTATGTGAACCACATCTGAAAAGAAATGACATGTTGGCAAAGAAGAAAAACAATTTTCAACATTTTATGAGACTGGACCTAGGAGGCCTAACATGACTAGACTTAAAGCAGAATTAAAATGCCACACTTCATTCAAATTAATCAGAACACATAAACATTTTCAATTATTAGACGTTCAGTAATAATTCTTAATTAAACTTCATGTTACAATAAATGCAAAATTAAATAATTTGTTTTTACATATAAGTAAATATGATGGAGAACTACATCTTTCAACATTAACCTATATTTAGTGCATATCTGTTATGAAATTCATTATCATTTCAAGTGTAACTGCTCTCTATTGATATCAGGATTAATATAAAATCTTAATCAATTATCACATTTCAATTAATATGGCTATACCACACACATTTCATTACTAAACTACAGTGAATGCACCTTAATATAAACTTTTAGTGCACTACTTTACAACTAGCTTGTTATGAGTTTCACAAGTTAAAATGTCAATATGGTCATGTATAGATCAAAACTGTGACGTCAAAGGTAACAGCCAAATCTCAGCTGCACCAGTCTGAAGGCCGGTTTTTGAACGTCATGGCTCTGCTGGAGCAAATTTCATTCAGTAACAAAATGTTTTTTATTGTTTATATGCAAATCCTGCATTTAAGTAACACATATGCTAAAACAAAATCTGTAGTAGGTAATCATACTTAATTGTTGAAATGTGAAACAAAGTGCTGATTTAAGTTAGCCTAACTGTGCCCATTCCTTCTCTCCCTCTTTCCCCTCGCGACTAGGCGAGGTGTAATTGAAGCAGGGGAGTAAACGAAGAGATCGGAGCTTAGGACCGCGGGGTGCTGTTCCGATTATCCTGCAATATGGACGGAAGCAACCAAAGGCTGAAGGAGACACTGTTTTGGCAGCTCAAACGTGCGTTTTTTGGTCTTCGGAGGGCATTTATTTCCCTCAGCTTTGTTTTGGAGGAAAAAAGAGGGAGAAGAGGAGAAGGAAGGAAAAAAAAGGGAAAAAGGGAAGGAAAAACTTTCAGCGTAACCTGTGAGGTGTTCAGAGAACAAGAGGACATATATATATATTTTCTTTTTTCTTCTTGATGGCTTTCTTGATGGCTCTACTCTGATTTAGAGTAACCTGTGAGGTGTTCAGAGAACAAGAGGACATATATATATATATATATTTTTTTTTGTTTTCTTCTTGATGGCTTTCTTGATGGCTCTACTCTGACTTCATTCTGCTATATTCCGGCTTCTTCATCTTATCCACGGTAAGAGCTGTGGGTGCATGATGCTGGTTAAGCGAAGGGCTCAGGCAACTCTTAGAAGCCCTGCATTGGCATTACTTCAGCAGCAACATAATAAGGGGGGGGGTGAGGAGGCTTTTTCAGGATCGTTCTCAGGTCCCCCCACAGGGGGAGTCGGGGGAAGCAGTAGGAAAGGTCACGGAAGGCAGACGGCGAATGAAAAAAAAGGGGACATCTTAGTAAAAAGGCAGCCAGAGATTAAACTTCAGAAAAAGCAGAATATTAAATCAGGCTTTAACCCCATTCTAAGTAAGGCTACTCGGGCTCAAGCCAAGTTGTTAGAGGGTGGTAGGACAACCTCCCCCTTAGCACCTTTTTTGAGGAACCTTCTAGGAGGTGCAGACATGCTGCCCTCCCAAACCCTTACCCTCTCCCCCCCACCAGAGGTGGGGAGAAACAAAAACTGCATTAATGTAGTGGCTGTTTCAGTTAAATCTGCAGAAACACCTACCCCTCAGTCAGCTGTAGCATTAGAGACAGAGACAGCACCACAATCACAGGATGCGGTGCTTCAAAACCTCTTGGTATCATTAACAAACGTGATTAGGGGAAAGTTTGAGGTTTCTGAGCATAACCAAGAGAAAATCAGGGAGTCCTGAGCAGCCCTGGAAACTAAATTGAACATGTTATCCGAGAGAATTAGCAGGAACGATACTGTGGTCGCGGAGCAGGAGATACGGGTTTCCGCCAACTTTCAGGATATTATGCAATTGGTTCGTAAGGAAAAAGTGTTTCAAGAAAAGTTGGAATCATTAGAGAATAATCTGGGGAGGAATAACTTCAGAGTACTGAATGTTCCTGAAGGTGTGAAGGGCGAGGATATCAGGGGCTATGCGATAAGTTTGCTTAGGAGGTTTCTTCCGTCGATGATGCATATAAACTTGGAGGAGGATATACAGAGAGTACATCAAGACCCTTTCAGAAGGAAGCCTGATAGAAAGGTCCCTAGGAAGATCCTTATCAATTTTGGTACATATTCCATTAAGGAGAAGATTCTGTCTGAGTCTCTCAAGGTAGGCAGCTTTACTATGGGAGAATGGTCCTTTCGGATACGGTCAGATGTCTCTAAAGTGACTCTAGACAGGCAGTGGGAGCTGGGAAAATGTAAGCAAGAACTCAGATCCCTGGGAGCCACACTGCAGATGAGATTTCCATAATTTCTAAAAATTATGTGGAATAACACAATGTACAATATTAGGGATCCCACTGAGGTTCAGTCTTTGATTGAGAAGATGAAAAAGCCACCATAACTGTGTAGCTTTGTTTTTGGACACTAGCCGACCGGAACCATACTGAGCTCGTATGGGTTGTAATATTCATCCCGTTAAAGGAGTTTGGAGGGTTCCCATGGGAGGGTATGTGGAAGGTGTTTGTGGTTGGTTGGTGGGTTCTTTTTTTTCATTATTTGGGGGGTAAGGGTGGGTTAATTTGTTTCCTGGTCTTGGTTTTTTCTTTTGGACAGTGGTTAATAAGGAGGGTGTTTGTTTGAAGTTTGTTTCATGGAATGTTAATGGTCTAAGGGTTAAAGGGAGGAGGAGAAAAATGTTCGAATACTTGAAGGGGGCAGATGCTGAAGTGATTATTTTACAAGAGACATACCTAACGCATAGTGAGTGGAAGGAAAGTATTAAACATTTGGGCTGGGTTGGCTTGAGTGCAAACACAAATCAACCTTATACAGTGAAAGGTTTGGCAATTGTTATAAAGAAATCTTTAAAGGCAAGAGCAGCAAAGACTATAAGAGATTCTAAGGGCAGGTGGCTGATTGTGGAGGTAGAGTTGAAAGGTATGTGGTTCACGGTAGTGGGTTATTATGGGCCTAATGTGGATGATCCTATCCCTTTTCAAGAACTGTATAACCATTTGCTGGAGGCAAAATATCCAATCATTATTGGTGGGGAGTTCAATATCTTATTAGATCCCCGGTTGGATAAGTCAACATCAAGGTTGACGGTCAACCTCCCTAAAACTCGTATGTGGATAAAACAAGCGATGTTGGACCTGAGCTTGATTGACATTTGGCACCAGAAAGGTAGGTAGGGCCCTAGATTTACGTTTAGCAACAAAAAGTACGGCCACCGATCTAGGATAGTGTAACGGGAGTGCCGCCGAACGCAGCTCCCAAACACCTGTCGGGGGAGGAACACAATGGCCCGGGGGCACGAGAGGAAACCTCCCTGCCATGACGTATGACGCTGAGGGCGTCATAAACATCAGAAGAGAAGACGGACGAGGGGGATCGGGAGAAAAGAAGGAGGAGCCGAGAACGCGGGGAAGCCGGAGTGAGGAGATCGCCATCGGAACATCGGAAGAAGAGAAAGAGACCGCCGTGACCGGAGAACCGACAACGGAAAGGGAAACCGCCATCACCAGGGGGCCGGAGGAAGAGAAGGACACCGTCGAGGTCGGAGAGTCGGTTGCAGCGAGGGGAAGCACCGCCATCCGAGTGCCCAGGACGGAGGAAGAGACCCAGAAGTCAGGACGCCTCGAAGGAAGGAGGAACCACTGGGCAACTCCCGGCCCAGACGAAGAGAAATCGGGAGATCACCCACGTGCCGGCCGCGCCCCGGGAGGGACGTGGCCCTCCCAGGTACGTCTATACCCTGCCTGGCAGACTCTGTCAGGCTGGCTGACAGGGAAAAGAGGGAAAGGGGGGGGAAGAAAGGGAGGACGGGAGGACCTCGTGAAAGAAGGGGACTTACCAGGAAAGGAGAGGGGGACCTAAACTGCTTTAACCCACGGACAGGGACACCACCCGAGAAACCCTAAGAAAAGGAAGAGAAAGGGGTTTTTTTTTTTTGGAGTAAAAAGGAAATAAGGGCACAATACCACAGAGTGATACCCACCACCAGCACCAGCCCTACCTAGTCCACACCACCCTACTAACCCTGTTTGAACCCTTGTCTTACCCCTACTTTATTCACTTACCTGATTACTTTTATTTTTCTTTTTCTTTTGGGAATACGGGAGATCGGAGGACGGAAAAACCAGACCGCCTCAAGACGGAACCAAGACACCACCAGAGACTGTAAAACCCAAGCAGGGTTTTGGGGAAATAGAAAATAGGGCTAATCTTGTGGAAAGAAACAAGAGAGAATTGGCCAACTTTAAATAAAACAGTTATTATTCCCTCAAATAGTGGTGCCAGTCGCATTCTTCCAATATCTTACATCATTCCGATAACGAACCCATTTACAGTGGTGTCAGAAGTGGGATATTGGAACAGGCGACAGGAGAACCCTAGAAAATGGAGGGGGTGCCCACAATGGCGGATATGATGCAGCAACTAGCTGAGGGGCAACGCCATCTGCAAATTGTATGGGAGGAACAACAGAAGGCAGCCAAGGTGGAAAGGGAGGCTCTGCAAAACGCGCTTAAAAGTCAGGCTACTATCATGGCCAACAATCAGTTGGTACATGACAACGCGATAAAGACTTTGACGGATACCATTGCAGCAACTCGGGTACATCCAAATGTACCTAGTTCCGTTTTGCAGAGATATCAGGAAGGCGAAGACCCCGACGCCTTCTTTACTAACTTTGAACGCGTCGCCATTTCAGCCACCTGGCCGCAGGACAGATGGGGTCAATATATCGCTCCCTTATTAACCGGGACCCTCCAAGCAGCATATCAAGCGGTTAACCCGGGTGGGACAACACCCTATCCGGACATCAAGAAGAGCATCCTAGAAAGGGTCGGCTTTGATACAGAACACTATCGGGTTCGCTTCAGGAAGGCCAGGTGGGGCCCCTCTGAGAACCCTCGAGCTTTATATTTTAGGGTCAAAGATTTAGGTCTCAAGTGGCTTGGACCCATAGGGACGAATAGGGAAGATGTTATTGAGGCCGTTCTCCTAGAACAATATCTAGACGCCCTACCCGCCAATACTCGCCATTGGATCAAGCAACACCCGAACCCCGACACGAATACTACCATTGAGCTGGCCTGTGCTTTCCACCGCTCCCTCGAATTCAAAACACCCCTTCCGCGGTTGTTACCTCAACCAGTTAGGCAAAACACGGGACAATCCGCAGCCTCGGGGAAAAGGCCGATAGAGGAACCGGGAAGGTTACGAGGGATAGAGAAGCCCTCTGGACAGCAGCCCCAGTGTTTTAGTTGTGGGGAATGGGGACACATTGCCCGATTTTGCCCGCTGAAGTCCGGCAAACCCGAACCCATGGAAATAGGGGTTACGAGAGGCCGGGTTTTCTACACAGGGGGGAAAGATACCCAATACAAAAAGATACTGTCCATTAACGGGAGGGACACACTAGCGCTCATCGACTCCGGATGTAGTCAGTCCGTAATCAGAGCGGATCTGATTGCCGAGCACACACTTGACCCAGGTTTCACAGTATCCATATGTTGTATTCACGGGGAAACAAGAGAATATCCCCTAATATGGACTACCCTTTTTTGGGAAGGAACAAATACCCCCATAAGGCTGGGGGTAGTTGAACAGTTGGTGGAAGAGGCCATCATAGGAACAGACTTTAAAGACTTTCCGATCCTTTTGGACAGCACACAGAGCAAGAAAGACCTGGATGCCTGGTTGGGAAGCGCCCCTTTTTCTGAATTACCCATAACAGCCCCGGTGACCCGCTATAAACCCACTAAAAGAGAAAAACGAGAAGCCAGGAAGTCCTATAGAAGAGAGGATACAAACCACGACAGAGATAACGCACAGGTATTCGCCCTCGTTGGTCTTCCGCCCTTCCGATGTAGTCAAAGGGACGATCCCAGTTTGATCCACGCCTGGAGAAGTGCCAAACCTCGAACCATAGATGATAAGGGTCCCTCCTTTGTGATCAATAAAAATCTGTTATATCGAATCACCAGTAACGAGAGAGGGGAAAAGAAACAGTTACTGATTCCCGAACCCTATAGGCAGCAGGTGTTGCATCTAGCCCATAATCAGCCGGGGGGGGGTCATTACGGGAGAGAAAAAACAGAGGAATACCTATTAAGGAAATTCTACTGGCCTGGGGTTTTTTCCCATATCAGAAAGTTCTGTCAGCAATGTCCTAGATGTCAGTTGATAGATCCCGGACCCAGAAAAAAGGCACCCCTACATCCTCTTCCCATTATTGACGTACCGTTCTCTAGAGTAGGAATGGATCTAGTCGGGCCCCTCCTACCGTCTTCCAAGGGATACCGCTACATTCTAGTATTGGTCGATTACGCCTCTAGGTATCCGGAAGCTATCCCCCTAACTAGTATTAGCACTAAAAGTGTCGCCAACGCCATGATAGGTTTCTTCTCACGAATAGGGTTTCCCCGAGAAATATTGACGGACCAAGGGACCCAGTTTATGTCCAACTTGATGGCTCAGATTTGTCAATTATTAGGGATACGACAGATAAGGACAGCGGTTTATCATCCCCAGACAGACGGACTAGTAGAAAGGTATAATCGCACCCTGAAAACCCTTCTGAGGAAAGCGATCTCCGAGTCAGGTAAAGATTGGGACAAGAAACTTCCCCTGGTGTTATATGCCGTCAGAACCCATGAACAAGCATCTACAGGACATAGTCCATTCGAACTGCTGTTTGGGCGACAGCCTAGGACCCTATTAGACATGGCAGCCGAGTTATGGGAGGAAGACGAAAGCGGGGAAAAACCTCTCCTAGAGTACACCAGTGAGTTAAAGTCCCGACTACAAACGATATGGGAAGATGTGAGAGGGCACATGGAAAAAGCTCAGGAGAAACAAAAGCGTTATTACGATAGGAACACTCAAATGAGATCTTTTGTAGAGGGAGACCAAGTATTAGTGCTTTTACCCAGTTCAGACAATAAACTTTTGGCAAAATGGCAAGGCCCATATAAAATAATAAAAGCAGTAACTCCGGTTACCTATAAACTACAACTCGCGACTAATCCCAACCGATTTCAAATCTTTCATGTTAACTTACTAAAAAGATGGGAGGAATCTCAAGTAGACCAAAATATAAACTGTTTAGTTAACACAGTAAAAGAGCTAGAAATAGGGTGGTGCCCCACAGACCCCCCCTCAAAGGGCGATATACCCCTCCGAAATGCGGAGTTAACAGTGCAACAGAACCAACAACTAAACCAACTCCTTAATGCGCACCCCCACGTGTTTTCCCCTGTTCCAGGTAAAACAGAGCTAATCCACCACCAGATTATAACCCAACCGGGAAAAATAATCCGGTTACGTCCCTATCGCATTCCCGAAGCGAGGAAGGTCATAGTTGAAGAGGAGGTAAAAAGGATGTTAGATTTGGATATTATAGAGCCGTCCCAAAGCCCCTGGTGCTCCCCGGTGGTGTTAGTGCCAAAACCGGACGGATCCATACGCTTTTGTATCGACTTTAGACAAATCAATGCCGTGTCCCAATTTGATACGTATCCTCTTCCCAGGGTAGACGAACTTATAGAACGGCTCGGTAAAGCCAAATACATGTCTACCCTAGACCTAACAAAAGGATACTGGCAGATTCCTTTAGCTAAAGCCGATAAAGAAAAAACGGCGTTCTCCACCTCTTCCGGTCTATATCACTTTAAGGTACTCCCTTTTGGACTGCATGGAGCCCCCGCCACTTTTCAGAGACTCATCGATACTATATTACGACCACATACCAGATACGCGGCCGCCTATCTGGATGACATCGTTATTCATAGCGAAACCTGGGAAGACCATTTAAACCATGTAGGACAGATCTTTAAAGCACTGTCGGCGGCCGGATTGACCGCCAATCCTTCCAAGAGCCGACTGGCTTTCAATGAAATTCCCTATCTGGGTTATCATATTGGGAAGGGGAATATCAGGCCCCAAATGAGTAAAATAGAAGCCATTTTACGTATAAGCGCACCCACCACAAAGAAAGAGATCCGATCCTTCCTCGGACTAGTGGGGTATTATCGAAGATTCATACCCCACTACTCTACAGTGGCCGCCCCCCTCACTGACCTCTTGAGGAAGGGGCAACCCAAGAACATCACAAGTCTAACCATTCCACAATCACATAGCTACCGTACCTTGCAACGGTGCCTAACCACGCAACCCGTATTAAAATGCCCTGAATTCAGTCGTCCCTTCCATCTCCAAACGGATGCCTCGGACGTAGGCCTGGGTGCAGTACTGTTCCAAAAAGATGAAAATGAGATAAGCCATCCGGTGGTCTTCATTAGTCGTAAGCTATTTCCTCGGGAACAGAACTATCCCATAATAGAGCGTGAGTGCCTGGCCATTAAATGGGCTGTTGAAAGCCTTCAATATTATCTCCTAGGGAGGTCCTTCCTTTTATATACCGACCACGCCCCTCTTACCTGGCTCTCGAGGTATAAGGACACCAACGTTCGCATTTTAAGATGGTTTATGGAGCTACAACCTTTCTCCTTCCAGGTTTGCCATCTCCCTGGAGACCTTATGGGACAAGCAGACTATTTGTCTCGATTTCCGGGACCTGGGGGGCTCGAACAGCCCCATCCAAGGGAGGGGATGTGTAACGGGAGTGCCGCCGAACGCAGCTCCCAAACACCTGTCGGGGGAGGAACACAATGGCCCGGGGGCACGAGAGGAAACCTCCCTGCCATGACGTATGACGCTGAGGGCGTCATAAACATCAGAAGAGAAGACGGACGAGGGGGATCGGGAGAAAAGAAGGAGGAGCCGAGAACGCGGGGAAGCCGGAGTGAGGAGATCGCCATCGGAACATCGGAAGAAGAGAAAGAGACCGCCGTGACCGGAGAACCGACAACGGAAAGGGAAACCGCCATCACCAGGGGGCCGGAGGAAGAGAAGGACACCGTCGAGGTCGGAGAGTCGGTTGCAGCGAGGGGAAGCACCGCCATCCGAGTGCCCAGGACGGAGGAAGAGACCCAGAAGTCAGGACGCCTCGAAGGAAGGAGGAACCACTGGGCAACTCCCGGCCCAGACGAAGAGAAATCGGGAGATCACCCACGTGCCGGCCGCGCCCCGGGAGGGACGTGGCCCTCCCAGGTACGTCTATACCCTGCCTGGCAGACTCTGTCAGGCTGGCTGACAGGGAAAAGAGGGAAAGGGGGGGGAAGAAAGGGAGGACGGGAGGACCTCGTGAAAGAAGGGGACTTACCAGGAAAGGAGAGGGGGACCTAAACTGCTTTAACCCACGGACAGGGACACCACCCGAGAAACCCTAAGAAAAGGAAGAGAAAGGGGTTTTTTTTTTTTGGAGTAAAAAGGAAATAAGGGCACAATACCACAGAGTGATACCCACCACCAGCACCAGCCCTACCTAGTCCACACCACCCTACTAACCCTGTTTGAACCCTTGTCTTACCCCTACTTTATTCACTTACCTGATTACTTTTATTTTTCTTTTTCTTTTGGGAATACGGGAGATCGGAGGACGGAAAAACCAGACCGCCTCAAGACGGAACCAAGACACCACCAGAGACTGTAAAACCCAAGCAGGGTTTTGGGGAAATAGAAAATAGGGCTAATCTTGTGGAAAGAAACAAGAGAGAATTGGCCAACTTTAAATAAAACAGTTATTATTCCCTCAAATAGTGGTGCCAGTCGCATTCTTCCAATATCTTACATCATTCCGATAACGAACCCATTTACAGATAGATTTTTTCCTTGTGCAGAACAACCTGAGTGACTCGGTGAGGTTTGTTGAGCATGCCCGTGTCATTTGTCTGACCATGCAGCAGTAAGAATGCATATTTCTGTCCAAATTCAACCCTTACCCTACAGATGGACAGTTAATCATACCCTTTTTTGGGACCGGACGATTGTTGAGGGATTGAGGAAAGATACAAAAGAATGTTTTGAATTTAATTATGGTTCCACTACCCTGCAGATTTTGTGGGATGCATATAAAGCATTTATTAGAGGGATGTTGGTGGGTCTAGCTACTTTCAAATATAGAGAAGAAAAGAATCAGGTAGAGCAACTTGAATCTCGGGTGGCATCCTTGCAGGAAGTTCTCTTCAATTATACAGGCAAGAGAAATCAGTCAGATTTATTGGACGCCCAATTAGACTCGGCTAAAATAGATTTAGCTTTGTTTCTGGAGGGGAAAAGCAGAAAGAGCTGGGATAGCAGCCGGTTTGCTCATTATGAATATGGGGAAGGCAGTGGTAAACTTTTAGCCTGGAAAACCAAGACGGATCATTCTAAAAACTATATTACGTTTATTAAATCAGAGATAACTGGTACATTATGTACAGATGCTGTTGGAATAGAAGAGGCTTTTGTGACTTTCTTTCAGGACCTCTACACTGAAGACCTGCCCCGTTCGGAAGCACTGGTTAAGGGTTACCTAGAGGGGGTGTATCTCCCTCAGTTAACGGATGTTGAACAGGTACAGTTGTCTAGGAGTATAGATACTGAAGAGGTCAGGGCAGCATTTCAAGTCTTGAAAAAAGGGAAGGCCTCGGGTCCGGATGGGCTCCCTAATGAGCTTTACTATGCACTTTGTGATGAGGTCGCCCCTATCTTGGTAGAGTTGTTTAACCTTCTTTTACAGGAAGGGGTAGACATTGCTACTTCCTGGAATGATGCGCTGATAAGTCTACTTTTAAAGCCCGGGAAAGATCCGGCATTGTGTATTTCATATAGACCAATTTCCTTGTTGAACTCAGATTATAAACTGTATACATATGTTCTGTCTAAGAGACTCCAAGGGTTAATTAGGAAGTTGATCCATGAAGATCAAAAAGGCTTTATCAAGGGACGACAACTGCACTAGTTGACTCATGACTTGTTAGGCGCAATCGATTTGGCTGGTTTAAGCAGAGTTCCTCTGACGGTTCTAACCTTTGATTCTGCTAAAGCATTTGATAGGGTAACTTTTTTTTTTATATTGAATGTTATGGAAAAGTGTAAACTAGGTTCAAGATTTATCAGTGCAGTTCAGGCTATCTAAAGAGCCCCGGTTGCTAGCATTCTGGTTAATGATAGAATGTCCCAAAAATTTAAAATTGGAAGAGGAACACGCCAGGGTTGCTCACTGTCCCCTCTTCTTTTTGATTTGTACATTGAACCGTTAGCCGCAAAAATTAGGGCTGACAGTCAGATCCCCCCGTTTCAATGTCAAGGTTGGATAAAAAAGGTTGCGTTATATGCAGACGATTTAATGATTTATACAGGTGAACTGACAGGGGGTTTTCCTAGAATCGTACAATGTTTTAAGGATTTTGACAAAGTGTCAGGCTATTTGGTAAACTCGGATAAAACAGAAATTATGTCTTGGAATACCATGTTCAATAGTCCCTTGGTTAAACAACAAATCAGATATTTAGGGATACAAGTTTCTGCCAACCTCTGTGAAATAGCCAAGACAAATTTTTATTTGGTGTATATAGAGATTCGCAGATTGCTTAGAATGTGGGCGGGCCTCCCATTATCTTTTCTTGGGAGGTTAAATATTCTTAAAATGATTATCCTCCCAAAGTTTACCTTTGTTTTTAATGCAATTCCTTCGGAATTCATGAAACGTTGGTTTAAAAAACTGCAGGGAGATTTAATTTCATTTGTGTGGTCTTCCAAGGGGGTTAGGATTGCCTGGCAGAAACTATGTAGGACAAAGGGGAAAGCTGATATTGCAGCCCCAGACTTTTATAAGTATTATTTAGCCTTCCATCTGAAGAATGTCTGGATTTTGCTACATGATAGATCGGAATATACGGTCTTTTGGTCTGGAATGACTCAGGAGCTGTTAGAGGCTGGCAGGTACTTTTGTTACAAGTTTGGCCACCCTAAATATTTTTTAAAGATCCAGTTGAAGATCCTCAGGGACGCTGCCAGTGTGTGGTGGCGGGTTAGAAAAGCATTAGGCATTAAGTACTATAGTTCCTTGGCTCCGGTGTGGGATTCCCCCAGCACCCCAGAATGTTTGTTGGATAAATGATCACTTCCGTTGAGGGGGTGGGTTGCTGGGGACAGTTTCTGGAGGATTCATACATGGTGGTCTGGGAGAGGTTTGAGGGAATAACCGAACATAGGTCTTCGACATTTAAGTATCTGCAGCTAGCTAGTTGGGCAGCAAATCTTAAGGATCAGGGGGTTATGGGGAATGCCTGGTAAGAGAAATTAATTCAGGTCTCGGTTCCTAAGGAAATTGCAGTTTGGTATCAGGTATTAAGGGAAGCCTCTGACGTAAGGCTTCTTTTAGTGGAGAGGAGATGGGGCGAGGTCTTCCCTTCCTTGGATGTGGCTAAGATATGGGAAACATCCTGTTCCACGCTTTGGTCGGTTGTTAGGCCAGCCCCCCTAAAGAGAAATCATTTGTTTACCTTATACAGAGCTTATTGGTCCCCTCGGAGGCTATCAGGGCTGGGGAAATCAGTTAAAAGCTGTCCACGTTGTGGGGAGCCTAAAGCAAATGACATTCATATGTTTTGGAAATGTAGCAGACTTGGAGGTTTTTGGTCTAACAAAGGCGCTATCCTTAAGTATATGATAATTCCTGATATAGAGGTAAATCCCATATTAGTGATCTTCGGGATAGCTCCGGAGGGCCTTAAATTACTTAAATCCCAGAGGGATCTGATATTTCTGTTGATTTTACTAGCTAGGAGACAAATTTGTTTTCGATGGATCTCCTCCTCCCCTCCTTCTGTATCCGATTGGTTGACTTCAGTCAATTATTATTGTCGTTTGGATGCCCTTGGCCCCCCTGAAAAAAGGGAGGATTGTTGGGAAATTTGGGAAAATGTTGAACAGTGTGAATTTGTCCTTTCTCTGGTCCTATGATTATTTGCCCTCCTTCTAGTAGGCCAACCTCGTATGTCACGTGTTGGATTCGGCTGGCCTGGATAACATCATACGTTGGTTTATAAGCGTATAGGTCTGGATAAGACCGGGAGAGGTGAGGATATGTGTGCCTCCTCCTTTGTCAGGGGGCACAGGTTTGATGACCCTCGTTTGGAAGAACTGGCTTTTATGAGGACAAAAAAAACCAATAAAACATTATATTCTATTTTATAATCATATATCGATTGATTGATTATATTACCTTTTGATGCTGAAGCATAAAGATTAACACGAAATGAAGAAAAAGATGAAAAACTAAAAGAATTGAAAATAAAACTCTTTAGCTCACACTAATTCTCTTTATTGACTGCACTAAAATTATCTAATGATTTATTGCGATGTAGCTGATAGATCCTTATTTCTCTTTGTCGACAATCAAAGGTCCATATGACCAGTGGGGGGGGGGGGGGGTTATTTAATGAGTATACCCAAAGAATGAGATATAGAAAACCCAGCTCCCTCGAGTGGTAGCAGAAGATGGTTCATGTCGCAAGACAAAGGAACTGAAATAATTTGCTCCAGTTAGAACTACCCATATCCCTCAAGTCCAAACCTTGAGCTTGAAGACTGAAGAAGCTTGCGGTTTCAAAGGTGTTTGCAGTGGTGGAGGTGTGAGTATCAACAAGGTTATGCATCACAATGGTCTGAGTAAGAGTCTGTCTTTGTGCTTAAGTTGTGTTTTTCTGTTATGGTAAAGTTGATAGAATAGTTGTGTCTGTGCTTAAGTTTTGAGCAGTTAAAGTTGTTATCAGACTCGTAACAGTACAAGATCCCAGAATAAGGAGGGTGTTAAAATCGTATTTCCAATTGTTTCTTGTACGAATGAACTACTTTGAATTCTTAGCGGAGCAGATAAAAGTTATGTGGTTATTGTCCTTGTTTAAAGTTGTAGAATTTATGTACACGAAAATTGTAAAGGAGGGTGAACTGCTGCAAGGAGGGAAGAATTACGTCAGAGCATGCCTCGTTGAGATAGGTCAGTTAGTGTGAAGTGCCCAGCTGAGCTTGGTTGATGAGTCCTCAAGCAAGCATTAAGATGTGACAGGCCTGCAAAAGAAAATTTGTGACAGGACTGGAAGAAAGTAATGATGCATACAGAATTGTAAACATAACAAAACATTGAAATGTTTGAATTTGATTACTGTCCATTTGTTGTTGAATTCCTGCAATATTGATATGGTCCAAAGCCTTGGAGATTTGATGAGGGGTGATGTGTGAGTTTCAGTTGAAGAAGGTAAAGAGGCAACAGCGGAATATACACCAACTCATTATATGACAACAAATGTAGGGCTTCATACATGTTTGTGGCTTCATCAATGGTGCAAGATCATTGGAAATGAAGGACCCTTCAAATGTCCACAGTATTGCACTTTAAATTTAAAGATTATAGAACACCTGTTACTGCTTCTATTGTGACTGTTCCTGCCCCAGTGCCATAAGTTGTATCAGTTCAGACATTGGTAGTGCCTGTTGCAACTGAACCAATAAATATTGTTCTGAATTCACCTGTTGAAGGTGCTATTGGAGGAGTGACTGCGACAGGATTCATCCAGGCATCACAAACTTGACAAACTATTGCCTGGACACTACCCCAAATGTGCAATCATTAGAAGAAGGGAGAAGAATTGTCTTTAGGACACCAATTGCACAAGAAGAGACAAGACCATTTGACGATGGGATTTTCCCGCCATGGTTTTAAGAAACTTTTGAAGATAAAAAAGTGGGAAAGAGAGATTAGTTGGGGAAGAGCAAGACCCTGAGATGTACCAAAATTGAAGGTGGCATTAGAAGAGATTATTAGAATATGCCTAGACATTTCACATTTGAAAGATTATCAGAAAAATTAGTTGACTTATCTAAGTAAAGAAATCACAAAACGTGTGGCTGCCACCCATGACAAATTAACTGAATTGGCAGGAAAATTTGAGGTGGAGGTCTCCAAGAGTGTTCCTTTACAAAAAGGTTTCAGAGTGTAGTTAGATGAAGAAGCAATTGTGACAACGCGGTTTTCAAGAATTAGGTTTCAAATTGCATAATTGGTAAAGTGCATACGCAAATGGAGAAATTCTGATGAATTTGAGAGGAAGTGGACAAAGAAACAGGGAAAAAAATAAACAAAATCAGATGCTACAGAGGCAAATGGCAAGCCACCACCAGCACCCGCACATAATGATGAGACTTTAACTTTTCACATGAGGGAAACACCAGGTGGTGGAGTAGGTGATCATGCAACATTTACAAATAACTTTCAAAGCTGAGAGAGAATCCTGCTCAGTGATCTACACAAATAGATTTGTAAAGAATTCAAACGTTTGGTGGACAGACTTAAATACTTTCTTTGATACTGTGGTACGTACTGATTTTGGGCTGGGTGTAAGATAGATGTGCAAAGGCCATGGTCTGAGCCTCAAGAGATGCACGTACTTGTGCACCTTCACCTGTGGTAATGACAAAGTATAATGAGAGGATTACCTTTCTTGAAAGAAAAAAGTTCCAGTGAGGGACATTAATTGGTTAAAGATCAATGGAACTACCCAAGAAGTTTAAGAATCAGTGCATGCTTACTATGAACAATTGTCACAGGTGTTTAAACCACATAGCGGTCAAGAAAATCTCAGAAAGGGAGCGAAGGAGAGATTTATGTCACAGTTCGCTCTTGGGTTGTGACCAGAGATCAGTATGCACATACAAGAGACTGTGACTACTGTTGGCAGACAAAACCTTTAGGTGAGATACTGAGGTATGAAAAAATACGTTAGTGATGGACAGGAAATTAAGCAGGAGAGACTTAAAGAAAAGTTAATGCTAGTGCAAACTAAGCTGGCACAAAAGGGATATCAGAATCAATTGCATAGAGGGAATGTTGGGGGAATGCAAGGTATTGGTTTTCAGGGTGGAGGTCAAATGGCGTAGGGCAGATTTGGTGTTCCCCAGGGTAGAGGTTGAGGTGTTTTGGTTGATCCAAATATAGGAACAGACATTGCAACGTTGAAGAAATCAACTCACTGTCATTAATGTAATAGGCTTGCGCTTTGGAAGAGGAAGTGTAGACAGAATCCAAATTGGGTGAGCAGTGATGGGAAATGGAAGGGGTAAATGAAACACAAATGCAAAATGTTCCAGTTCAGGTTCCAATCCAATGAATGCAAATGCCAAAGCAATCACAAGTTCATGTGATGTAGGTCCCACAGGCTCTGATGGCCCCAGAGAATATGAGTCATCCCAGATTCAATGTGAATCAAGTACCAAGAGCAAATCTAAATCCATTACAACATCAGAACCCATTTCAATAGCTCCCCATATAGGACAATGAGAGTTTTGATTCTGAAAATGACCAATGATGGTGCCTGAAGGGGGAGGAAAATTTGTATACTTGGCACAGTCTTAGAGGTAGGCCAAAGTGGACTATTTGTAGGAGAGGTTAATGATCAACGAGTGTCATTTCTCATTGACATAGGAGCTACCTGTTCCACTGTTAGGACAGCAGACGTCCCAGAACTACCAAGTTCTAAGTTGTAGGTGTTCCAAATAAACAAATAACTAATCCTGTTTCAAAGAAAGTGCCTGTAAAGATAGGTTCATTTGAGGAAGACCATCAGTTTGTGGCATGTGTTTCAAGTCCTGTAAATTTGGTAAGAACAGGTCTTTGGTGCAAGTTAAACTGCATTATTTACTGCACACTTGATGGCTTTGAGTTTCAAACACATAATAAAGACGTTGAATTTAAAATGGCTTGACGAGAAACAGCTGTAGGACTGTATCCTGTAAGAACGGTAGAGGATTTACCTTCTGATTTATGTGATATCGTAAAATCAGAAGTATGGGATTTTTCAAAAGACATCAGACTAATCAAATGTGTAGAACCATCCTGAATTACGATAAAACTAAATGCAGTTTTCCCAAGAACACCACCTTATAATTTAACATCTGAGACAGTGGCTGGAATAACACTAGTGATTGAAAACATGCTAAGACAAGGGATTTTCAAAGAACTTGTTGGAATTCCTTGCAATTCGGCCATTACCGGTATACAGAAGCCCAACGGCAAGTATCGAATTGTACACAATGTTCGAAAAATTAACAACATAGTTGTCCCATGTGTTCTCCGGGAACCTGTGCCTTGGACAAGGTCACCTCGTCCAAGGCACGCGAGAGGTTAAGAAATCGCTAGTTCTGATTCGCAAAATGCAATGTATCATATTTGCGATTCGGTAATAGCGATTTCTTAAAAATGGCAAATGCTATTACCGAATCGCAAATTGCGATACCGGCCCCCATTTGCATCTATGGGCCTGTCCGCCCATATTTGCGAATATTTTGCATGTCCCAAATTGCAAATTCCTAACTGGAATTCGCAATTTTGGGAAATGCAAAGTTCATGGTGCTGGGGGCCTAAGGCCCACTCTGCTGCACCCCAAAACATTTTTAACAACATGTAAGGTGCACACATGCCAAAAGGGCATGTGTGCTTTACATGTAAATTTTAAAAAATGCATTTTAAATGCATTTAAAAAATTTGCACATGGTTACCACCAAGTTCAATTTGGTGGTAATAGCGATTCCTTAATGCCCAATTCGCATTAAGGAATTGCTTCATACATGTGCTTTAGAAATTGCAAATAAGGATTCCTTATGTGCGATTTCTTATTTAGAGATTTGCAATTTGCGACTCTCTAAACAGGGTCGTAATTTTAAGGAATCGCTATTTTGATACATTCTGAAAGGGCTTTCTGCATTCGCAAACTGGCATTCGCACCGCTTGCGAATGCAAAAAGCTTTGATAGATCTGGCCCATTGTGCTTTAAGTTGATCCATGTGCGTCACACTCTGACTCCAAATAGATAAACCTGAGTTTTCTTTGAGACGTCGGTACATTTGCAGATTTCACATTCAGAGATTGGATTCTACCTGATTGGCATATTTAATTTACCTATAAGTCCCTTGTAAAGTGGTATCCCTATACCCAGGGCCTTTAAATTAAATGCTACTAGTGGGCCTGCAGCGCTGCTTGCGCCACCCACTGAAGTAGCCTGTCAAACCTATCTAAGGCCTGCTAGCGCAGAGCCTCTGTGCGCAGTTTCTTGCCACAGGGACTTTGCATCTAAATTTACGTGCCAGGCCCAGAACTCCCCTTTTACTACATGTAAGTCACCCCTAAGGTACGCCCTAGCTAGCCCTTTGGGCAGGGTGCCATGTATGTAGAAGGCAGGACATGTGCCATGTTGCGTGGCCTGTCCTGGTAGTGACAAACAGCCTAACTTGGTGTCTCACTGCTGTGAGTGCTGCCCTCTCATAGGATTGCATTGGAAATGCCTTGCCTTAGGTGTAAGGGGTATTGTCTGATTTATGAGAGGTAGCGTAGGCATGTTTGGTATGGTTGTGACAGTGGTAAAAAATGCTGCTTACTGGTGAGGGTGTATTTTTTATTACTATCACAGAAATGCCACTTCTAGAAAGTGCGCATTTACCTGTGCTTATGACTTTGGTGTTTTGCAGCTTGTCTCCAATCAACGTCTGGGCAGACTGACAGTTGGGGCTTTGTGCATACTTCTCAGACAGCCTGAACACAGGGAGGGTGGAGGTGACACAGAGGTGCATCTACATATTGTAAAGCCTTCCTGGGCTGAGAGAAGGGAGAAGCAGGGCACACCTGCATTTGTAAAGATTGTGCCCTGGCCTCACACAATAGGGTCGTTAACCCCCCACTGATGTTTGGAGCCTGTGCAGAAAGGAGAGAGGGGGCACTCCCAGAACCAGTTGTAACTGTCTGGAACCTCCTCTCCCTACCATTGTGAAACACTGTAAGAACTGACTATAAGTACAGGGGAATTTTCCCCACAATTTGAACATTTTTGGAACTGGAAACTGGACTCAGAACGCTGATGAATGGACTCACCAGGAACCCACCTTGGACTGCTGCTGCTGTGCTGACCTGTGACCTGCCTGGTCACTAGAAGGAACTGCCACCATCTGCACCCCTTGTGCTGGCCTGTAGCTGGGCCCACCAGCCCTGGGCTTTTCCTTGTTTTCTGGCTGTTCCCAGGGGCAGGGCACTGGGGCCCCTGCAACCACCCCTGCTGATTGGACTAGAAACGCTTTTGTGGGGTGTCCTAGCGCTTTCTTCAAGTGCCCCTCTACCGATGCAAAATCGCTGCCGCAGCCCAGGCTTATGGAAGTGCCCCCGCACTGGAGAAGTGCTTCCCTGCTGTTTTCTATCACCGCTGTGGCCGGGGCCGAAGCACAGAGCCTCTGCGCTTTAAGAAGCGCTCCTGTGCTGAGAAACTCACCGCCGCGACCCTGGAGACTGCAGTCCGGCCGGGCACCGAAACTGCCCTTCCCGGAACCCCCGGGGCATCCCTTATTCAGAGGGGCCCCCGGGGCACTAGCAGGCACCGTCCTCGGTGTCTGCTCAACCTAGCGTATTGTTGACGCCGAGAGAGCGGCTCGTGCACCGTCTGTGTGCCACCGCTCCCCCAGAGAAGGAGGAGAGCCTCATCGGAGGCCCCTGCTCCACCTTACCTTCGTTTGGACAGCCGCCCCGAAGACGGGAGTGGCTGTCCCTCCGACGCAGGGCACGGGGAGTGGAAAGGGAGTTCCTTTGCCCCCGGCCACTGCCCTGGGGGCGCTATTGCCCCCATAACTTAACCTGGGCATTTTGGGCGACCCCGACCTCTTAGGAGAGGGCCATTGAAGGCCCAGAGGGGGCCCCAAAAAGACCACAGGCCCCTGGAGGGGCCCGTCTATTGCAAGGAGAGGGCGCCGACCACCCCTCTCCCCCCTGGAGCACCATGTGGCCCCCGTTGTGTGCCCAGGAGCGCTGAGGGCCCCCGTGTTTATCTCTAGGCACTGGAAGTGCATTTTCCACCAGCAAGCAGGTACTCTTTAGAAAATCTAGGCTATAGGAGCCTAATACAAACTTACAGATGTTTGCTATTTCCTACCTGTTTACTGGTGATACATATATGTGCTAATAATGTTCCTTTTCTAGGCATGTCTAGCTGATATGTATGTATATGACTTGTGGTATATTCTCTAATGTTCCTTTCATGGGTATTTAGGAATTGTTCATGACAAGTGCATATACCTTTTACTGTAATTCCTGACTACTGCTTATGTTGCAGAATCCTGAGTACTTACGTGTTCTAATGTGACAACTGCATATTCCTGCAGAGTATTAGTAACTTGTGTAACATTCTGACAACTGCTAAGGTAGCAGGGTATTACTTACATGTAATGTTGGTCTAATTATGTTTTGTGCAATACGGATTCTTTTTACATAGTTCAGTGTTGTGTTTACTTTGTGGTGTACATTTTGCGTCACGTGTGCTGTGTGTTGTGCAAACGCTTTACACATTGCCTCCAGGTTAAGCCTGACTGCTCGTGTCAAGCTACCAAGGGGATGAGCAGGGGTTATCTTGGACGTGTAACTCTCAAGCCCTGAATAGAGTGGGTAGGTTCTGCCTGGCTGAGGTGCATACCCTAGCCAATCAGAAACCCCATTTCTAACACGTGCAGTAGTCCTGGCTTTATAGTGGATCTCCTTCCAGTCCCTGGGTCTCAGTTCCCTACCAATTTCTCACTCCCGTCGTACATGCCCTGGTGATTTTGGAAATGGGAATGCCCTAAATAATATGCGTTAGAGGTCTGATATCATGCCTTTACCTGTAAGCTTTGTGAGCAGCCATTTTTCGAATGGAGTTAGCGGCCTTTTGGCCCCGGCTTCATTGTAGGATGTGTTACCCAGTGCCTGATTTGAAGGTATTGGAGGAGTTCAGACTCTGGCAGAGTAAAGTTCTCTCCCAATTTGTCAAAAGGGAGAACACCCTCTACCCCCAAAAGGTGGCCAATGGAGCGACATCCGGTCTCCTGCCAGCAGTGATATGCTATCAGATCTAGACCAAGCGTAAAGTCTGGTTTTTCGAGGATAGGCGTCAAAGGTGAGGGAAAGGTAGTCACCGCCACCTCGTCCCACACTTGGTGCAGTGACTTTGTGACTGGGGAGGAGTATAGTCCCCAAGAGCTATGGCCTTGTTAAGGAAGGGTATCATCCACAGGTGTGTACCGACGATCGCCCTGTCCATGAAAAGTCATGGCTTTTCAGATTCTGTCCTCGACCATTCAGCTAAGTGACAAAGTTGTGGGACTTGGAAATATAGTTTAAGGTTTGGAATTCCAAGCCCTCCTTCCTTCAGGCATTGATAGCTCTGCAGATGATGCATTCGTGGGCGTTTATCCGCCCACATTAACCGGGACAGCAGCGCCTGCTGAAGGGTATTCATCATGCCAGGTGGTGGGTCCAGTGGTAGGGCTTGAAACAGGATTAAAATCCTGGGAAGAATAGTCATCTTGAGTGCCACTATTAAACCAAGGCAGGAGAGGGGATATAAACGCCAATGAGCAAGATCCTGCATAATTTGATTATGGAGATCGCTATAGTTTAGTCTGGCAGTTTCAGGCACTGTTGGTGCCAATTGAATCCCCAGGTATGGGTGGCGGTCCTGGTCAATTGAATCGGGAGGCTAACGGACCGCAACGCTTCTGCCTGCGGAGACACTGAAAAGTTTAGGGCTTGGTATTTAGAGATGCTTATCCGAAATTCTGCTGCAGAGCTACATTGCTCCGCTTGTTCCAGAAATACCAGCAGGGACATTCACGGGTCATCATCTGCATAGAGACATATGGTATGTTCTTCCCCTCCAAAGCGAACTCCCATAATGTTCGGGTTGTCCCGCACTGTCTGGGCAAAAGGCTCCATATAAAGTGCAAATATTAAGCGTGACAGCGGGCACCCCTGCCGAGTCCCTCTGCCGATTGGGAAGGGAGCAGAGGTTGTCCAATTTACTCTAACAGTGGCTTTGGGGTGCGTATAGTTACTCATGACCCAGGTACGAAACTGAGGTCCGAAGCCAAGGGTGGTAAGTGGGGCTGAGAGGTAAGGCCAGTGAAAGTGATCAAATGCCTTTTCGGCATTAACTGTGAGAAGCAAGACTTCATGTTTGGATCAGTTAGCCTTATCACTGCATTGTTTTGAGGGGACGAATCCGGCCTGATCCAGGCTAATCAGTCCGGGCATCAGCAGGTTCAGGTGGGCTGCCAGGACCCCAGTGAGCAGTTTGGCATTGGTATTAAAAAGAGAAATCGGCCTGTAGGACATGCATTTCTGAGGGTCCTTGTCCTTTTTAGGAATCACCACTATGGAGGCATCACTCATGGAATGAGAAAGAGCGTGAGTGTTGTCCACTGAGTTAAACACCTGGGTCAGTATGGGTGCCACTATGTTACAGAAGGTTTTATAGAAGCTTGCCAGGAAGCCATCTGGACCCGGGGACCTGTGCTGTTTCAAACACACAATGGCTGCTATGACCTCCTTGGTGCGAATGGCCTTATCAAGTTAATCTGCTTGTGTCTGGGTTCGCTGATTGAGGTTCCCTGTCCATAGTTACCCTTCAACTGCGCCTCTAGGTGTAGGTTGTACAGAGTATAAATTGCTATGAAAATACCTACATTGAATTGCAATAAGATCATTGTTTCTGATCTTGGAGCCATCTTCTCGAGTAAGCATAGTAACAGCCGATGCCTGCCGTTGAGCCCGGAGTCTCTTTGCCAGGAGGTGCCCACACTTGTTCCCTCCCACATAAAATGTATGTCTGAGGCAGAGAAGAGAATATTCAGCCTTGTCTAGGTCTAGGTGTGCAAGCTGTTTCCGCACTGCCACGAGTTGCCTCCATATTCTAGGTGCACCTGTACGTTAATGGATGCGCTCAAGTTCTGTGTCTTGTTGCTGAAGCAGCTCCCTTTTCTCCCACAGCAGTTTGTCATTGCCTGCAGCGATTGTTATAAAAGTTCCTCTGACCACCGCTTCCATTGGGTCCCACAAAACTGAAACAGAGGTATGGTCTGATCAATTTGTTTGCGAAGTAGAGTCTCTCTCAGATGCCAAGACCAACACGTCGGAGGTACTGGCGAGAGGATGAGGTTGGTTATCACTGTGGCGAGGTTGGATAGCGAGCGAGGTTCGATCTCTATATTGATAACAAAGATCTGCAAATCCTTGGTACACAGGAAGTGATCAAGTCTAGCATAAGTTTTATATGCGTGTGAGTAAACGGTGTATTGCTGTGGTATGAGAGTAGGCCATCCTCAAAATATCATGCAGTTCCATTTCCACCAGCCATTGGGTTTCTTCTATCAAGAGCTTCCCTGAAATCCCACCCAGGCCACTAAGCAGTCCATATAATTTTGGAATACCATGTGGAGGTCTACCCACAGCAACACAACTTTCTCCTTCGTGCTCATGGTTTCTGCCACTGCTTGTCGGATAAAGCTCTCCTGGGACTCATTGGGGGCATATATGGTACCCACTATCAGAACCTGTTCTCCAACGAGCATCTGGAGGACCAGGAGTCGCCCCTTAATCTCTGCTATCCTATCCACTCCCTTCCCTTAAAGGATTTGGAGAGAAGAATGGCCACTCCAGCCTTTTTGTTATTAGTGGAGGAATGAAACTGTTGGGGGAACGCCCTGGATTTTAAGCAGTTTCTGTCTTTGGTCAGGCGATGTGTCTCCTGCAGGAGGCATATATAACCGCCCTTGTGTTCCAAATATGAGAGAATAGCCCTTCTCTTAACAGGGTTATTGAGGCCCTTCACATTGAGGATCACTATGCTTAGGGGGTCATATGTGGTGTATAGGTTGGGAATGTTTTACCTCAGCACTCCACAGTACAGCTGTAGCTACCAGACTGGACATTGCCTGTGTATGACATCCCATCTCAGCATGTGTGTTACTTCCTTGGAAGGCGTCTTCTCGGTGTGAGTGTCCCATAATGTTAACCCCAAATAAAAGCATGAAACAATAACAAGAACAATGTCCAAGAGCATGGGAAGGCCCAGAAATGGGCCATCAAGCCCTATTTGTAGTGTTGACACTGTGACCATTGTGTTGGTTACTTTCCCCCTCACATCCTGCACCCCATCCCTACACCCGTCTTGTCCCATGCCATTTCAGATGCTGAACCTCAGGTCTCGTTCAGCTCAAGAAGGGTATCTCAGATCGGTCTCACCCCCCCTATCCTCCCTCCCCCCAGTTTCTCCATCACCGCACTCCTTTCTTGTGCCATTGTATCTGAGTGAGATTTCAGGGCGCTGGCAGAGGATGGGTGTTTGCATCACTGGCTGTGTTTAGAGCCCCGGTGGTTTCCCAGATTAGATCTGACCTCTGTGGCCGCATCACCATCAAAACCCAGAAGTTCACAGGTGGATCTGGTGGAGCTGTCCTTCCCATTGGAAGATGATTAAGAATGGATGCCTCCAGGAGTAGATGATGTCTTCCTCCCTGAGGTCGGATATCACCGGGTGGAAGTCTCTTAATTTTTTAAGAGTGATGGCCAAGAAATTCTGGTGCAGAGTTAAGGTGTGACCTCGGAATTCCAAAAGGTGCGACTCTCTGAGGATTATTTGTTCATTCACTGGGAAGTCATGGACACATCCCAGGATGTCCGATGGGGAGGGAGAGAATAGACGAGGGACACCTACCATATGTACTCTATCCACTTGAACTTCAGCTGCTGTGGGTCCCAGTGTCTGTGCAAATAGAGCTTCGACGTATGAGCCAATGCCCTCCCCTTCCGTGGCCGGTGAAGCACCTCTAATGCATATTTGTTATGCCATGACCTATTTTCAAGGTCCTCCACTTGTGCTTGTTGTTTCTTGAGGGGAATATCCTCTTGTTGGAGGTGCTTGTGTTTCTCTTCCCTGCCAGATGCATTGTCTTCCAGTGTGGAAACTCTGTCCCCAATCTCAGCCAGGTCTTTCTGCACTGCCTTTAGATCCTGTGACAATTCCCACTTGACTGCATGGAGGTCATCTTTCAGTGAAGCGAGCAATGGCTCCAGGGAGGAGAGAGTAACGGGCCCTCAGTTTCTGCCTATTCCATATGGACATCTGGGGGTTGCTGGAGGGAGCTGTCTGAGGTAGGCATCTTTACTAGCATATCCTTGAGGGAGCGTTCTTTTTTGCTACCGGCCATTGCCATGGTGAAGAAGCAAGATGTGGTAGCAATGAGGCCCCCAAACTCCACGCAATCCCTCAGCAGTGACCATAATGGGAGGGACTGTCTCTCAACTGCCGGCGGAGATCAGACGGAGCTCTTGGTGATTTGCTGATCGATTCTGACAGAGGGCACCAATTTCCAGACCTAAAGGGCAGGACCTGCCAAGGATGGGCCGGGCCAGTCCGAGGTCTCAACTGACAGTGCACTCCAAAT
The DNA here is from genome assembly GCF_031143425.1 of Pleurodeles waltl. Lineage (NCBI taxonomy): Eukaryota > Metazoa > Chordata > Amphibia > Caudata > Salamandridae > Pleurodeles > Pleurodeles waltl. The sequence continues at coordinate 1,051,976,850 of NC_090444.1, read as the reverse complement.
GGGCGATGTGCCATCCTTTCCACAGAGGGTGGAATCAGCCCCACTGTGTCGTGGAGGGTAACCCTCACTATGGCCCTTGGAGTATCACTAACCCCCAGCGTCTGGCACAGCCGGCCAGGCTGCGGTTGTCTCTTGGGGAGCACTGTCTCCTGCAGGAATCAGTTCGGCCCAGGCCCCGGCTGTAGCCCATGCTGCTTTCCATGACACAGAGGCATCTCCCGGGCAGAGCAGCTCGTGCGAGCCGATTTCTGTGCACAGTCACTGTTAATGTTGGGACTATCGCTGGCAGGGTCCGGTAGGCACATCCACCACACCCAGGCGCAATATGGATAACAAGTACTTGCCGCTGAAAAGATGTCAAACACTCAATCCAGCTACATTTTTAACATTGCCTGAAAATGAAACTGGTGGAGATGAAATTGAACATGACTCCGTGGATGTTATCGATTTATGCACCAAGCCAAGGCTAGACATTAAAGAGGATCCTCTCAATGATCCTGAATATGTAATCTTTGTGGATAACTCATGTCTAAGAGACAAAGAAGAAACTCTGAGAGCAGCTTATGCTGTCTGCACAATTCAAGAAGTGGCAAAGCCTTGTGCCTTCCAGGTGTTACCTCTGCACAAGTGATGGAAATAATTGCCCTTACAAGAGCTTTCTGTCTTTCAACTCAGTTGGGAGTGACCATATTTACAGGTAGTTAATATGGCTTAGGTGTAGTCCATGATTTTGGGCATTATGGTTACAAAGGGGACTTATGACGTCATCTGGGCCCTCTATTCAAAAAGAAGAATATGTGATGAAATTATTAAAGGCTTTGCAGTTGACACAAGAGACTGCAGTAGTTAAATGGAGATCACAGAAGTGGCAATGATCATGCGATCGCTGGAAATCAGTATGCTGATGAAGGTGCACGGTATTGTGCACTTGTAGCATGCACATTTAATGGAGCATATACAAATGAATATGATGAGGACCCCACCTTTTCTATGCTGCTGTGAGTATCTGACACATGGGAAGAAATTAAGAGCTTGCAGGAAGCAGTCTTGGAGGCAGAACATCAAGGGTGGATTAGTGCAGGATGTGTTAAAAAGGCAACTTGGGTGGAGGTAAGCCCTTGCATTCCCACGCAGGACAGTACCCCCATGTACTGCGTCTTTTGCAGCTGCCAAGGCTTGTTGGCACTTCTTCCAAGGGGTCTTCAGGCATCCCCTGTAGCTCCAGCCCCCAGCACTCCCTCCTGCGACGCACAGTTTCGTGAGTGACTCTCATGCGGTGTGGGACTCCTTTTCGTAGTGCTGTGTGCGCCCCATTTGCATGTTCTGTGTCCCCGCCCTGTGGGACTCCTGTGCATGCTGCCTCTGCTTCTGTGGGCTCTCTGTAATGCTGAGGGCCCCCTCTGACTCTTCCTCCTGGGCATCTCTGGTCTGTGGCAGCACCACTTTCCGCCAACTGTGAGTTTTGCCTGTGCCAAGGCTTGTTGGTGGAATCCGAACACGCAAACCCAACTACAATCTTCCTTCCGGCGTGGGACATCACTTGCATCCTTCAGGAACTCGACTCCGTCTCCAGGTCTACAGTGCTGACTCTTCTTCCTCACCGTCGACCAACGCCTGCGTCCTCAGCTTGGTGGGTAGGGGCTCCTGCCCCCACTGGAGTCTGCTGTGTCTTCTGGACTTAGAGGGTCATTCTGACCGTGGCGGCCGGTGGCCGCCAGGGCCACCGACCACGGGAGCACCGCCAACAGGCTGGCGGTGCTCCAACGAGCATTCTGACCGCAGCGGTTCAGCCGCGGTCAGAAGCGGAAAGTCAGCGGTCTCCCGCCGACTTTCCGCTGCTCGTGTGAATCCTCCATGGCTGCGGAGCGCGCTCCGCAGCCATGAGGATTCCGACCCCCCCTACCGCCATCCTGTTCATGGCGGGAAAGCCGCCATGAACAGGATGGCGGTAGGGGGGGTCGCGGGGCATGGGCACTGCAGGGGCCCCCGTAAGAGGGCCCCGCAAAGTATTTCAGTGTCTGCCTTGCAGACACTGAAATACGCGACGGGTGCCACTGCACCCGTCGCACCTTCCCACTCCGCCGGCTCGATTACGAGCCGGCATCCTCGTGGGAAGGTCGTTTTCCCCTGGGCTGGCGGGCGGTTTTTCAGCAACCGCCCGCCAGCCCAGGGGAAAACTTGTAATACCCGCCGCGGTCTTTTGACCGCGGCGCGGTATTTCGGAGGGGGGAATTCTGGCGGGCGGCCTCCGCCGCCCGCCATCATTGGAATGACCCCCTTAGTCTCCTCTTTCCACAGGTCTTCCTCTTCAGGAATCCATGGTTGTTTTTTTGCAGTCACCTCTGGGTTTTGCAATCCTCTTCTTCTAAGTGGGTGCTTTGAGGGAATTCTAGTAATTTACTCCTGCTTTCATGGTCGCTGGGGAGTGTTGTGGTACTTACCCTTTGTCCTTTCTTGTTACACCGAGCACTCCTCTACACACTCCACTTACTTAGGTGGGGGTCCAACTCTCGCATTCCATTTTTTTAGTATATGGTTTGTGCTCCCCCGAGAGCAACTATTCTCTATTGTGTTTTACAATGTTTGCACTGTTTTCTAACTATTCTTATGCCTATTTCTGACAACTATTCTATATATATCTTGTGTATTACCTCCTAAGGGAGTATTGCCTCTATAGTATTTTTGGTGTTGTGTTACCATAATAAAGTACCTTTATTTTGTAACACCGAGTGTATTCTTTCATGTGTGTAAGTGCTGTGTGACTACAGTGGTATTGCATGAACTTTGCATGTCTCCTATATAAGCCTTGGCTGCTCATCCACAGCTACCTCTAGAGCCTGGTTTCTAGACACTGCCTACACTACACTAATAGGGGATACCTGGACCTGGTATAAGGTGTAAAGTACCTTAGGTACCCACCACACACCAGGCCAGCTTCTTACAATATTCGATTACTGCAAAGGATTAGCTGACATGGTACTTTTTTTAAAGATATCTGTATTGTCATTTTGCATTTATGATCACAATTACAATTCCTCTTGACTATGTTACATGTATAACATAGATTAAGTGACCACCAACATTTGGTGACAGGTTTCCACCATGGTAGCTTCTGGGTTAGATGTCTTCCCCTAAAAGTGTGTCTTCTCACATACATTAACTATATGATGTGGCAATGAGAGAGTTTTGGGGTAATGAGGGATCAATCTAACTACCTAAACAAGCCAACGCGTGCACGAGGTGTATTCTGTCCACTTCACTATTGGTACATGTAGATCGGATATGGTTGATCTTTTGGTCCCCCTTAGCAAATATTGACTATGGGGAGAGGACTGTAATCATTCGCATTTTTTGCATTTATCGTTTTAAAACTTAAACTCGAACTATAAACTAAACCAGTCATCTCTGAGATAATCTTACGTGTTAGGGTAGTGTAGGTAGAAGAAAAGGTACTTGACATGCAAGTATGATTCTTTCTGTAATTACTAGTATTAAGGGGTAATTTGGGCATGTTGTCAGTACTGGTATAATCTGACTACTCCCACCTTGGATAGTACATGCATTAAGGTAGGGAGGTAGTGGGTGCGCGCTCGAGGTCTTGGTTGGTTGCTCCGCGGATATGTTTTTTAACTTCAGTTTGTCTGGGGCCAGATTCAGGCTTCTATTGGGTTATGACCATCTCCGCCACTCACATTGCTTGCAATGTCCAGTTCCCACTCTTACTCCAACCCTGGAGGGGTGTCCCAGCTGTCTAAAGCCTCTAGCCCTAGTTCAGCCATTGGCTGCTGTCGTATGCCTCACGTGTCCTCCCAATGCAGAATACGTCCCTCTGACCCAGCCCAAGTAGAGAACTATTTATCCCATGTCTCCACTAGAATCCCTGATGTGTACTTCCAGACAATTGCTATCTTACGTTTAGCTAAGGCAAGGGCTAGGTCTACAAATCTCATGCCTACCTTGCATTTTACAGGTCTTGGGAAGTTCCCCAGCAGGCACACTTCCATGGTCCTTTCTCCAATACGCGGCTCAGAAGGTTTGAATAAGGGGACAATCTAATACCATGTGTTTAAAATCAACATCTAGTGTTTGACACTTTAGGCAAAGCAGGGCGTTCCCCCCATATATCACCTGAAGCCTGTGTGGGGTAAGGTAGGTCATATGAAGATAATTGAACTGTATATACTTCAACCTAGCGTTGCGAGATATTGTCTGGGGGTATGGAAGTATATTGTCCCAGTCTTGAAATGAATGACCTAACGTCCTCTCCCATCTGGTCTGAGTGCGTCCAAAGGCAAGAGGACCATGTCAGACAGTGCTTTATATATCCAAGTCACTTGTCGCTTGGCGGAGCTCAATGAGAGTAGGTCACACAGTACTGTATGTTGTAGGGGTTCTTCCCTCCCCCTTCCCCATAGATCCCGAAATGCTCATACCAGTGCCTAATATAACAGGAATTGGGCGTGGGTAGGTTGAATTTGGCAACTAGGTTTGCCATAGGGACAGGAATCCCCATCTCAAAACAGTTGTCCGTCGTCATTATTTCTGCAGCAGTCCATGCCCGTAATTGAATCTTGGTAAAGTAACTAAGTGGTGTCCCACGTGGTAAGCCCACCAAGGGCAGTGTTTGTGCGTACATAGGGGCTCTTTGTGTTCGCACCACACCTCTGTACTACCCGGATGACGCCACCTGTAGTAGTACTCCCTGTTGATGTAGTGGGATTCCAGGGAACAATAGCTGACAAGGAGAGTGTGATGGTAGGTTGCCAATCCCAAATGGTCTAAAATCCAGTCACTGGCGTCGTCTAGCCACCTCGTCAACCATTGTAGTTGGGCAGCCAAGTAGTACAACTCAAAGTCAGGCATCCCAAGGCCACCCTGCACCACTGGTCTATGCAGTATATAAAGTGCGACTCTGTGTTTGTCCCCATTCCAAACGAGTTCCCTGAGCAAAATATCAAGTTGCTTGAAACATGTCCCCGGTAGTTTCACCGGGGTATTGGCAAAATAATAGAGCAACTTGGGCAACATCACCATCTTGGAGAGTGCTACCCTGGCCATGAGTTGCAAGCGCAAAGTTCTGCAGAAAGTTACATTATCTCGTAAGGAGCGCAGTGCCCTGTCCAAGTTCCCCTCCTTCATTTCTGCAAGTTGGTGGAAAATTTGTATTCCTAGTAATTTGAAAGTCACTAGCGCCCATTGGAGCCCCTCAGGAAGGTCCTGTGGTAATGGGGCCTCCTGCCAACATGGGAACAGCTGGGTCTTGGATTTGTTGACCCAAAGGCCCCAAAGTCTGCCAAAGTCGTTGAGGCGACAAAGCACTCTCAATGGCACCCATTGGATAAATACAATAAGATATCATCGGTATGGCGGGAGATGATATGTTCTAGACCCTCTATACTAACACCATCTCCCTTCCCATGTTGGTGAAAATGTACAGCCATGGGTTCTATAGCCAGGGCGCATAAGAGGGGCGATAAAGGGTAGCCCTGTCTTGTGCCTCAGTAGATATTATACGCGACAGAGATGGTAGTTCTTGTTTTAACCCTCGCCGTTGATTTCTCATACAGTAGGGTAACCCATTTAATCCAGCCCTCAGCTAGTGCCATCTTATGCATGACCTCCAGCAGGTAGTCCCACGTTACCGAGTCAAAGGCCTTCTCAAGGTCTGCAGACATAATGTATGCTGCTGGTTGGTCTAAGACCTCAGGGTAATAGAACACACGGTAGAGCCTCCGAAGGTTAACAGACGTGTTCCGCTGTTGGATGAAACGGCATGTGGGGGAGCAGACTGGGCGGTAGTATTTTGCTCAGAATTTTAAGCATGGATAGTGGGCGATATGCTGTGACTGGGGCTCCCAATGTCAAGGTCTTGGGGAGGGGTACAACCGTGGCACAATGAGCAGAACCAGAGAGGCAACTGCACCATAAAGCCTTTGCATATAAGTGTTCCAGTTTCAGCACCAGTAGGTTAGTGTACGTCACATAGAAATCCATTGGGAGTCCATCTGGGCCTGATACCTCGCCATGTCTTTCATAGCCTGCTTAATTTCTAGAACTGTTATCGGCCCTCCTATCTCTGTCCTTGTGGCAGGGGGTAAAGTCGGGAGAGGGAGGTCATCTAGGAAAGCATTTATTGTGCAGCCCAGGGGGGGTCATGGGCATACTGTATAAAGTCTCTGTTGATTTCGCCTGGTAGATAGACCTGTGTCCCCGTCTCTATCATCAGGTGCGTGATGGGGGAACCCTAGGACTTAGGCCTAATCAGGCATGCTAGTAATCTTCCTGATTTTCCCTCTTTCAAATGTACTTTACTTATGTATGTGTTGTGTTTGTGGCACCTCAACTTTTCCAATACAACCCTTATTGTTTCTTTGTTTTTGAATGCTGTTGGTGAGTAGTAGCGGTCTAGAGTCATGGAGGTCTCCAGGGTGTGTAATGTTGTGTCTAGGGTATCAAGTTCTGAAGTTCCTTACTGATGCCCAGATATTGTCTCAGGCGGTGACCCAGTGCGACCACCTTTAACACTGCCCATTCTAACAAGGGGGAGGACGCTGTGCCCTGATAGGTAGCAAAATAGTTGGTAATGGCTGGGTGCAATGGCTGGGTGCAATGTCTGTCTATAGGTTGGGTCCTACAGCGTTTCTGGCTACAGGTGCCTGGTCTAATAATTGGAGTCCTTGAAGTATAGGACTGTGGTCCAACAGTGTCTGTGCAAGATATTCTGTGAAGGTTATACACCTACTTGGGTGGTCTGAGGGGAGGAATGCATCTAGATGCGTATGTTTGGCGTATATGGGAGCGTAAAATGAATAGCCATGGTCCCCACCATGCTGAACCCTCTAGATATCTACCAATCCCCATCGGCGTTGCCATTCCACAAATTCAGCAGCCAGTTTATGGGCTGGTGTGCCTGGTAGGGGTTGGGTGGAGCTGTCCAATGTTATGTCCGTTACACATTTGTAATCTCCCTTCAATACTAATGCAGTACTAGCCATATGCCCCAAAGGCGTGGACAAGGACTGAAAGAAGGAAAGTTGCTCATGACTGGGTGCATATATATTTAATGCCTGGTGTGATTTATTTGCACGGTTAATGAGGTCATCAGAAAAGAGATAGATTTTAACATTAGAGGAGAGAAGAGCTCAAATTCCTTAGAATGCCAATAAAGGGGGGATATGTTTTAAGAAAAATGGTTTACCCAAAATTGAAATGAGATTGATAAAAAGGAAATTATGTATTTATAAAAGGAAAAACCAGTTTAGAAAGAGACACAATGGTCTAAGTAATTGTGAACACACATTCGTAATTTTGTGAGGATCTGTATAAATTTCAACAGGGAAAGAAGCTATTATCCTGGAGTTTACCAGGATGCCTATTTACAGTTGCTTGCTGATTGTGAGAGTGTTTGCTATTTAAATTTTCTGTTTCCTAAAATGTACCACGTGAGTAGCATAGATGCTTTAACAATGACACAACCCTATAGACACACACATACTACTAATGATGGAACACAATTAGTGGGAGACGACTTTGGAGAAATCATACCACCAGTAGGAGTAGTTTTAGATGACGAGACAATAAGAAAGCTATCAACAGTAGTAGATAAACTGGCTACTAGCACATGTGGTGCCTTGCTGCCAGTTAACACAGTACTAGTGGCTATTAGAACAATGATTTAGCAAGATGGATTAGCTTTGGCAATTCTGTTAGCAGAGAAAGACGGGGTCTGCAAGATGTTGAAGTTTATATAAAGGATTTAGATAATATTTAGCATTAACAAAGAAGAAAAAAAGAAGAGGAGAAAAACAATTGGAGGAGAGAGAGAATGTAAAAAGTTGAAGGAAATTGAAACCCAGAAAAATAGAAAGGCTAACTCAGCAGAGAATAAGAATGCAGTCTAAAGATTAAATTGTGTTCATGAAATTATGATGGTTTTTCGACCATCAAAGGGGACAAACTATTGGAGCGAATTTCATTTGCTAACAAAAGGCTTTTATCAATAACGTGCAAAGCTTACATTTAAGTAACACTTATCCTAAATGAAAATTTTGTAGTAGGTAGTTGCCTAGTGGCGGTCGCCACTGGGTAATTATAGTTAGGACCATGTTTCCATAGAAAAAGCATTTTTTGACTTGCATATATCTTTGTCACCATTTGAGGAATCTTCACGAAAATTTCCAAAAGAAGTGACCCGGCGATTCTTGGTGTGCATGGCAAGTTTTGAGGTGATCCGTCAAGTGGGGGTTGAGAAAAAGAGGGCTCAAAAACTGCGCATTTTCCATGTTAATTCCCATACAATCTTTCAAATCGTCTACGGCCAGAACTACTAGGCAGAATTACACCAAATTTCGCAGAAAGCTAGCTGTCGGTACGCAGATTGTGCTTTTTGTTAACTGGTGTAAATCTTTTCAGTAGTTTTTGGGAAAGTTAGGGAAATTAAAATTTGTATATCTCTGGCTGCAAAGTATTTGCAAACAAAGACGAGCTCGTGCAGGGAAATGCACAGCTCTGATTGGCTGCCAACACTTCAAACCAGGAAGTGTTGGCAGCCATCTTGGAACTCGGCTCCAGCCGAGTTCCAGTAAAAACGTTAAAAAAAAAAAGAAAGGGGTCAGGGTAGAGACCCCCTGACCTCTTACCACTGGTGGGTGGGGACCCCCACCCCCCCAACAAAAAAGCATTTTTTATATTATTTTTTTGCTGCCAATTCACGATATATGAGAATTTGTGGCAAAAACTTTTTTTTTTTTTTAAACAAGCCTGTGCTTCCTCGCTTGTTTTTTTTATGGCCCCCGGGTGGGCCAGGTCCCAGAGGCATTAATACATTTGTGTGGGAAGCCTCATAGCCCCACCACATTCCCAGGGACAACCACCTCCCTGGGTCTTCCATTTAAAGGCAGGGGCCATTTCCCAGCGCCCACTACCCCCCGGGGCAGAACCCGGGGACCAGCATTCCCGGGGCTTCTATATAGATATATGTGGGGAGCCCACAGACGCGCCCACACCCTTGGGACCACCACCCCCCAGGGCAAAGAGAAAACAATGGAAAGGGGGTCTGTTCTGGTTCCCCCTTAGCCCTGGGGACTACCACCCCATGGGGCAATGTTCACGTTGGATAGGGGCTATATGGCCCCCCTTTTTTGAGCCACCGGTGGCCCTGGAGACCACCACACCTCAGGGTCAGCTCCTGCTATGTCCCAGGTTGCCCACCCCCGGGACATAGCTGTTTGCTATGGCTTGGCTGCAGCTCTGCAGCTACAGCCAAGCCCAAACACTTCGGGTTTTGACAGCTGGACCTGTAAAGTAGGTCGTGCGGTCAAAATCCGAAGCTTTCAACTCAGTCCCCTGCACACGTGCAGGACAGAGATAATGTTCTTCAGCAAGCACAAAGCTACTGTTTAAAGCAGCTCCCTGCTTGCTGAAACAATGGCATTGCGGTGCCAGGTAGCCCGTAAAGGGCTTTTTGGTAAATAAAAAAATAATAATATTTTAAGAACTATGTAAGGACCACGGGGAAACCCTTGAGGGCTCCCTCACGGTCCCAGAAAGCCCATAAATGGCTAAAAAAAAAAAAAAAAAAACAATTGCACACTGAGCTTTGGGGGTTTGAGTCCAGCTGAACTCAGTTCCATTTTTTTTTAAAATAAAAAACTAATTATAATTTCAAATAAATGAACAAATATATTGTTTATTTTGAATTGGGGACAGATTTCTCATTCTAAGTATATCAGTCATCAAAGCCCAAAAAACTCTATCTCTCTCCCTCTCACTTTCTTTCTCTATCTGTCCTTCTTTCAATCAATTCTCCCACTTACAGACCCACTCACACACTTATGCACCCACTCACAGACCCACTCAAACACCCACTCACAGACCCACTCAGACACCCACTCACAAACCCACTCAGACCCTCATGCACTCACTCACAAACCCACTCAGACCCTCATGCACTCATTCACAGCCCTAGTCAGACCCTCACGCAACCACTCAGACCCATTCAGACAGTTACACACCCACTCACACACCCACTCAGACCGTCACATACCCCCTCACAAACCCACTGACATCCTGATGTTCCCAATCACAGACCCGCACACATACTGACGCACCCACTAAAACACTGATGTATGCATTCTCACACCCAGACAGACCGTCTGACACCCACTTTTACCCCCAGATACAGCCCATCACACCTATTGTCACACCCAGAGAGGCCGTGGTCAACTTCCGCCTTGCATGCGCAAAGGGCGATGCACAGCACTGGGTTGGGCGGTTAGGGGGGTTGGTCGCAGGGACTGGCTGCAGGCCAGCTCTTGCAGGAAACCCCTACTGCACACAGGAGAAGGCTGAGCACAGTGCAAGGTTGGGTGCTTATAGAGGGTAGGCTGCTGCCAGGCCCTGTGGCCAACTGCTATTGTGCGCGGCAAAAACGCCGTGGGCGGCGGTGGTTGGATTCACATAAAGCAATGAAAATTACTATATGGTTAAAAAAAACACTGACGTTTTACTGAAAAAACCAAAGGTTATAGGGATGTTCTGAATTTACTTGTACAAAACCGTAGAAATTCAGCAGCTATATTTAGAGTTCTTTCAAGTAACTAAAACTCGCTCCCTAAGGTAACTATAACTTGCGCCTCAGCCATGCACAGCTAATTACTCCACATATTATATCATTGATGACATATTCTATACCATCTTTCATGTTCTCCCCGCATCTTTGCCATAAAATTATTGATGAGATAACTGTATGGTAAAGGCGCGAGTTACAGTAACCTTAGGGGCATGACCACTGCTGTCTCCGCACACCCTTCCAGCAGTCTGCTGGAAACGATCAAAACTTCAACAGCTGGATCACTGCCTGCACCTACACAATGGGTCCTCCAAAGCACAACAAAATGGTAAGCGCCCGTCTGCAAGAAAGCTGGCACACAGAGGAACTCAGGCTGATAAAGCATCACTGCAAGCAACTAGAGCACACATGAATGAACGGCGCATGGCTATGCGCCAATGGAATAGGACAGGAGGTGTGGCGCTCCCAGCCGAACCCTGCCATCTGAGGACATCCTTGGCCCAAATGAACATGCCACACTAAGCGCCAACAGGTGGAAAACTTGGATCTGTGTCCTGGAAGCAACATAGGTTGGGCAAAAGAGGAATCGACAGCTTGACTGCCCGGCTGCTCTTCAAGATGGCAGCATGGCAGAAACACGGAAGCAATGGAGCAGCACATTGCATGCAGCTGAGCGAACCTGGTGAGCCCTGAAGATCAATGAGGATGCTACACCCGTGACATGACTGAGCCCTGGTGTCAACGAGGGCTACTGGGGCTGATTGCATGACTAGCAAATCTGAATGGTAGGCAGAGCAGCAAGCAGAGGACGTGGGCTGCTGAGAATGCCTTTCCGCCGACGGCGGCCTCCAGGGGTGACACCGCGGCAGAGGTGAGAATGGGAAATGCTACCACCCCAATAGACAATAGTGAAGCCCTGGGGAGCCCAGGTGGTGACCTTTAGGAAGAGTGGCTCGCCCGGGAAAACTGAAAGCCTGATAGCCGACTCCTGGGGACCAGGCCCAGTGGTGACGTGATCCCAACCCGCAAAAATATCCGACCTTGCACAACGAGAACAAATGTGCCTCGCAGGTCCACAGCGTTGCCCATCCCTGGTGCTCGGATCACAGAACTGTTGACTCCCCATGATTCCCCGTCTTGCTACCTCGTACATCACACAGGGGGTCTGATGAACCCAGCCCACTCCACCTAGAGCAGAGACAAGGATATTCAGGTAACAGCACACTGAGCAGCCTACAATGTTATCACAGACAACTAGCTGTCTTAACCAGACTGGCTACCTGAGCAGTCGTGCTTTTGACAGGGCACCTGTGATTTCACCTAGTTCTGACTGCCTCCCCTGCCATACCACAACCACCCCCTGACGGAGGCGCTGCCAGACCAATAGCTATGGGCAAATATACCAAAATACGCGACCTGGCTGACAACAAGCGTACAACCACTGTATTGTCCCAAGTGGAGTACCAGAGCGCCACCCTAGACGCAGTGTTGCAGGCCATTACTGCCTCATGCGAGGCACTCGAGCTCAAAATAGACACCGTGGCTGCAGAGATAGGCCTACTGAGAGATGACCACAGACAGCCGGCTGAAAGAGTCATGACTACAGAGTCAAGAGTTTGGGGAAAAAAAGAGCAGAAGACTCTGAAAACATGGCCCAAAGCAATCACATTAGGATTATTGGTCTTCCTGAGAAAATAGAGGGTGCTGCCTGGGACATGGCTGCCTTCCAAGAGAAGTGGCTCCGAAACAAAGCATCCCAATACTATGCCTGTGAGCACGCCCACTGAATCCCAGCACGCCCGCCCTTGCCTGTGGCACCTCCACAGCTGGTATTGGCCAAACACCTGCACTACTGTGACCAGGATCATATTGTAGTCCAGGTGAGACTCAAGGGGGACATGCTAGTGGACAATCAGAGGGTGATGATCTTCCCAGACTTCACCAGGGAAGTCCAAATAATGTGGGCCTCCTTCATCGAAGCCAGGAAATGCCTCAGGCCCCTGGGATAAGTTAGGCCATGCTGTTCCCTGCCAGGCTGCAGGTGGCCCAAGGTGATGGGGTGCAGTTCTTCACCACACCTGCCGCACTCTGAGACTGGATAGATGGGCTCCCACGGAGGGACGATCGACCTGTGACAGTTCCCCTATACCACTGCGGATGTCGGTCAAGAGGAGACAAAATGGGGAGATGGTGGCTGCCCCGTCCTGTTCACAGGCAGAACAGGACCACCAGAGACTGGTAGGGGAGGTAGCGGCAATGAGTGCAGTGGGATTCTGTCCTACCACTGCAGAAGAAGCTGATAGATCTGGCACCTCCAACTCAGAACAAGCATCAGTGACCTCTCACAACACCGAATCCTCAATGCCGAGGATTACCCCGGTAAATTCTGATGATATCATCTAGCGAAAACCACCCTGTGTCAATGATGACCTGAGTTGCGATGACTCTGCCTGAATGTAATGACTGTATGAATCAAAGATTGCAGTAGGGCCATGCCTGGGACCAATTATCCTTCCTTCCCTTGGGTGGCGTAAGGTGAGGCCAGGAGGCGTGGTGACCGGCGCATCCACCCCTGTTGAAGTTGTGTGGATGATGACTGCACAGACATTGAATGTTGAATTTCAGGTTTGGAAGGGGAGTCTGTTTCCTCTTGTCCTGGGGCTGGGGAGTTGGGAAGTTAAACACTGGTTATTAGGGGTTATATGTAGGTTTACTCATGCGCACCCAAGCACCTATTCACCGACAACCCCAATGACACATGATCGCTATACAGAGTAGGGCCACCTGTCACAGATCCACGTACTTCATCCTACTACACAGACATGACAGCCCCCTTAATTCATAGATATATTAGCTGGAAGGTGAGGGGCCTTAATAACATGGCTAAACTGTACAAGACACAGGCGCACCTAAAGAGGAGGGAACCCACTTTGTCATACTGCAGGAAAGCAAGCACACAGTAAAGGAAACAGAGGCGTTAGACAAGAGATGGATGGGGCAGATTTATGCTACCCTATAATCAGCCTTTGCCAGGGGGTACTGCTGTAGGTTCATCCCGCTGCCCTCTTTCAAAGCACAAGTCAAATCATAGACTCCGACGGGAGATATGTGGTGGTATCAGGACGACTGACTGGCCAAGTTCTGACAATAGTGGGGATCTATGTCCCCCAACACAGACCAAGGGAGGTCCTGACAGCACTGTCCAGAACTCTGGCACCATACATGATTCACAATATCCTACTGGGAGGCGACTATAACTGCTTAGCAGATCTGACATTGGACAGGTCCCACCCATTCCCCCGTGCACTGACTTGCTTGCATGTTTGTTAATTAACAACAAAGGTGGGGACTGATAGACACATTAAGACACACGCACCCAGATGCTAGAGACTGTTTGTTCTATTTGGGAATGCATGAACTGCGTGTACATTTGGAATTTTTTTTGTGTTCTCCTGACGTGCACAGAGCAGTCTGGAACACAGAATACTTATCCCGGACAATGTCTGACCACTCGGTGCTACTATCCCGAGACTGACTCAGAGAATGCCCTCACCTTCCGGACTAACGTCTCCGCAAAGGGATGTTGGAAGACCCGGTCCTCTTGGACACCATTGAAGAGGCCATACAAACCTATTTTGCAGACAACGCGACCACACCAACATCTTTCTTGGTTGAGTGGGATGCCTTCAAGGTAATTATCAGGTGATGGCGAAAATGGGCTTAGGACTGAGATGCATCCAATGGCTAAACTTCTGTGTTCAATCCCCACAGCACAGGTCCGGACTGGGAGGCACATCTCAGAGACATATGAGGTATGAAGGGACACTAGGCAAGGCTGTCCACTTTCCCCATTAGTGTGCGCCATAGCGGTCGAACCACTGGCTAGTAGCGCGAGTTCAGGCATGGTATACCGGGTACTGGAGGTACAAGGCATACAGCACTATTCTGCACTTAATGCGGATGGCATGCTCTTGTTCTTGCGAGATGTACTGGATGACTTGCCGGAAGCAATACTTCTCCTAGAAAGCTTCAATAAAGCACCTGGCCTGCGCATTGACTGGCAAAAATCCCATCTCTTCCCGCACAGCAGCCAGCCGCCCAACCCCAGGATCTAAGGGACTTACCTGGGAAGGGATGTGCCTCACGTATCTAGGGGTCAGGATACGACATGACCCACTACACCAGGTGGAGGGCAATATAGTGGCAGCTGTCAGAAGTTTCCGATCTAGCAAAGACTTGTGCAAGACCCTGCCATTAATGATGGCAGGCAGAATCGCACTTGCAAAGATGGTGCCACTCCCTAGACTTTTGTACTTCTTCTCCACACTTCCCCTCACTATACCAAGAAAGGTTTTTAAGTTAGACTCCCTACCAATTGAACTCATCTAGGGAAAAGGTAGGTGGAAATTGGCACTGTCAAAGCTGCAAAGCCCAACAGTGAAGGGGGGGCTGGATTGGTGGCCCCTGACATGGAAGCCTACTACTTGGCAGATCAACTTCAGTGGTTTGCCCAATGGGTCTTTTACTGAGTCCCTGGACCCTATATCAAATGCTTATGAATCCTGGACAACTGCTGCAGGAGGGCACCACTGATTTGAGAGTCTTCCGCTACTGCTGGTGATAAGCCATTAAACACAAATATACAAGTGTGCCATACTCCCCAGATTTTCCCCTGCAGGGACTTGCATCCATAACTCAGGGTGAAGCCCTACAAAATATTGCAGAGTGGGTTAGATATGGAGTAGTCTGGGTGGAGGACCTCTACAAGGATGGTACACTGTTAGCGTTTAAGGACTTCTCCTCGCCATTTAATGTGCTGGGAGGACAATACCTGTTACATTGGGCAGTACTTGCCATGGTGCGTGAGCACTTCGGACCAGGAACAGAGGAGGAGGTACATCACAGGGGGGGCCAAAATCTATGTGCCGTATTGGGGCATTTAAAAGCAGTAACATGACTTCACCAAGCTTTGAGGCATGGCATTAACGTCAACAAACAGAAGTACAAGACACTTGGGAGGGGGACCTTACACATCCAATCTCAGAGCTGGACTGGGCCAGAATTTTTGCAAACACATACACAGTGTCCCAAAATGTCTGATTTAAATTGATCAGCTTCTATTTCCTGCATAGTGCCTACTTACCTCCTGGTAAAAGTATCAACATTTTTGGAGCCACTAGAGCTGCCTGCTCATGCTGTGGAGAACTCAGAGCAGAGATGCTCCATATGTATGGTTATGCCCACGCTTAACTGATAACTGTACAGGGGTGGTGCACTGTATTAACGACGTCACGCAGAGGTTGAGTCTGCAAACTCCTCTAATTTGCCTCCCAGGGGGGCTTTCCAAGGCAAACAAAACCCAAAATGACTACCCAATTTACAGACCTGGCGTTGGTCCTTGCTAAAAGAGAGATCACAATGAATTGGAAGACCCCCAGGGGTACCAGGTTGAAAAAATAGAGGGAAGAACTGATTCAGTGGGCGGAATACACGGGAACCACACTGGACAGGGAACGGGAATGGGGACATCGGATTGATTGCCTAAAAAACCCTGACACACACCTCACTAGGTTCCCCGGAGCAGGGTGACACAGCCAGGAGCAAATAATCAAGATCAGCCTTTGTCACTATCAACAAGGGGACAGAGAACGGCTCTGACTGCATGCCTTGTGTAGTACTCAAAGGAATGATTCTGCTATCTGAAGGGCTCTAGATAGTCTGAGCGTGGACCTAGATGGGTCGAAGGAGCTAGGGAAGGGGGGAGAATTATTGTACATGCCTGGCAAGTTCAGAGGCAACTACTGGGACACCATATTAATAGCAACTGCAGACGATGGCTTTGGTACTGATGGAATCAACCCAACAAAGTGCAATTTTACTGAGAGAATGTGATAATGAACTCAAGAGGTATATGTTTGTATTGTATAAATGGGCAGTAAAGTTTGTTTTAAAAAATGAAGAATAAACCAAGACACCTTGGACATAAGCACATCCAAATCCACCATAAGAGACTACCACCAACAGATCTGTGAGACCATGTATTCTGCAGTTGCCAACTGCATCAATGCCAGCACCAGCAGAAGATCTTCATCACTGTAAAATATTTTACTGCATCTCCAACAATGTCATCCTCCCACAGAACCTCTGCAACAAACTGCTGGGCTTCTTCTGCAACAAGTTCACCTCCATAACAGCAATTTTAATCCTCAAGCAGACCTGATCGCTCTCGCCACTCAACCTCCCATCCTGGCAAAAGAAGAGACCTTGATCACTTAGCATGCAGTCACCTCGGAAGAGACCGCCATTACCATGAAGTCCATACATTCAATCTGAACCCTGCACCCACAATGCCCCCTCCCCATCAGCAAAATGCTCACATCCATGCATAACACCTATATTTCTTAAGCTACTTTTCCATACAGCTGTAAACACAAAACAGTCATTACCCTACTCAAGAAACCTCTGTGGATCCAGACAATCTCACCAACATACCGATTTCTCCTACTGTACCCAGCCAAAGACTTAGATAAACTCATGAGCAGACACCTCACCAACCACCTCAGCAAAAAGCAACGCCTCAATACCACTCTGTCTGACTTCAGATCCAATTACAGCACTGAAATAGTGCTTATTACAACTACAAATGACATTTGCAAGATCCGGGACAGAGGAGACATGGCGGCCTTCATCCTCTTGGAACTTTCTGCAGCATTTGACATGGTCTCCCACCCCATCCTCATCCAATGTCTGTACAAGATCGGCATCCAAGTACCAGCTCTCCACTGGATCTGTTCCTTCTTGACAAGCAGACCATAAGCTGTCAGCCTGGCCTGATACTTTTTGGAAACCTGCAAACTCATCTGTGGAGTACCACAAGATTCGTCCCTCAGCCCTACCTTCTTCAATGCTTACATGATTCCTCTAGCCAGAGCCTTCTGTACTCACAACATCAACATTCTCTCCTGTGCCAACTACTGATGCTGTCAACTGGATGAAATCCAACTGTCTCAAGCTAAATAACAGCAAGACAGGAGAAGTGATTTTCGGCAGGAAACTTCACTATAGGACTCCACCTGATGGCCGGCCAACCTTAGATCCCAACCCACCCCCAACACCATGCCAGGAACCTCAAGAGCATCACTGAAAACACACTGAACATGACTGTGCAAGTCAATGCCATCACAGCATCCTGCTTCCACAGCCTAAAGATGCTGAGGAAAATCTTCAAATGGTTCCCGAGCAACACCCAAGAGATCGTCACACACACACTGTAGTCACTGACAAGCTGGAATATGGAAACACCCTCTATGCAGGAATCACCAGAAGATTTCAAACCATCCAGAATTCAGCAGCGAGACTCACCCTCACCATCCCACACAGAAATCACATCACACCACACCTCAGAGAGCGCCACTAGCTCTTAATACGCAAACACCAACAGTTCAAACTCATCACTCACACTTTCCAGGCACTGTAGAATATCAGCCCCACCACCTTAACAGTTGCATCTCCTTGAACAAACTTCTAGACACCTCTGCTCAGCCCTACTCATACACAGGAATGGATCCATAGACCTGGCCTGCTCCCACGTTGCTCCTAAAGCATGGAACGACCCCCCCATATAAGAGCCTCCTCCTCTCTTCTTGAGTTGTGCAAGAAGCAAAAGACCTGGCTCTTCGAATAGCCCTGCCTGCTGTAGGCGAGGTTGGACTATCACCTGCTTAGCACCAGGATACCCTACCAGGTGATAGTGCGCTTTACAAATCCACATGACATAACGTGATATATTATAACAACGTTGTGGTGTAAACTGGTTACTCTTAATATTCCAAATGTTTGCTCAGGACTCTAATCATGCTTCATTCTGAGACTTGGTATCACATTTTAAATACTACTGAGTTTGGTTCATATACATATATAGAAACACTAACTGCAGTTTGCGTGCATTTTGGTACCCCTGCTGTTTCCATTTTATGTTCAACTGTTTTGAAATGTATGGAAATTTCCTCTCATTGCTGTGGTATTCAGCTTCATACACTGATCTATACAGACATCATTATTGATCAATCTCTGATCGATCAGCACCAGGTCGACAGACGCTATTTATTTATTCCAAAAAACATTTATTGAAAATACAAACTCCTAAGAGCATTATAATGGTTTTTGCCATATACCATAAAGGTGTGCAGTTCTGCTGGAAGGTTGTGCTTGCACCCCTTGAAATGGTGAAAGGTTATACTTACCTACGGATGGGTGTGCCTGAGAATTTCTCTGGATGGTTAAATGCGAAGCATCTGGTTCGTAAAACTACCTTGCATGCTGCTGTACTGAAAACTTTGCAATATGCTTCAGGCGAAATACTTGAAAAGGCAACTTTGAAAATATCTTGGTCCAAAGTATCTTCTATCCTTCTTTTTGGAACTGAAGCCCTGAAGGGAGTAAAGGGAGGTAAAAAAAAGGGACGGGTCCTCTGCAGTGGATGAGAGACGTCGCCCACCTGGCAATGAGCTAGGAGATGAAAAACAAAACAACAGCTTACTGGGTCATGGGATGTGGGAGGAGAGAGTGCACCTAAGTGTGCATGTGTGTTTGGCCAGCCACCTCAGGCCGGCCAAATACACATGCGCACTTAGGTTTCTTCAGCCCGGCCGTGTTAAACTGCCAGGCTGGAGAAACTGAACCGCCCCCAGGGCTGTGTCTGAGCGGCAGTCCGAGGCGCTCAGACCAATCCTGGTACTGCTTTCATGCTACATTTGTGGTGGTGGTTTGCTGGTGTAACAAAGCACAAGGAGCTCCTTTGATTTTAATGGGTGTGTTGCGCTTCCTAAAGGTCTACAAATGTACAACATTGAGTTGCATGGCTTCCCGGCCTACTCGAACCATGAAAATTAGCAAGGATATTCAGAGCTACTGGAAGCTACAAACCACTGTAAACAGCCATCACATTTGAATGTAAACAGTGGTATGGCTGAGTGAGCATGATACAAGTAGGATAGAAGTTCTCACACTCTGGTGTGAGCAAGAATCAGGATATGGCACTGAATTAGGTATAAACCACAGGATGACACTTAGTTGCAAATTTCTTGTACTTGAAAATGTAATTTGTTTCAAATACCTTTCTCTCTTAATTGATGCTAACAAGTTCTCCAGTCTTGGGGTAAACCTCATTAAATGTCCTTCAGGAGAAATTAACTCATTCTTTGAGGAATGCATTGAATTTATTTCGCCCCTGCGGATTCTCTTGGAGACACTCATTTTCCTTGGAGACTTCAATCTTCACTGGGGTGTGGACGACAATAAACCAGTCAAATGGGTCTTCTTCTTCTTTTCTCCATGCCACTGACCCCTTTCAGCACTGCCAGTAGCCAACTCATTACAAAGGCTCTATTCTAGATTTCATGATCTCCACTTCTCACTACTGAGGGTCTGATTCCAGTAGACCATTGAAAATTCCTTTCACGCTATCATTTGTCCACCAGAAAATTCCAGGCCAGTTAAAGAGAGAAAAGTCATGGTCGGGGATACCAAAAATATTGACTTCAACAATCTTGCTGTCAAAGTCCAGAATCACCTCCGCACCCCTGATCCTCAGTAAAATATTAATAATGTTACACCCAAGGAAAGGGTCTATCCCTAAACTTTCTCTGCACTGGTTCATGAAGGTTCTATACACCTAAAGGAAACATCTGAGACACCTTGAGAAACACTGGCGACAAGCTTCTTTGACCCCTAATCTTTGTATTCCCAGACCTTCCAGAAAAAAATATACAGCAACCAATTTCAAACAAAATCTAACCACATTAGATCCATGCTTGATGCTGCTGAAAACATCAGAAACTTCTTTTAGATTTCATTAAACAATCAAAGTACTGGCCCTTATCAACCAATACACCCTCTATCTGGCAATAAAATGTGATACATTTGCAACCTTCTTTTCAGAGAAAGTGAGGACAATTGAACAATCTCTTGGGGTCTAGCCATTTGGACTAGAACAACACTAATCTGCTGCATAGTACAGCTATCCATTGATTCCCCCGACCTGCTAGGTCTTCGCCTATCATTTGGGGCTGATATAGTTGTTATTATTTTTAACATCTATGCCGGAGGGGTTTGGGCGGGGGGTCAGGTGTCTATCTAAAACCCTCTTGATTGTGGAGGCATTTTTACAAAACTGTCCCCGGCATTACAAAATTATTGTGGCAGGTGACTTTAACGTCACATTTGAATCTTTCGACTAGGATGATCTTGGGTCCACCCACGAGGAGGATCAGGTATGGTCTATTCCTGCCCTGGATATCCCACCCATTAAAAAGTGGTCCCAAGTTGCTGTTCAAGCAAAACCATTGACTATGGAATTTGGACTTAGGGCACTAAATGGCAGGACCAAATCAGATGTAAAGGGCTGTCACACATACAACAAAGTTAACCAGACCAGTAGAATTGACTATTGTCTAGTCGACGTAAGATTATGGCCTTTAGTCATTGACATGATGGTTGTTGAGAGATCAGAAAGTGACCATAATCCTCTCAGCCCACTTGTTAGCTTTGAGCAGCCACCTGCCCATAATCAACACCTCAGCTAAAGCACCAAAGGGGATCAGTCTGGTCAATGACAAACACCACCTAAAGTGGAACCAGGTTCTGGCTCGACCAACACTCATTGACGTTGCTAACGACACATTAAGGACAACACTGACGGGCCTAGAGGGGGGCTCCACATACACTAACAAGGAAATAAGCTTAACTCATACCACATGTTTCAAGGGTATCGCAGCCCTCTTCTCGGCTGACACAGCCCCTGATATTAAGAGGCTCAAGGGTAGGCATCGCTGGTTTAACAAAGAGCCCCGCTCCTCAAGCAAGCATTTAATCCAAGCTATCAAATCCAAGGATGTAAAAGCAATTAGCCTAGCCAGAAAGTCTTACAAATCTGCCATTGACAAAGCTAAACGTGAACAAGACGATAAGTGGTGGGCTACACTTAGTGACGCTGCACAAGAGAGGAACTGCAGCACATTTTGGTCCATGGCAGCGCGCGGCCCTGCAAACAGCGATCTGAACTTTACAACTAATATCACACCAAAGGACTGGGTAGACCACGTTAGTGGGTTATATTCTTACAACCATGATAGTTCTCGGCTCGACAGAAGGACACTTGCTCATCTATTACTCTCACACCTACCCCTCCAGTGTTGCAACTATTTTCCCAAGCGGACATAGCATACTTCTTAGGCTCCCTAAAGTGTGGTAGGGCACCTGGTGCGGATGGTGTCCCAGCAGATCTATTCTTAACCGATATAGCAATCTGGTCAAGATATATCACCATCATAGCGAATGCAATAGCATTGGGGGCGCCAATCCCTGAGTCTTGGAAGGTGGCCAATGTTATCCCAATTTTTTAAAAGGGTGACAGAAGCCTCCCCAGCAATTATAGGCTAATTAGCTTAATAGACTGTGTGCAGAAAGTGCTCTGTCATTGCCTTTTGGGCAAGATTCAAGATTGGATGACAGAACGCGACATCCTTAGTCCCCTACAGGCAGGTGTTCGCAAAAAAAATGTCTACCATTGAGCAAGCCCTTAGGTTCCTGCTCTTATACTGGAAAACGTTTTTATTGGTAAAGGGCACCTGTATGTTGCTTTTGTGGACTTGAAATCCGCATTTGATTTAGTACCCCGTAACAATCTGTGGTGAGTTCTTTCCCTAGTGGGAATCCCTGAGCACATTCTTGTTTTACTAACTTGGCTCCACGAGGGTAACTATGCATGTGTCAGGTGGGATGATAGGGGGCAGATAACTGACAAAATTCAGGTGTCAAGGGGTGTGCGGCAAGGGTGTGTCCATGCCCCCACCCTGGTCTCCCTGTACATAAATGATATCGTCCCCTCTTTACTCAGACTGGAGGCTGATGCACCATCATTAGGCACACAGAAAATTCCGGTTCTGCTCTTTGCAGACAATACATTGCTGATATCCAAGACCCCAAGCGGATTAAGTAAACTCCTTGCGTGTTTTGAGGAATTTTGCTCCACACAGGCACTTGAAATCAATGCCTCTAAAACAAAACTGATGACACTTAATCCACACAGATCATTTAGAGGACAGTCACTCTCGAGGGAACTCCACTTGAAAAGGTTGACACTTTTAGCTAACTCGTCATAATGTTAACTGAAAAAATGCTTTGGAATTCACACATTGCAAAGCAAGCACTCAAGTTAAAGCAAACAACGGGGTCTTAATAAAGGACCTTAACCTTTCATATACCAACCAATATGCCCGCAATCCGGATATACGAAACCAAGGCAGTAAGCTAAGCCCTCTATGGGGCTGAACTTTGGGGCTAAGCCAAAGCCCAAGAAATAAAGGTATCTGAAAATAATTTCTTACGGATATTAGTGTCCATCCCGTCAAGTACTCTGCTCTTTCCTCTTTTTAAAGACCTAGGCATGAAAGGCATAGACCATAAGGCCCGTCTATGTCCCCTCTTGTATTGGCGGCGCCTTTCGACCACCCCGGAACTCGCATCCTTTACTACATGCTGGTCACATGACGAAACAACAATCTGCCCAGCTTGCAAAGCACCCATTGAAAACCTCCCTCACGTCCTATTTGTCTGCCCTGCATACACTGCTTCATGCAGGAAATGGTTGGCCCCAGCCTGTAAACTGCTGGGAGTTCGCAGGTCCGACTTAGCTCTTCGAATTCTTAGATCAGACACTCGGCCTATGCTAGTGATTGCTGTTGCCAAATTCCTTGGGGCAAGTTGGATTGTCAGAGGGAAACTTTTATCTGCATAATGGTGTTAGCAAGAATGTATAGACCCACTCTGGGAGCATACTCAATTTTATCTAATTTTATTATTTTATCTAAACACATGCACTGTATATATTTTATATATATATATTTTATTTAATCCTGTGTAATTATTTATTGTTGCTGTGCTTTTGTAGCTCTTGTAGCCGAAATAAAGTTCTTTGAGTGACTGACTGAACAATCTCTTCCATCAAGTTCCTTTATCCCTGATGACAATACAGAACCACCAGGCCCAATGGTCTTTGACTGCACTTTGACATCACCTCTGACTCGGAGTTGCTTGAAACTATAACTAATGTCAAACTAACAACTCCACCTCCTCCTATCTGTCTGGAAAGATTAAGATCTCTGATGCTCGGCAAAGATCAATAAATCTTGAATACCTCCTACTGAAACCCCCAGCTTTCAGACAAGAAGACTAAATGAAACTGGCATCCTCGGGTTGTGCAACAAGGCTCTGGAACTCCCTCCCACCAGCCCTTCACATAACCTATTGTCTGAGCATGTTCAAAAGGCAACTCAAACTCCCTTTATTTGAAAGGCACTTTGATTATTGAGAGATCTGCTCCTTTACATCTCCTCTGTTGACTTGTTCTACCTACCCTGAAGGGAGCTGTTTGATTGTTCTTGTTTCTTGGTACTTAATGCTCTATTATAAATGTGATCCAAATCCCATCTGTCATCAGTGGTGTAACGGAACTTTAGCCCCCCACCCATGCAAAGTACATGGAGCTCCACTCTTCGAACTCACTCATGAACTCTCAGGCCAGGGTACTCTGCTGAGGGGGGGCATGGAGCTCGGGCCCCCCCCCACACCGCTGGGGTTGCAAGGACCTTTGTTACACCACTGTTTGGCATGGACTGTCCATGCTGTGATTAAGTGTTTCTTATATTCACTTGTTTGGCATTTATTTTTGACTCTGTGATGTGTGTTATCCAAAATGTACTTTCTTACTTTCCAGTGAAGCACTTCAACACCTTTGGGCAATTCAGCAAGGCAATTTGCTGCACTTTGTGGACAGGAGACAGCAGAAATACACCATACCAACTAAGAAATGGTGCACTTCTGCTCTGTCATAGTGCTGGCACACTTCAGGCAGCCTACTGCCAACGAAGGATGCCTTGCACCATAATGCAGGATGGGCATTATTGGGCAGGATTGTTTTTTTGCTGGAAGAAGTACCTTTCTGCACAAAAACAACCCTGAGAGGCATATTGCTCTTTTTATGTGTGCTGCAGAAAGCAGTACACCAGCAAAGAGGAGCTGACAAGGAAAAATTAAGATATTTCTCATTGCAATGCCACTCTCAGTAAGCACATCATTTTGGTACAAACTAATGTTTACTGCCTCTAATAAATATCGGTTTGCTTCAAAATACTTGGGTGGACTCATGGGAATGCCCATCTCCACCCATATAACGCCTGCCGGATGCAGTGTAAAGCAACACAGCACAAGGCATTACCTTGCATTATGCAAGGCTATGCATTACTGTTTTTTACAAAGACAAGCAAGGAGACGCAAATCGGCCCTTGCTTGGCTTTGTAAATCTTGACCACATTTTGTGTTGGGGTTTCTCTAAACAAAGTGACGCAACCACAGCACAAAATGTAAGTAAATCTTAGTGTAAATTCTCTACCCATGTCACATTACTCCATCTAGGTTTTAGCAATCTCCTGGCGAGATGAAAGGATACCAAACAATGACTAGGCTCTAAAATGAGAGCATAAGCATTGGCCAAACCAATAGATCTCGCCTATTCAAGAGCTATTGGGTGTGCCAATGTGTTTTAGCTATGCTGTACACCAAGGTGGCTGCTGTTTAACATGGCTAAAAGTTAGTGGCGTACAGAAGCTTGGTGTGGGGTGTCAGAGGGTGGAAAGGTGAAAAGTGGAGTAAGGTTTTGTATAGTGGAGCGGCAGAGAGTGTCGTGTATTGGAGGGGCCTAGTGTGAAGTCTTGTAGAATACCATACACTGGAGTGGCGTAGAGTGGACTGGTGTGGAGTGCATTGGCATAAAGTGTTGCAGAGTATAGCGACGTAGTGCAGTGGCACTGAGTACAGTGGCACTGAATTCAGCGGTGTACAATACAGCATCATAGAGTAGAGCAGTACAGAGTGGAGTGGCACAGACTGGAGTGGTGCAGAGTGGAGTGGCACAGATTAGAGTAGAAATGTGTAGAGTGCAGTGACATAGAGTAGAACGGTGTAGAGTGGCGCAGAGCAGATTCGAGGGGCATAGAGTGCAGAGTAGAGTCCAGTGGCACAGAGTGCAGGAGAGTAGCACAGAGTGCATAGTACCATACAGTGGAGTGTCATAGAGTGGAATTGGGAAAAGTAGAGTAGAGTGTTGTAGAGTGGAGTCGCAGGGGGTGTCTTGTATTGGAGTGGCATAGTGTGGAGTTGCGTGGAGTGGCATACAATGGAGTGCCATAGAGTAGAGTGACTGGTGTAGAGTGCGTTGTTGCAGAGGATTGTGGAGTATAGTGTCATACAATGCTGTGGCACTGAATTCAGCTGTGTACAAAGCAGCATCTTAGAGTGAAGTGGAGCAGAGTGGAGTAGCGCAGAGAGTAGTGGCATAGAGTGGAGTGGTGCAGAGTGCAGTGGCACAGAGTGGAGTGGCACAGATCAGAATGGCACAGATTAGAGTAGAATGGCATAGAGTAGGGTGGAGTGGTGTATCATTGAGTAACGCAGAGGGAAGTGGCGCAGAGTAGAGTGTAGGGGCATAGAACGCAGAGGCAAAGAGTGCAGAGTAGAGTCAAGTGGCATAGAGTGCAGTGGCAGTGCAGAGGAGAGTAGCACAGCGTGGGGCTTAGTAGAGTATAGTTCCATACAGTGCAGTGGCACAGAGTGCAGTGGGGTAGGGTGGAGTAGTGCAAAGCAGAGTGGCATAGAGTTCAGTTGCGGAAAGTGCAGTGTTGCGGAGTAGAGTGTCAGAGTGCACTGGAGTAGAGGGGGGTAAAGAGCTGTGGAGTAGAGTACAGTGATGCGGATTAAAGTTAAGTGGCATAGAGTGCAGTGACATAGAGTGCAGTTGTGTAGTGTGCATTAGGTAGAGTGCAGTGGTTAAGAATAGAGTGGCATAGAGTGCAGTGGCATAGAGTGCAGTGGTACAGACTTGAGTAGAGTGACAGAGTGCAGTGGCATAGAGTAGATTGTTTCAGAGTAGAATGAAGTGGTTTAGAGTTGAGTGGTGCAAGATACAGTGCAGTTGCTTAGAGTGGCAAAGAGTGTAATGGCATAGAGTAAAGTAGTGTAGAGTGCAGTGGCATAGACTGCAGCGGTGCAGAGTAGATTAGAGTGGCATACATGGATTGGCATAGAATGCTGAGGTAGAGAGTTGAGTGTTACAAAGTAAAGTGCATTGGCGTGGAATGTAATGGCATAGAGCGCAATGGCATAGAGTGCAGTGTTGTAGAATGTCATAGAGTATATCGATATAGAGTGGAATGGCACATAGCAGATAGGTGTGGCCTAGATATGAGTACTGTAGAGTGCAGTAGTGAAACGTGCAGTGGTGTAGAGTAGAGTGGTGAAGAGTGCATTGGCATAGGGTAGTGTGGTACAGGGTAGAGTAGAGAAGTGTAGAGTAAGTGGCGTGGAGTGCAGTGGCGTAGAGTGGAGTGGTGCAGAGTGCAATGGTGTCGAGTGGGGCAGAGTACAGTATAGTGATGCAGAGTAGAGTGCAGTGGCGTGGAGTGGTACAGAGTAGAGTGGAGTGCCATAGAGTGTAGTATTCATGGTGTGTTAGCACACTGCCATTACAGTCAACATATTTGCAATTGAAATGACTTTTACATTTGCACAGACATACAGTTTTACTTATAAAACTATAAAGTGATGCACAGAAGAAAATGTGTGGAGATTGCATCACCTAGTTTAATGATTTGTTGTGATCATATTAAAGTATTTGTGCGTTTAATTCTTTTTTTTAATTTAAATGTCCTCATTCACCTTTCTTTTTTTTCACTCCGACTTCAAAACCTTTAGCCCAATGTATTACTGTGTTTTCAGACTCCAGAGGGCTTACTTGGTTTACAGGCCTGACAAAAGTTTTTTTTTTTAAATAACATTTTTGAGGTAGTCCATAGTTCGGGAATGGTGTAATCTTAGGACACTGATAGTTTACAATACCATGGTATTCTCCTCCACCCAAGCCACAAGAGGCCCCCAAAAACTTGGACTTCTTGTAGACCTCGGAGATGTGTCCATGCTCCACACCTGTTTCACTGAACCCAGCCAATCAACCAGGGTGGGATCGTATTTTGTTGCCCACTTCCGGCATATCTCTCTCCTTGCCAGCAGGATCAGGTAAAACACCAACATAGCCCTTCTCTTGCTCAGTTTCAATGAAGGGTCTACATTGCCAAATATAACTAAAGTAAGGCTTACCTTGATTTCTGCATGTATTACTTGGCAGATTACCTTACATACCGCCTCCCAGAACAAAAGAATCTCTGGGTATTCCATAAAGAGGTGGATATCATCCTCTTTTTCCCTTCCACACTTCTTACATCATACCAGCCTTGACTTCCCCAGTTTTGAGAGCTTGTCCACAGTCCAGAAGATGGTATGCAAAGAGATAAAGGTAGGCAAGTTTGAGTAAAGTAAATGCATTTATAATTCTGATACATTCTGAAATACCTACACAGTTCATTTAAATGTTGTTGTGTGCTAGAAAAAAACTCTTTCGTACCCACATGTGACAGGTCGGACCGTTCCGACCCGCACATATTTGCGACTAGGGCTGTCTCTGCTGGTGGTGTCCCGGAAGCAACCCAGAGAGCCGCCCTTCCTATTGGCTCTCCGTGGTGCCGGCGGAGGTCCCGGAGTGTCGAGGGGAGATCGTCCGGAGCGGAAACCTCCAGGAAGCGGCAGCCGAGCAGATTTGAAGGACCGGAAAAGAAGAAGGAGGAGAGGAATCTACGGAAGTCTGGAGTTCCTGGGAGAGAAGCCGACTGGATCCAAAAGCCCTCACAGTCCCAACCCGGGACGAAGATCGCTGGCCCCGGGGAGCATACGCCTAGGATACGCCACGCTTCAGGAGAAGCATGGCCAGGCCAGGTACAGAGTCAGGGACGGGTATGGAGGGCGGGAAGCGGGAGGAGGAGGGGGTACACGGGGAAAATAAAACGAGCACGGGCACGGGGTGGGAAACAGTATAGAAACCAGGGGAAGGAAAGGAAAAGACAATCAAACGGGGAAATACTATGAGCACAAACTAGGTGATTGATCAGAAAAGAAACAGAGGCAGACCCGGCAGGAAGGACCTAATAGAGAGATTAACAACGAAAAGAGCAGAAGACTCAAGAACCTAAGAAGGAAGAAAAGAAGAGAAGGATACAGGAGAAAAGAGAAAGCGGTCAGAGGAAGCACTCAAACCGACAGGGATAAGAAAAGACAGAAAACAGGGGAAGAAAGGAAAGACCAGAAAAACAGGGCTAAGGAAGAGCCAGTAAGGAAAGACGAGACAAGAGCAGAAGACAGGAAAAGGGAAAGAGAAAGTAGAGAATAAGACCCTAAAGTGAAAGGAAGAGAGAGAGAAAAGGAAAAGAGAGCGTTTAAGCAATAACTTACCGTACCTATTCTTCTTCTGTCCCCACATGCTTCCCGTGAGGCCTATGGAGAGGAAAGAAAGAAAGAAGACGAGATTAGCGTCCATACGAGAGAAGACATCTGCAACCAACTACCTAAGACATATCCATCAGAAAGTACTCTGTAAAATAACAATAAACCATACTTACCTATCGACACAATCAGTCTGGTGTACTTGATATCGGCCAGCCTACGACAAAGTGGTGTCAGAAGTGGGATTTCAGGAAAACTCCCAGAATGGAGGAAAAACCCACCATGGCAGATGTTATAGCGCAGTTAGTGGAAGGACAACGTCACCTCCAATTAATGTGGGAACAACAGATGAAGGAAGCATGAGAGGAACTCAAGGCCCTACAGCCAGCCCTTAAGAGCCAAGCCACAATCATGGCTAACAACCAACTAATCCATGAAACAGCTCTTGGAAAGCTAACCGATACAATAGCCCACACTAAGGTGCTTCCCAACGTACCAAGCAGTGTCCTGCAAAAATATCAGGACCAGGAAGATCCGGACTCCTTTTTCCTCAATTTCGAAAGTGTGGCAAGCACGGCTAGTTGGCCCGAAGATAAGTAGGGGCAGTATATTGCCCTTTACTGACGGGGCATCTTCAAGCAACCTACCAAGCTATCAATCCTAGTGGTAATCTCCCTTAGAAAGAAATAAAGAAGACCATTCTAGAAAGAGTAGGGCTTGACAGAGAGAGTTATCGGTGCAAGTTCCGCCATATGAAGTGGCAACCCCAGGAGAACCCACGTACCCTATACTACAGGGTACAACATGCTGCTGGTCGATGGTTACATCCCACTGAAAAAACCTGAGAAGAGATGTTTGATGTGATCGTCTTGGAACAATTTTTAGACGCCCTGCCCAACACTACCCGTAATTGGGTTTGTCAACACCCCGGGTTGAGTAATGAGACAGCCATTGACCTAGCTTGCGCTTTCCACAGGAGTCCAGACTTTAGAACCACTTCCAGTAGAACCCAAGTCCCCTCCCCTTTGCGGTCCACTAAAGGAAATGGAGCAGCCCCAAGACCTCTGGGGACGCACGATCCAGAAAGGGTACGGATACCCCATCCTCTACAATCGACTTTCCCCACAACAGGGCCTCAGTGTTACCACTGCTCAGAGTGGGGTCACATAGCACGATATTGCCCCCAGAAAAAGGACATGGAACAACCAATGGAAAATGGAGTCGCAAAGGGAAGGGTGTTCTGGGCCGGGGAAACCAAACCTACATATACCCTCCCTATCCTTCTCAATGGCAGGGAAAGGGTGGCCCTGGTGGACTCAGGATGCAGCCAGTGTTATCCGTCAGGAATTGGTTGAACCCGGACAAGGGTTACACCAGGCACAAGTATTGATCGCCTGTGTCCATGGGGACCAGAGGTACTATCCAGTAGCAGTCATCAACTTTCAGTGGAGAGGAGATAAAGAAACTCTCAAGGTGGGTGTGTTACCTCACCTGGAAGAGGATATTATCATTGGGACTGACTATGCGGCTTTTTCCCTTTTGTTGACAAAAGCAGGACAAGAGCATTCTTTGAAAATGTGGTGGAAAGAAGTCCCATATGACGCTGGGGAGATAGCCAGTCAGCAACCTAGAAATCATCTAAGTAAACAACAGATACAACGACAACAATACTCAGTAAAAGACTATGAAGTCAGCAAGACGGATCCAGGAGCCACGGGCAAGGTATATACGGTGGCAGGAGATTTTAGACAGAGCCAGAGGGACGATCCCTCCTTAAAGAGCGCATGGCAACAGGCCTTGCATAACGAGGAGCATGTGGTAGGACCGAAATTCCTTATCCAGAACCAACTGTTGTATAGAATTCCCCAGTCTAATGATGGCAGGCAGAAACAATTGTTAGTCCCCGGTAGTCACAGACAACAAGTCCTACAATTGGCTCATGGGGACAAGGGGGAAGGGCATCTAGGTAGGGAGAAGGCTGAGGAGGCAATACTCCGGCGGTTCTACTGGCCCGGGGTTTTCAGGGATATCCGTAAATATTGTCCGAATTGTCCGAAATGCCAATGATATAATCCCATCACACAACCCCCTGCTCTATTACAGCCACTCCCGATTATAGAGACCCCTTTTTCCTGGGTAGGCATGGATATCATTGGCCCTCTCAATCCATCCAGTAGAGGTAGACAATATGTCCTGGTATTGGTTGATTATGCCACCCGATATCCTGAAGCTATTCCCCTCCCCAGCATGCACACGAAAACAATCGCTCAAGCAATGATTGAGTTTTTTTCAAGGGTGGGTTTTCCTAAAGAGATCCTAACCGACCAAGGCACACCTTTTATGTCCAGACTTATGAGGGAAGTAAGCAAGACCTTAGGAATAAAACAGATCAGAACATCAGTATATCATCCACAAACCAACGGTTTCGTGGAGAGATACAGCCGTACTATTAAGTCCTTGCTCAGAAAGAGCATAGCCGAGGATGGAAGGGATTGGGAAAAAAAACTACCCCTAGTATTGTACGCGATACGCACACATACTCAATCTTCCCTAGGTCACAGTCCATTTGAATTGTTGTTTGGTCGGCCACCCCGAACCCTTCTCGAAATGCTAGCCGAACAATGGGAAGAGACTGACGATGAGACAAAAGACCTCCTTACTTATACCAAGGAATTGAGGGAGAACCTACAGTCAGTGTGGGAAAAGGCCCACACCACTCTCCGCAAAGCCCAAGAAAAACAGAAGAAGGGGTATGACACCAGGAGTGTGCTCCGTAGTCTAAAAGTAGGGGACAAGGCACTGGTCCTCCTTCCCAGTAGTGAGACTAAATTATTGGCTCAATGGCAGGGACCATATGAGGTACTAGAACAGAACAAACCCCACCACCTATAAACTGGCTCTTCCCCACGGCCACGGTAGGGAACAAATATATCACATAAACATCTTTAAAAAGTGTAAGGAACCCGGTAGTGCCCAACCAGTCCGGTACATCACAAATTACAATAGAGAGGATATCCCGTACCCAGCCTTTTCCCTCCCACACGGTCCAGAGGAATCCAGACCCCAAACTAATACATCCCTCCCAGATGCGCAGTTGATATCCCTTTTACAGCTTATGAATGCATATAGGGATGTGTTTTCCAAACAACCCGGACATACCCAGTTAGCGGAACACATCATTCACACTAAGAATGAGTCTATATCGAAACAAAGACCCTATCGTATCCCAGAGGCAAAAAAAGCCTTAATAGAACAAGAGGTTCAAACTATGTTGGAAGCGGGAATCATAGAACCCTTCAACAGCCCATGGTGTTCTCCGGTAGTATTAGTCCCAAAACCGGATGGGAGAACTCAGTTTTGTATAGATTACAGGAGGGTCAATGAACTGACCTATTTTGATGCCTACCCAATGCCCCGTATTGACGAACTGTTCGAAAAATTAGGACAAGCTAGGTTCATGTCCACCCTGGATTTAACGAAGGGGTATTGGCAGATCCCCTTAAAAGCAGGCGACAAGGAAAAGACCACCTTCGCGGAACCATCCGGTTTGTACCA
This sequence comes from Pleurodeles waltl, assembly GCF_031143425.1. NCBI lineage: Eukaryota > Metazoa > Chordata > Amphibia > Caudata > Salamandridae > Pleurodeles > Pleurodeles waltl. The sequence continues at coordinate 1,051,944,341 of NC_090444.1, read as the reverse complement.
ATTTACTGTTCTTCCCTTCGGGTTGCATGGGGCCCCCGCCACATTTCAAAGACTAATGGATAAGGTACTACGTCCCCATCAGCCATATGCAGCCACGTATCTAGATGACATTGTGATATACAGCCAGACATGGACTGATCATCTAAAACATTTGAGGGCGGTCTTACAGGCATTGAGGGAAGCCCATTTAACCGCTAACCCCGAGAAATGCAAACTAGGGTTTACAACGATCAGGTATTTAGGGTATGTCTTGGGGGAGGGAATGGTCCGTCCCCAAATAGAGAAGGTAGAAGCAATCCAACAGATCCCAATACCTAAGTCAAAAAAGGACATACGTGCTTTCCTCGGTCTTGTGGGGTACTACTGGAGGTTTATTCCACAGTGCCCAACAGTGGCCGAACCTCTCACCAGTTTACTTAAACATACTACTCCTAAAACCTTCTCCTCACTCCCGAAGCAGCCCATCACAGTTTTGTCCATTTGAAAAACGCCCTGACCACCAACCCGATATTATGCTGTCCGGACTTCCAAAAACCTTTTTTTTTTTTACAGACTGATGCATCTGACGTGGGACTTGGGGCTGTATTATCTCAAGCTCAAATGGATGGCTCCATCCACCCTTTATTGTACATCAGTAGGAAGCTGCTCCCGAGAGAAACGCACTACCCCACTATTGAGAAGGAATGTTTGGCTATTAAATGGGCTGTTGAGTCATTGCGCTATTATCTCCATGGGCGCACCTTCACCCTACTTACGGATCATGCACCTCTCACCTGGCTCGCTCACAACAAAGACATAAACGTTCGGGTTCTAAGATGGTTTCTCTCTTTGCAACCCTTTTCCTTCCAGGTCCTCCACTCAACAGGCCGCCACATGTTGAATGCTGATTACCTATCCCGCTACCCTGCTCCTGAGCGTCATCGACAGCAGCTCTCTAGGGGGAGTGCTGTGACGGGTCGGACCGTTCCGACCTGCACATATTTGCGCCTAGGGCTTTCTCTGCTGGTGGTGTCCCGGAAGCAACCCAGAGAGCCGCCCTTCCTATTGGCTCTACGTGGTTCCCGCGGGACGTATGGGCCTTAAAAGGCGAGGTCCCGGAGTGTCGAGGGGAGATCGTCCGGAGAGGAAACCTCCAGGAAGCGGCAGCCGAGCAGATCTGAAGGACCGGAAAAGAAGAAGGAGGAGAGGAATCTACGGAAGTCCGGAGTTCCTGGGAGAGAAGCCGACTGGATACAAAAGCCCTCACAGTCTCAACCCGGGACGAAGATCGCTGGCCCAGGGGAGCATACGCCTAGGATACACCATGCTTCAGGAGAAGCGTGGCCAGGCCAGGTACGGAGCCAGGGACGGGTAGGGAGGGCGGGAAGCGGGAGGAGGAGGGGGTACACGGGGAAAATAAAACGAGCACGGGGTGGGAAACAGTATAGAAACCAGGGGAAGGAAAGGAAAAGACAATCAAACAGGGAAATACTATGAGCACAAACTAGGTGATTGATCAGAAAAGAAACAGAGGCAGACCCGGCAGGAAGGACCTAATAGAGAGATTAACAACTAAAAGAGCAGAAGACTCAAGAACTTAAGAAGGAAGCAAAGAAGAGAAGGATACAGGAGAAAAGAGAAAGCGGTCAGAGGAAGCACTCAAACCGACAGGGATAAGAAAAGACAGAAAACAGGGGAAGAAAGGAAAGACCAGAAAAACAGGGCTAAGGAAGAGCCAGTAAGAAAAGACGAGACAAGAGCAGAAGACAGGAAAAGGGAAAGAGAAAGTAGAGAATAAGACCCTAAAGTGAAAGAAAGAGAGAGAGAAAAGGAAAAGAGAGTGTTTAAGCAATCGCTTACCGTACCTATTCTTCTTCTGTCCCCACATGCTTCCCGAGAGGCCTATGGAGAGGAAAAAAAGAAGAAGACAAGATTAGCGCCCAGATGAGAGAAGACATCTGCAACCAACTACCTAAGACATACTCATCAGAAAGTACTCTGTAAAATAACAATAAACCATACTTACCAATCGACACAATCAGTCTGGTGTACTTGATATCGGCCAGCCTACGACACCACACTATCCAGCAGAATTGTCACATAAATACTCTCACTTTGAAATCAGAGAAAGAAAAGTAAACAAGCGCCCTCGCAGAAGATGGCACCTTGCATTTGACCTCAGGTCTTTGAATGCACAGCAAATTGACAAGTAAAGAACAAGATTTACAGCCCTGTTTACAGAAAGGGAGAACTCAGAAGGATTCTGTGAATACGGTTTTGGCAAGGGAAGGACCAAACTCAAACTCGCCAGCCTAAATCAAATAAAGCCAGCAAATGGAAAGCAAGAAAATGTGAGTTGCAAAGCCAATGGCAAGCAACAGGTAGAATGCGGTTCTAGGTCAACTTTTTAATGTACACAAGATAACTTTGACAAAACAGGCAGTGCAGCTGTCTGGTAGGCTGCGACCTAAAAAAAGGAATCTAAAAGTTTCCATCTCTTTTTTCTCCCACTTCATTGCCAGCTGCAATCAGTTCCAGTCTACTGGCTTACCCTAACTCCAATGGAGTGAAATGGTTTCCATGACCAATTGTTCATGAATTTAATATAGGAATGATAGGTTTCAGTGAACTTCCTGAAATGTGGGCTTTTCCCCACCTCCTTTCACTGTGTGCACCAAACGAAGACTATGCAAGGTATTTAATTCTATGTCGGAACCGAGGGCTTTGATTAGGCTTCTCTTTCTTCACTTTTTATTTTTAGTACTCAATCAAGTAAAAGTTTAATAAGACTACATTTCCCATGAACACATCAAAGTCCCATGTCCAACCACAGAGACCCAGCCTTATATATTCCTTATGCAGAAAATCATCCTTCTCTTTTGTTGCTGCTTCGCAGCCAGTTAAGTGCAGAGCATGTTTAGTGCAATCCTTTGTGTTTTGATCTTGCATATATCTGCTGTTGGCCTTATTTATTGCCATTTGAGTTCAGTGGTGATTTGCTTAAACAACATTTCTTTTGTGTGTTCAACTAAACATGACTAGTGCAGTATTCCGAGATTGTTGGTGTGATTTTCCATTACCTGCCTTTCATACAGCACAGCACCATGCCCGAGATCAAAGTGGGCGTGTTCGTCCTCCCAGCGGGGCAACTTGTTGCAAGTCTTACCCAACCCACAAGCTTTCTTCAGCTGCATTTTCTTGTTAGAAAACAAGGGTGGCGGGTCCCATCTGGTTCCAAGCCTGAAGGAATTCAATAATTGGGTCATCTACCATCACTTCAAGGTGGAAGGCATCCATTTAGTAAGAGATATTCTTCAGGAAGGGGACTGGAATGTCAGGATAGATTTAAAGGATGATTACCTGACCATACCTATTTTACCTCCCCATCTATGATTTCTTCAATTCCTTTGGAAAGGGTGCAGTTGCTACAAATACAAAGTCCTCCCGTTTGGTCTCTCATCTGCCCCTTGGTGCTTCACAAAAATGATGCGACAATAGCGGGGTCCCTGCAGGCAAGAGGGGTTTGTCTAACCATCTATCTAGACAACATCATTATCATGGCTCAGTGTCCTCATTAGATCTTTACCCACCTTGAATCGACGATTACTCATCTACAGGATCTGGGTTTTGTCATAAACCCTCAGAAGTCAATTCTGATCCCATCCCAATGAATAGAGTTTTTAATGTTTCAGGTAGATTCCATTCTGTCCCAAATGATCTTACCTTCTTAGACAGTTTGGAACATCAAGAAAGAGTTGAGGTTGATGTTGTACAAGCAGACTGTATCCTCGAGGTCGCTAGCACGTAATGTGGGCCTGTTGGCTTCTTCGATTCAGGCCATCCTCCCCGGTCCTCTCCACTATTGTGCACTTCAATGACTCAAGATTCACAACCTCCAAAGGGGCCTCAGTTACTCAGAACAAATCCCCTTCCAGAGGAGACGAAGATGGAAATGTCCTGGTGGTTAGATCACATGGAGGCCTGGAATGGCAGGATGATATTTGGGTCTTCCCCGTAAATAGTAATTGAGTCCGATGCCAGTCGTTAGGTTTAGGGAGCTCAGTGTGGCCCGATTTCCATGGGGTGGCCATTGGTGAAGAGCAGAACTGAATCTCCACACTAATTGCTTGGAACTTCTGGGGGGTTCTTTTGCGATTTGGAACCTACCCTCAGAGAAGACCGATTGTTGCATACTTCATATGGACAACATCTCAACAGTGCAATATGTGAACAAGCTGGGCAGAATGAAGGCTCGCCTCCTTGCGGAGGTAGCCAAGGATTTCTGGCACTTTTGTCTCCATCACTGGATTTTGGTAATGGCAGAATATCTCAACCCAGAGCAGTGCTGTAGCAGACTGGCAACCCCATCACCTTCAAGACTTCAGCAATTGGAGACTGCATCCAAAAGTATTTCACTTTCTCCACCTCCTTTGGGGCCCTTGCTCGATAGATCTTTTCACTTTGCACCTCAACCAACAACTTCTGAAATTTTTCAGTTGGCGTCCAGAGGCCTAAGCCACTAATGCGTTTCTTCAAGATTGGTCCCCATTCCTGAGTTCTGCCTTTCTCCCTTTCAAGATGATTCCAGGGGCCTAGCACAACTACAATGACAGAGAGCAGAACTAATATTGGTGACTCTGCTTTGGAGAGCACAAGCGTGATTTACTGTAATTCTGGAAATTATTTGTGCCTGCCCGATTCTGATTCCTTTTCATTAGAATCTCCTTCTGGATCCAATGGGCCTTTCACATCTGCTGCTCTTTTCGGAACACCTCCCTCTAGTGATCTGGAGAGTTATCGGGAAAGATGGAGTCTACCGGGCCTTTTCCAGGAGTCTAATGATTTCATCTCCCAAGCCTGGTCATCAGCCACTTACAAACGCTATGGCCCTCATTATGACATTGACGGTAAATCCCACTTACCGCCATGCCGACTGCCGCCAGCATAACGCCGCCGCAGTGAATTACCGCCAAGCATATTATGACACACACACACCAATCTGTCACTATAAAGCCACACACACAAGTCCGCCAGCCTAAAAGTCAATGATAAACTGGCAGTATCCAAACCCACACCGTTACCCCAACAGAACTTTGCCCACAGCATTATGACCCACGAATCACCGCACTCAAACAAAACTACACCACATTGGACAATTCAAACTACACACACCTGACACACATACACACACCACACCCACACACCCACACCACTATAAAACACACCCACACTACCCACAACCGTTTATGACTAGAAAGAATTGCCACCAGTGAGAGACAGCAAGAGCACCCACACAACCAGAGAAACATAACATAACCTATACACCATCCACACACCTTACATCACACACCTCAACACATCACCCCACACACCCTCACCAACACCACTCATACTGCACCCATGGCACAACAACAACACCCCAGATTCTCTGAGGAGGAGCTGAGGGTGGAGGAAATCATCTGGGTAGAGCCACAGCTATTTGGATCGCAGGTGCAGCAGACAATCATTGCTAGGAAGATGGACAGAGTCAATGACGTGGGACAGCACCCCAGAACAAGGGACATCATCAGGAAGAGGTGGAACGACCTACGGGGGAAGGTACGTTCCACAGCAGCAAGACATCAACTAGCTGTACAGAAGACAGGCGGTGGACCCCCACCTCTTCCCCCACAACTAACAACATGGAAGGAGCAAATCTTGGCAATCATGTATCCTGAGGGCTTGGCAGGATTAGGAGGAGGACTGTACTCTGGTAAGTCAAATCTCTATTACTATCCCCCCACCTGCATGCCATCACAAACTCCCAACCACACCCTCACTCACATCACTTCAGCACCTCCCACATACCCCACCATCACAACCCACTCATCCCAATACTAAGCCCTGCATGTAATACCAATGCATGGACACCCCTCACAGACCTGCATGGACACCTATCACCACTGCATGCACACCGGAGAGAATCACCTAGCCCACCAAATAGCTACTCACTCAAAGGCAAATCTGCCAGGGCAACAACAACCAGAGAGGGCAACACACCCATGCACATGATGTCACACGTAGAAACAATAACACTGCATTTACATCCCCACAGGTCCCCCAGCCAATGCCACAGGAGAAGAGGTGCCAGCAACATCCAGTCCGCCTCCCAGAAGATGCCCACAGTGATGACAGCAGCTCTTCTCGCCTGGATCTGGATGACCAACCTGGCCCATCAGGGATCTCCGGACAGTCGGTTACCCAGGCACACTCTCACACCACCACAGAGCCTCCCCCCTCGGGAAACACCACCACAGCACCCACCCAGCAGGCCCATACCTCTGTCCCCAGGACACGTCAATCAGCAGTGTGTCCTCCACTACAGGGACCCCAGGCCACCCCACAAACACAGGACCATAAGGGGCCTGGAGTCAGTGGGCACACGGTTCAGGGGACAGAGGCACAGGAGAACAGGGAACACAGGACAACAGGGAAGCTGGGAGGACTGCTGTGCGAAAGGGAGAGGACAGGCCCAGGGAACCGACCCTCCAGGAGGCACTCACCGCGACCCAGGGAGCATACCAACATTCCCAGAATACGCTGGGCCAGATCATGGACAAGTTGCAGGAGAACATGCGGCTGCAGGACGGACAGTACCTGGGGATCAGGGAGGACTTGAAGGACATTAACACCACCCTGGTCTCCATTGCAGGGGTGCTGGCAGACATGGCCAACACGATGAGGGAGGCAGTGGCACTCCACCGGGCCTCTGCCGCTAGCCAAACTGATGAACAGCCCTTTATCTCCGCTGCCGCTAGTGGACAGAAGGCCCCGCCACAGGACCAACAGGCCACCAGCCCCCCTGCAGAAGATGAACCACCCCACAAACATTCCCTGCGATCCAGGCAGAAGCCAGAGATTATTACCAAGACCCCGACCCGGAAATAAGACTCTCCTGATTGTCACCCTTGTTTCCTGCTCTGTCACCCTGTCCACCTTGACCTGCCATTGCTTCCCTTCTTGTGCTCCCTTGGACAATGTACCTGTGATACACATAGACTGAACTCTAACCTGGGATTTTCTCCACCATCATCCCAGCCCATTGCACATCTCCCTCTACTTCTTAGCAGTAAAATAAACACCTTTTGAAAAAATACAAGTATGGACAACTGTGACCCAGTTAGGAGCCATAGCCTGCACCCCCTCTGAAATGGCGTCTGCCTGTCCTGTTTGGAGGGACAGGTGGAAATGAGGTAATTCCGCTGACGTTGAGCGCCATTGCGGGAGGCGGTTGAAAACCGCTGTGCAAATCCTCATTGGTTAACATTGGGCCATATGGGATACAGTGGCCAATGGTGATGTACGCCGGCGGTGACCGCCATTTTCTATCTATTCACTCACTTGCTACCTGACCTTCAACAGGAGAGGACCTACACTGCAAGTGCTGCTGTGACCTGTGTCTGGAAATGACCATGGCTCGTGTCACTGGAGAAAGGGCCACTGCCTTAACCTCGGCGGAGCTGGAGCAACTGGTGGATGGGGTCCTACCCCAGTACCGAATGCTGTATGGGCCTCCAGACCAGCAGGTGAGTATGATTCATGGGGCGTGAATACATGGAGTGCTGTGTGTGAAGGCCTCATGTGGGGGTATGTGGTGGATGGGCCCTGGGCAGCGTGCTGCATGTATGGTGGGCCATGTCTGTGCTAATGGGGATGGGAAAGGGCATGGTGGGCCATGAGTGTAACAGGCAGGACGGTTGGACTAATATCTTTACCTGTGTCCATTTCCCTGCAGGTCAACGCCCATCAGAAAAAGGGTATATGGTGTGCCATCGCCAAGGACGTGCATACCCTGGGGGTCTACGGCAGGCAGAGCACCCACTGTCGCAAACGGTGGGAGGACCTGAGACGCTGGAGGCCCAGCTGGGGATGGCCTCCCAACAAGGAAGGGGTGCCTGTCGAACCCTGACCCCCCTGATGGCCCGCATACTGGCAGTGGCCTATCCGCAGGTGGATGGGCGCTTAGGGGCATCACAGCAGCCACAAGGGGGTGAGTACAGTGCCCCAATATACAACTTGCGCCTGGTGGGGTGGTATCCGGGTGGGAGATGTGGGCTTGTGGGTGCCTCTAGGCCAGACTTGACATTGCAGAGTAGGTCCCATGTTCGGCAGGGTTCTGATGTAAAATACTTCCAACCAAGCTAGTAGGCATCCACTACTGGGCAGGGGTCTGTGGGTCTCAGGTATGCTGCAATTGGCGTTAGGTGTCCCTATCCATGGCCTGATGACTAGCATTGTGACTGGTAGTGCATTGCCTAGTGTGTAGGGCTGTTCCCTTTGTGTGTGTGTCATGTACGCCAAAGGCGGTGTTGTTGCACCATTGAGCAAGTGTATCCTTTGTCTCTTCCCCCCTTTTTGTTTTGTCACCCTGTCCTTATGTGCATTAGCATCATCTGGAGGAGCTGCTGAGGCACGGCGATGGAGGGGGCTGCATCCCACAGGGCCCAGGAGCCCGAATCCACCGACCGTGAGGGCACCAGTGGGACGGAGGGCAAGGGGAGCACCATGGCGGAGACAGGAGGGGACAGTTCGGACACGGATTACTCCTCCGATGGAAGCCCCCTGGTGGTGGCAGACACCTCTGTGCCCACCCCAGCTACAGGTACAGCCGCCAACCCCGTAACAGCACAGCCCTCCCAGCAGCCCCTCAGCGAGTTTCCCGTTCCTGCTTACCCCGGAGGGTAGGCATCTCCTTCGCCCCAGGAACCTCAGGCCCTGCCCCAGTGAGCCCTGCTGCCCTGAGTGAGGAGGCTATTGACCTCCTGCGATCCACCTCTGTTGGGCAGTCAACCATTGTGAATGCCATCCAGGGGCTAGCAGCCCAAATGCAACAGACAAATGCACTCCTGGAGGGCATTCACACTGGCATGGTGGCCCAACAGAGATCAATCCAGGCTCTGCACTCCTCTCTGATGGGAGCCATTGTCCCTGTTTCTAGCCTCCCCCCTCCAACATCCTCTACCCAATGCCATTCCCCTCAACCCCCATCTATCCCAAGAACACATGCAGATGAGCAGGCACCCAGGACAACACATAAGAGTGGACATGGCAAACACAAGCACCACACTTCATCCCACAGGCACTCACACAAACACCATCCAAATGCAGACATACCAACATCCACTGCCTCCACTGTGGCCCCCTCCTCCTCCTCCACCTCCCTCCCAGTTGCATCTACACTCACACCTGCATGCACTACATCCTCATCCACTACCCCCATCACCAGCACACTTATCAGCACACGCCCCTCACTGACAGTCACCGCCCCCACTTCCATGCACATGTCCCCTGTGTCCTCTCCCACTGTGTCTGTGCCCCCTCCTCCCAAAGTACACAAACGCAAGCACACAGACACCCAACAGCCATCCACCTCACAACAGCATCCAGCCCATGCACCTGCACCCAAACACAGCAGACAGACACCTCCTACAACCACTCCCTCTTCCTCCACTCTCAAACCATCTCCCTCTTCCCACCCTAATGTCCCTAAGAAGCTTTTCCTTGCCAACATTGGGTGGGAGAGGATCCCGGGCACCAGGCAGCCACACTGCTAGGGTGCCTGCACCAAGTGCTGCAAGGAATGGCAAGGAGGCACCCCCAGCTGCTACAAGGAAGGGCAAGGAGGCACCCCCTGCTGGTAAAAGGAAGGGCAAGAAGCAATCACTGACTGCTGAGAGGAAGGGCAAGGAGCAGTCCCCAGCTGCTGCCAAAAGGAGCAAGGAGCCATCCCCATCTGCTGGCAGGAAGGGCAAGGGGGCTGCACCAGCAGGCAAAAAAGGACAAGAGGCCTGGTGCTGGGACTCAGTCGGAGCCCCCACTACCAACCATGGTGGTTCAGCCGTCTGAGGCTGCAGAGGATGGGCTGGAGTCTCCCCCCACCACTGATAGCACTGCCACCAGCACCACTGCCAGCAGCAGCAGCCCTAGTGGGCAGCCGTCCGATGCTGCAGGGGAAGAGCTGGAGCCTCCCGCCACCACTGCTAGCACCGCCACCAGCACTGCCACCAGCACCACTGCCAGCAGCAGCAGCCCCAGTGGGCAGCCGTCCGAGGCTGCAGGGGAGGGGCTGGAGCCTTCCCCCACCACTGCCAGCACCACCACCAGCACTGCTGCCAGTAGCAGCAGCCCCAGTGGGCAGCCGTCCAAGGCTGCAGGGGAAGGGCTGAAGCCTCCCCCAACCACTGCCAGCACCGCCACCTGCACCGCCGCTGCCACCCCCGAGCAGCCATCACCATCGGCGGACAGTGTGTAGTCCTGGGTCCATGGGCTGTTGTGCAGCCTGGCCCCAGCAAATCCTGTGGGTCTGACACCCAGGTGAGAGAATGTGACCTTGCACTCCCCAAGATCTGCATCACAGTGCATGTTGCCACCTCCAGAACTAGTGGAGAAGCCATCCACTCACCCCATCCTTCCCAGGATGAAGATCACTGGGCACAATGCCCCCTCCAGAACCAGTGGAAGAAGCCATCCACTCACCCCATCCTCCACAGAATGAAGCTCACTGGGCACAATGCCCCCTCCAGAACCAGTGGAGAAGCCATCCACTTACCCCATCCTTCCCAGGATTAAGATCACTGGGCACAATGCCCCGTCCAGAACCAGTGGAGAAGCCATCCACTCACCCCATCCTTCCCAGGATGAAGATCACCGGGCACAATGCCCCCACCAGAACCAGTGGGCAAATCACCCACTTGAGAGACTGTGGCCTTGCACTCCCCAGGACCAAGAAGTGGGCAAATCACCCTCTTGAAAGTCTGTGGCCTTGCACTCCCCAAGGCAAAGTCATGGGCATGTTGCTCCCTCCAGGACCAGTGGCGTTGTACCATCTTCCGGCTGAGGTGCCCCCCCCATTTCCCATCCCCCTGAGGTGCCTGTCTATTTTCGACCTGATGCCCCTGCAGTGTTCTCTCCGTGTTGTTGCAGAAGTGAGGTTGGGCCTTGGACTTTGTGATGTGGACCTGTGGCCCACGTACATTGAGGACTGGGCAGTGTCCCTTGCATTGTAAATATGTATCTACTTTTTTATTTGGATGCACGAATTTCACCTATATTTATCTGATTACAGCCTTTTTACACTATGGTAGTTGTCCTTGCATTATTCCTGAAGGGTATCGGGTGTATATGTTATGTTACTGCATCTGCATGTGTGTATGGTGTTGGGAGTGGGGGTGTTGCGTGTTGCATGTGTGTGTGTCACTCTCTTCCCCCCCCCACCCGTGTGCTAGGTGGCTGTACTCACTGTGGTCGTCTGCGCCGTCGTTGGTGTCGTAATGGAGCTGAAGGTAAAAGAGCATGGGGAACACATGCAACTCGGGCTCCATTGCGGCGTGGTTCAGAATCTACAGATGAGTTTAATTTGTTTTCATTGATGTTGTACATTTTCCCTCCCTGATGTTGTTACGTGATTATTTAATCATGTCCTCTTCTGGACCAGTGTTTATGGCTTTGGTGTTTTTTCTTCCTCACAGGGAATGAGGACAAGTGAGCCGAATATTGTCAATGTTCTGACGTCTCGGAGTACTTTGTTCCGACTCTGAATTCTTCAGGTGATAATCCTGTGTGCGGTGGCAGTCGGAAATCATCAGAGCCCCTTCCCGTGTAGTTATCAAACTGGGCTCCCGTTGGCGCTTCGGGTGATTTGTTACAATTAATATGTACAATTAAACATGGGGAACACATGCAACTCGGGCTCCATTGCGGCGTGGTTCTTCCCTGAGTCTCCAGAGGTGAGTCGTTTCCCTTTTGTGCAGTGTTTCAGCCAGGCTTTTGATGCCACTGGTACCGCCCCGGAAAAGGTGGCGGATAGGTGTCATATTACATTGTCTTCAGCCTGGCTGTTGGCGGTTACAGCCATGGTGCCTGTTGGTTTTGCCCTGGCGGTCGGTGTGTTAAAGTGGCTGTCTGTCTGAGCGGTTTCCGCCGTGGTCATAACTTCATATTTATTACCGCCGGCCTGTTGGCGGTATTACCGCCGCTTTATCACCAACCGCCAGGGTTGTAATGAGGGCCCATGTTTTCACTTGGAAGCACTGGTGTAATTGCTGCTGTGAACCGGGTATAGATCCCACTGCAGCAGACTGTAGTTTGATCATAAATTTGTTGTCCTCTCTGGCCCCCTCAGTGAACAATTTTAGGTCAACCATTTTGATGGGTCATTTACCTATTGACAGTAGACCTGTTGGGGAACATCCCATAGTGTGTAAGCTATTGAGAAGTATTTGAATGGCTAAGCCCCCTAAGCCTAAATACTCTGTTTTATGGGATGTGAACGTAGTTTTGCATTTTTGGATCCCTGACCAAAAATTAAGCATATTTCTAGAAAGCAACTTTCTGCTGAACTTACCATGCTCTTGTGCTTAATTTCTTGCAAGCGTGTATCTGACGTAAGAGCCCTAGATCTGGCAGGAAGAGCTTTTTTCTCTAAAGGGGTAAACTTTTCAATCTCACAACGAACTAAATGAAATTCTAAGTCACTATCATAGCCTAGTTGTTCTGATAATTCTAGACTTTGCATGGTGCAATGTCTGAAAGCGTCTGAGGTGAGTACCACTGAATTTCATATCTATATGAGTGGACAATTGTTGATTGCCTTACAAAAGCCTTTTCATACAGTTACATCGGATACTTTGGCCAGATGGATACAAAGGCTTTTGAGTGAAACATGCATTGATACCTCCAGATTTGGCGCTCATTCTGCTAACGGGCCATGGCTTCAAAATCCTTTGCTTTAGATTCTCGTTTGTTTGATATTTTGAAAAAGGCTGATTGGTCATCAGTCTACTTTTAAATTGTTTTATTATAAAAACTATTGTGGATGTTGCTTGTGTGGTAGTGGCTCAGCTTTAAACAAGCATAATCAGAGATTCCGGTCATGAAATAGAATTTATAAATGTCAAGCATTAGCAACTAGAATTTTTCATTCTATTGACATGGAGGCAAATATTCTCCCACACATTTATTTGCATTAAATTCAGAATCTACAGATGAGTTTAATTTGTTTTCATTGATGTTGTACATTTTCCCTCCCTGATGTCGTTACGTGATTATTTAATCATGTCCTCTTCTGGACCAGTGTTTATGGCTTTGGTGTTTTTTCTTCCTCACAGGGAATGAGGACAAGTGAGCCGAATATTGTCAATGTTCTGACGTCTCGGAGTACTTTGTTCCGACTCTGAATTCTTCAGGTGATAATCCTGTGTGCGGTGGCAGTCGGAAATCATCAGAGCCCCTTCCCGTGTAGTTATCAAACTGGGCTCCCGTTGGCGCTTCGGGTGATTTGTTACAATTAATTTGTGCCTGCCGTTGCAGGGCCTGAGACTATTTTGTTGGACTTTAGCAAAGAAATTGGAGGGAGTTTTGCTGCAAAGGAATTATGAAGGGCTAGGTCTCTATGGTTGGTCATGGGACCGTGATGTGTTCATGGGAAATGTAGTGTTATCAAACTTTTACTTGATTGGCTGCTGAAAATAAAAAGTGAAGAAAGAGAAGAATAATCCTCCCCTCTGTGTCCTTAAAGGAAATGAAAATTATTTTATCGCTAATGCTAGAAAAATTTGTATTCACTATTGTTAATCCTATCGCTGCTTATTATTTCAAATGCCCCTCTGATTGGCTCACGCACAGATATGGGAAATTATTACTTTTCACGCCTCAAGCTTGAGTACTCGCCACCATTCTGCAGCAACATTTATGTAGCACTTTCTACCTTAGACAAGGTGCAAGAACGACTTCGTTACTAATTTTAAAATCAATTAAATACACTCTCACCGGAAATCAGAAAATAAATATACAGAATAAGTACTTATACACAGTAATTAAACACTAATAATAATTTTGGCGATGTGGTTTGACTTATTTACCAGCTCAATGAGTATAAGGTTTTCGGAAACGGTATAAAACCGCTGAAATTATGCCATAGCAACATACCCTAATATGCACTAATTCTACTTCCTGAAATACGCGTTTTCCACCACCACTAGACGGAGATCAACTAAGCAGGATCGAAGCAATATCAACAAGACGCTGTACGGGACTCGCGCTCACTCCGTATTTTTGCGTCACTGTTGCCCATCGTATCGCTGTTCGTCGTGATTGCTGGGCAGCTCTGATTGGCTCGTGTCAAATTAGGGAACAGGGCTTCTAAATCTTAGTCCTGAAGCGGAAACCCTTCAATGAACAACAATCAAGAAAACACTTAAATTAAATATTGTGTATATTCCCATACGTATGTAGTTTCATCGTATTGAAATGTTTCAACAAGGCGGCCCCCGCCCTTTTAGTTATAGTGCTCCAGAGAAGTCAGAAGACAGCCTCAGCTAAACAGAGGCGCCCGATGAGATCGCACCTTGCCGAGCCTAAGAGCTAACGTACGGAGCTGGCGGTTTCCCATACAAGATGCTCCGAGTCAGCGCCGTCTCCTGGTGACTTTAAATAACATGTTGCAACCTTGCTATTTTATCACTAGCGCCTGTCGGGACGCTTTTATTATTTAATACTAGTTTCGCGAGGATATTAGGCAGCTGTTCACACAAGTTTGAGGTATAGTTGGACTTTTTCCCGCAAAATAATGGTATCAATCTTATGGGTGTCATTTCCGTGTATACACCAGGATGGCCGAGTGGTTAAGGCGTTGGACTTAAGATCCAATGGACATGTGTCCGCGTGGGTTCGAACCCCACTCCTGGTAAATATTTTTTTCTCTCCTGGGACGCTGTTTATTTCAACTTCATACACTTTCAGTGGCTCCTTATTATTATTAAAATAAGAGCTACATATAAAATCTTCATATCGATTAACGGGTATTTTTCTCCAAAAAGTAAACGTCATTTTTCTTTGAAGCTATAGTTTTTCGTTTATGATATGTGACATTTTCATTATATTATGTTAATTGTTTCCACTTGGTGCATACGGAATTACAAAATCTCTCTACCAGGAGTGGGGCTCGAACCCATGCGGACACATGTCCATTGGATCTTAAGTCCAACGCCTTAATCACTCGGCCATCCTGGTTTCTGACATTTAATATTTATATATTTTTTCACAGCTATATATGTTATCAGGTTACGCAAAACACATTTCAAGAATACAAGGTAATGTCATGCCTCTCCTCTATAAAACGTGCATGTACTGAATTAAAAAAAAAATACAACCATACCTATCAAACACGTTGAAGATTATCAGTGTGTAAAATGAAAAAAGGTGCGCTTTTTTCAAACCGTTTTTGTCACAAGTCCTATTAAGTATGTCTGCAAATTGACTTTAATCTTAAGAAATATCACACTAACCCCTTTTCAAAACTCAAAACTACAATTCACACAATCTAAAACACTTTGGGACAGATTTACAAGGCCATTGCGCCCCTTAGCGCTACACTTGCAGAATTTATTTTGCCGCAAATGTGACGATCATAGGCCGCTACCATAGCTCCATATTTACAAGGTGCCGCAAGCTAGGTTTGCTCCACCTTGTAAACACTTTGCGCCACATCATGCAATATACATGCCTGATGTATGCACAGGAGGCGTTTCCTTCTTAGAGGGTCGGCACGCTCGTTCCTCACCTGACAGGTTGCTTTTTGAGGAGGGTGTCTCTGGGGCTGGTGTTGTAGCCGCGAGCAAGCGCTTGGTTCCGCGTGGGTCACTTAGTTTGCCGCACCGCATGGGAATGTCTGGGAGGCAAAGGGTTGGCGGTAGAGGAAGCGGTGTGGTGGGGAAGGGTCAGGCATAATGTATGCAAGGAGGGCGTTCCCCCATTGGGGAGGCCGAAAAAATGGCGCAAGGCAATCTAAGAGATTGCCTTGCGCCATTTTTTTCGACACTTTCAACGCCTACTCAGAGGAGGCGTTAAAAGGGGGAATACCATTATTTAAAATGGGCCCCTATATACTCTGCAGGATTAGTCCCAAAATTATGGCGCTAATCCTGCGGAGTACATCGGTAGCGTAAAAAAAATAACACTAATGCCCCTACCCTGTGCCATGGTGCGCCGTATTTTATATATAGCTCACACATGGTGGCGGTAGGGGGGCATTAAGGGGTGCAAGGAAAGTGGCACTCCACCGGCAGAGCCACTTTCCTTAAATCTGCCCCTTTGTGTTTGGCTCGGAGCAACAGGTAGTTTATAATTTTGACACAAGTGAGGTCAATTTCAATAGAGTGCAGCAATTACAGGAAGATGGGCATAGCTTTGTCAGGGGACAGTTTAAGAAAGCACACCCTTGGGCGGCTGAATCATTTTTGAGGTGTGACAGCTCCTCTGAGCTTCTCGTCTCAGGAGGAAGAGCCATGCCAAAGGACGTCATGAAAAATAAGGCAACAGGTAAAGGCCTGGGCACCTTTAAAATTTCGGTCATAAGAGAGGGTTGCATCCAGAGCGATCAAGCCGACTATGAGGGAGTGGCCTGGTGAATCATTTGATTTAGGGTACAGGCACAGCTACGAGATCCCAGCTATCAGCCAAGGCGCTGTCTTGTTGGCTTCGGGGCTCAATTTGCATGATGAATTGATGGGTTACAATGATGACCAGGAGACTAAGGAAGGGGAAATTTGTGAGGTTAGGGATGTGTGATGCTATTAATTGTGTTTGACCAATGACTTTGTGTTTCACCACTGCACATATTAGTTGCTGAATGTTCACCAGTAGCACATTACATTCTGTATTCAGTTCAGCTGCCTATTGGCTTTGACATGATATTAGACATTACATTTGATATTTAGGTTAGCTGCCTATTGGCTTTGACATGACATTAGACATTACATTTGATATTCAGCTTAGTTGCCTATTGGCTTTGACATGACATTAGACATTACATTTGATATTCAGTTTAGCTGCCTATTGGCTTTAACGTGGGGTTAGACATTGCAGTTGAGACATTGCAGATGAGCTGTGTTTTTCCAAGCTGTGTTTTTCCACAAGATGGACCAAGCTCTTTTCTTCACACCAGACCTTAGCTGATAAGAGCACGTAGATTTTGTGTTTACCTCGCAATCCAGTCTGAGAGCAAGTGAGCTCAGGAGAATTGGCCCCTCTCCAAGGTTATTCGGCTCTCACACTGAGTTTGCTTTTAAGGATGACTCTGGGCTACAGTGAGTTAGATTTGAATCTACTTGACTTCAGGCGGGAACTAGACGTCAGTTGCCCGTCTCCCGTTTGGGTAGAGAATCTTTTTCGCGCAGTTGACCGGAGTCATCAACTTGCAGACCCCAGAAAGATGAAGCTGAGTATAGGCCCTACCGCCTTGCCCATACGGTGATGAATTTTGACTTTTATGCTTTGCTTTGAAGTTATACTATAATAGAATCACCTAAATTTGCTGTGTACATTGAAACTGAGAAGTACTTTGATATATTTTGCTTTCATTGCTGCGACTACTTTTGAATGTGTGCTTCCAATCTACTAATTTTATTACAATCACGGAGGCTCCTATTATGCTTTCTTCTCTTGCTTTAATTCAGATAGCAGCCAAGAAAAAACTACAAGTCCCAACATACCCTGTTGGGAAACTACAAATAACTACTATGTCATACCATATGTCATAACAAGTAACCAATCACGAACATGGAAGGGTATAAACATATTGACTGATAGCCGCAAGTCCTCTTTTCTTGCTGCTAGCAGTCAAGGATAAGTACTACCTTTCTATTCATATACATTTATGTCTTAATCAGTGTTTTTAACTTATTTGACTTAGTTTTCAATTATAACTTATTACGTTATTTTCCTTTCCTTCTTTCTGTGTTCATTTCCTGTCTGCAACGTTATTTTTATAACGTTATTTTTATAATCTTTCCTTTGGTGTTGGTTATCGCGCCCCAACGTTCTAAATTGAACGCCTGGGGCGCGTGCTCTAATCCGCTGCGTTTCTCTTCAGAACGCGAGCGGATTAAGCCAGTTGACAGCGCGTTTTCTTGACGCGTGTCGGATCAGCTGTTTCTCAGCTGAGGCTTGTCGGCTGTCAGTCAGCGCTGCCGGGAAGAAGCATACCTGTTTCGGAAATCGTGTTCCTTAGTTAATTATCCTACAACGCGGTTACGCTTGGCTGGATTATTTAATTATAGCATTTCCGACGGTAACG
This sequence comes from Pleurodeles waltl, assembly GCF_031143425.1. Lineage (NCBI taxonomy): Eukaryota > Metazoa > Chordata > Amphibia > Caudata > Salamandridae > Pleurodeles > Pleurodeles waltl. The sequence continues at coordinate 1,051,926,250 of NC_090444.1, read as the reverse complement.
GAGACATTCAAAACTCAGTTTATTTTTTAAACTAGTTCACAACGGATTTTATTTATTTAAAAATAAGTATTTAACCCGGTTTTAAGGGAAATTTTAGTTTCTTCAGTTTTAAAAATTTTCAAACATTCAAATCTCTTTTAAAAATGGAGAATTATTCGGAAGAAGACGACGCTCAACAATTTAAAGAAGATTTGGATCTATTTATCCAGGATTCTGTTCAGAAGGCGGTATCTTCTTCAATTTCGGGGTTTTCTAAAACTTTTGAAGCCTCCATTAAACGGCTAATTTCTTCTGCTTCTCCTTCCAAATCTAGGAAAAGAAAGTCAGACAATGTTGAGGATAAATCCGACTCTCCTGCAAAAAAGGTAACTAATCAGCCGTCTACCCCCAGCACTTCCTTTCCTATACAGATCACTAATTTGGGAGACACAGAGGATGATATGGGTGATTCTGATTCGGATAGAGACTCGGATAAGGATGATCCAGACATAATGATCTGGCCAGGGCCTTCGGAGAAGAGGCGTAAAACTTCTCTTAATAAATTGGGAGAGTCATCGCAATCAAAAATAAAAAATTCTTTATTGGACTTTGAGGGTCAACCGATGTTTGACCCCTCCCTTATCCGTCACCCAAATTCCACCGAATGGACTCCCTGTGATCACGTTTCGGAATACGTGCTAAAGAACTTGCGACAACCACTAGACAAATTAGTGCGCAACAGACTTAAATCCGAGTGTCCCAGACCTTCACTGCCCAACAACATTACCAATACTCCTGCCATAGATCCTAATATGATTATGTTTTTTACCAAATTTGGGAAAGATCCCAAAAAAGGAGTGGACAGAGCCTGGACCAACTGTCAGGACAGGTTGCTGGACATATCTGGTCCACTCACCAGAATTTTGGACCTAGCGGAAGAGGCTAGGATGGAGGGTAAGAAAGTGGACCCGGTAATTCTTTCTAATTGGGCCCAACGGGCGATATGCCTTCTTGGCAACGCAAATGCATCAATGGCACAGGAGAGACGGAAAAGTCTACTTTTAAAAATTGATCCGAAACTTAATTCTCTCGCTTCTAAAGAGACTGGTCCGGAAGCCAATGGTTTGCTGTTTGGGGACTCCTTCCTTAAAGAACTCAGCAAATATCTACAGACTTTTACTTCTATGGATAAGGCACAGTCTTCCATGCACAAAATCTTCCACTCCCGTGTTTTTGGAAGAGCCGGCAAAGGTAGGAGCCGCTTTGCCGGCCGTTACACCCAGAGGGGTGCGGTCAGTCAGACCAGAGGCTCCACTTCCTACCCTCAGGAATACAAGCCACAATTTTACCCACAAAGATACCGGTCTTTCAGACGTGGCTTCAGGACCAGAGGCTCCCAGAACGCAGGTAAGCGCTCTTCCTTATGGCTCATTGTTGGTGGGAGGCCGGACGGCTTTGTTTATAATGAATTGGCGTTCTCTAACCGCAGATCCTTGGGTCCTGCAGACAGTCTCGGGTTATCATATAGAACTATATTCAATTCCGTTTCAACATCTTCCTCCAAAGCCCTTAAAGTTTTCCGCACAACAAGATGCTCTTCTCTCTCAGGAGGTCCACTCTTTAATTCTCAAACAGGCGATAGAGCCATGCGATCCTCATCCTTCAGGCTTCACCAGCACTCTTTTCCTGATACAAAAAAAGAACAAAAAATATCGTCCTGTTATAAATCTAAAGTTTTTCAACAAATTCGTAGTTTACCATCATTTCAAGATGGAAACCATTCTCCATCTTCGAGATTCCTTGTTAACAAACGATTGGATGGTCCGTTTAGACCTACAAGATGCCTACCTTTCCATTCCCATTCATCATTCCTTCAGGAAATTCTTACAATTTCAGTGGAACGACCAATTTTATCGATTTACATGTCTTCCGTTTGGCCTTTCCTCGGCCCCTTGGTGCTTTACCAAGGTGTTGAAGCCAGTGGTAACTCATTTACGAACACAGGGATTCAGGATTATCGTATATTTAGACGACTTTCTAATCTTACATCAGGACAGGTCCATTCTTTTACAGCAGGTAGACACATTAGTTTCTCTCCTTCAGGATTTAGGTTTTTTAATAAACAAAGAAAAATCCAACCTCATTCCATCTTGTCACATGGAATTCTTGGGGTTTCTCATAAATTCGGTCAAGGCCACCCTTCATCTTCCGACTCAGAAAATTTCCCATATCAAAAAGGAGATTCTCCTAGTTCTCAGCAAATCTCAACTTACGATCAAAACTCTTGCCCGGATAATCGGTCTATTAGCATCTTCTATTCAAGCCATATTTCCAGGCCCTCTTCATTATCGAGCTCTTCAAAGACTAAAAATCCGACATCTCAGAGAAGGTTTTACTTACGAAGACCTGATTCTTCTAGACCACGAATCCAGAATCGAACTCCAATGGTGGCTCGATCATCTAGACGCGTGGAATGGCCGGGCAATATTCTCTACAGCACCAGATCTTGTCTTAGAATCCGATGCAAGTCGGACTGGTTGGGGCGCAAGATGCGCTCAGTTCTCGACTGGAGGTTTATGGTCAAAAGAGGAGTCTTTTCTGCATATAAATTGTTTAGAGATTCTTGCAGGTTCCTTTGCGATCCAAACCTTCGCCAAAGACAGGGTAAGCTGTTCTATTCTCCTTCGGATGGACAATCTTTCAGCGGTTCGTTACATAAATCATCTGGGAGGTACTCGATCAAAACCCCTTGCCGAACTAGCAAAGAGCCTATGGGAATTTTGTCTCCAAAATCAGATTTCTCTTCGAGCAGAGTATCTTCCGGGGGACATGAACACAATCGCAGATTGGTGTTCCAGATATCTTCGAGATTCCAGCGACTGGCGTCTTCACCCTTCAATATTCAAAGTTCTTTCTTCCAAATTCGGTCCCTTCTCGGTCGATCTATTTGCTTCTCGTTTAAACAATCAGATTCCGCGATTCTACAGCTGGCGACCAGATCCTCAAGCTTTGGCCACCAATGCTTTTCAACAGGACTGGTCCAATCAAACCAACTATGCTTTTCCTCCTTTCATTATGATTTCCAGGGTTTTAGCTCAGATTCGACGTCAGACCACCAGAGTACTTCTGATCACCCCCCTTTGGAAGGGTCAGCCTTGGTTTCCGCTAGCTCTCGAATTACTTATAGACCTTCCGATCCTTCTTCCAATATTTCCATCCCTTCTATTAAATCCTCAGGGTCAATCTCACGATCTGATACTCAATCAGTCCCTCCAATTAGTCTCTTGGATGGTTTCGGGTCTGCCTGGAGAACCCCAGGAATTTCGCAGGAAGCTGCAGATTTCATACGTCAAGCCTGGGCTCCTGGCACGACCAAAGCTTATAGGTCCGCCTGGTCAGTCTGGCATAATTGGTGTTTGCTCAGGGGTGCCAATCCCATTTCAGCAGATGTCGTCCTAGTTGTTAATTTTTTTGCATCATTGGCTGCTCAGGGTAAGGCCTATAGAACGGTCAATATGTATAGATCCGCCATTTCCGCGGAACATGATAGAATAGATAATAAACCTATCGGTGAGCATCCTCTGGTATGTCGATTGTTAAAAGGGGTTCGTTTTTCCAAACCTCCTTTACCCAAGTACAATTCCATGTGGGATGTAAATGTAATCTTACAGTTCTTTTTATCTCAACCGTCTAATTCCCTTCTATCTCTAAAATTACTTTCTGCTAAACTAACCATGCTTCTCTGTTTGGTTTCTCTGAAACGTATTTCCGATGTTAGAGCATTAGATGTGACCTTGGTACAGTATACCCCTCAAGGTGTTTTCTTTCAGATACAAAGAAGAACAAAAACTAATTTAATGTCTGTTTTTTATCCATATTTTCCCGAACATGTTAATTTATGTGTGGGCAATTGTTTGAAAGAATACATTGCTAGAACCAAGGATTTGAGAAGGTCTTCGGAAACCCAACTTCTCGTCTCATTCAGACCCCCTCATAAATCAGTCACTTCCACCACCTTAGCACGGTGGGTGAAATGGGTTATGGATTTGGCTGGTATTAACATTTCCATTTTTGGGGCCCATTCTACCAGAGGAGCTATGGCTTCCAAAGCCTTTTGGGCAGGTCTGAGTTTGGGAGACATTCTCAAATCCGCTGATTGGTCTAATGTTTCAACTTTTAGAACTTTTTATTGTAAACCTGTTTCTCATGTAGCTAATTCAATAATTTCTATGCTTTGAACTAAGCATAATAGGAGCCTCCGTGATTGTAATAAAATGGAGATTTTCTTAGCTTCAGTGAAAGAAAGTCTTGATTTTATTAAAACACGGAGGCGAGTATTATCCCACCTCTGTTGTTACACTGTTAACCCTCCCTTTATTTTTATTAGGTACAACCTCCACCAACAACCAGTCAACTTAAAACTTTTCCTCCACCTTCACGAGACATTCCGCGTGCGGCGGTCTACTCGAGTCAAGCAAGGACTTTGTTTCAAGATCTCTTCATTCCTAACCTGGATCAAAAGACTATTAATATTATATATCGTTGTGAAGCTTTGTTTTCAATTCTTTTGGCATGTATTATTTTATTGTTGATATTTCCGTTGTTCAGAGTGACTTAACTGCTCTGCAAGAAAAGAGGACTTGCGGCTATCAGTTAATATGTTTATACCCTTCCATGTTCGTGATTGGTTACTTGTTATGACATATGGTATGACATAGTAGTTATTTGTAGTTTCCCAACAGGGTATGTTGGGACTTGTAGTTTTTTCTTGGCTGCTATCTGAATTAAAGCAAGAGAAGAAAGCATAATACTCGCCTCCGTGTTTTAATAAAATCAAGACTTTCTTTCACTGAAGCTAAGAAAATCTCCATTTTGTCTCTCAGGAACTTGTGGGTGGGGAATTAACAACAATAAATGTCTTCTTTAAACTCAGAAGTGCATTCCAGAGAGGGTCTGTAAGCTCTGATATGAGATAAGAGGGAAAGCAGAACATTATGGCGTAGTCAGCAGGATTGGGAGTCAAATTGGAAATTGGAAGTAAACAATTTAAAAGTGTAATTGTTTTTTGATGTTTAGAGAATTACATAAGCACGACAGACCATGTTTGAAAATGCATGTGAAGTTAAACTGCCTGATGGTGCTGTGAGAAACATGTTTTCTTGCTGTGATAAAGCATATTTAGAAAATGTGCCTTTTGAAAGCAATGATGTTCCTTTTGTTCTTGACAGAAGGGTTTGGATACTTTTATCTGCTTACAGAAAAATGCAGGAGAGATGTAGGCAGTTAGAACATGAAAATAAGAATTTACGTGAGCAAATTAGCCAGCACACATTAATGAAGGATAATGCTGAAATCTATAAAACTGCTGTTTTAGAAGAATCTGGCTTTTCCCATTCCAGTAATGAGGGGGTTAAGACAGCTGTGAGCCAGTCTGAGCCTCCGTGTAAGCCCGGCATGAAACAAGATACCCCTCAGTTTTTGGCAGTTGAAGTGCATTCCTTAACTAATAACACTGAGGACGGAGCTCAGAATGTTATTTACAGACCGCTTCTGCAAAGAAAAATTAATTACATGGCAGAGGTACCATCGCAAAATGTGCAGTTACTGGCACAAGTAAATCAAAGGATTTTAGAGTTTCTTACTGTTTGCACTAAGCAAGAGACACCGAGTTTAATTTGCTTGTTTGATTTTGGGAAACAGTATAGCCCTCATCTGAGTGAAATCTTAACACTTTGGTATAAAGTCACTAGGAAAAAATATAAGCAGCTGCGCGCTTGTAATTTGGCAAATGAAATAATTCAGACTTTAGGTTTCTGCGCAGTGCAAAAGGGAAATACTGATTTACATGTAATTCAGGAACAGGGGAGGGCAAGAGTGCCCCTGGAACTTTGGAGTATGGAAACTGAAATATCAAGTGTGCAGTGGGTGATGAATTCACCTAAATGTCACAGTTTAGGGCAGGAGGCTAGTATCATATACTGGATCTGGTGCATGCAAGACAGGGCTAGAGTCACTGCAGCCCTACATGAACAGGTGCCACAAGCCCCTTTTCAGGATGTGGAGAGGGTGCAGGGAGTACCACAGGTAAAAGAGTCACCAGTGAAATTGAGTGCACCATTTGAATTCAGGTCCCCTGAGGATAAAAAGCATGTTTGTTTGACTAATGATTAATTGACTGAAAAGTTGTTTTCCAGCACAGGAGAAGGAACAGCGTTGTACAATGTGTGTAAGACTTTAAAGCAAGAGCTGTTTGAGATGTGTCATTTTTACACTGATTCTTGGTTCACTGCCAATGGTTTAGCCGTTTGGTTTTCCACATGGCTTGTACATAACTGGTTCAATTCCCTTGCAGATGTTAAAGAGAAAAATTCAGAGTCTGAAGTGTCCTCCCAGAATTCTGACTTAGTGGGGATGGCTAAGTGGGTGCACCAGAAATGTGGACAGCTGGGAGAAAAAGCCACTTACAGGTGGGCAGAGATGAGAGAGAAGCACATTCCCCTAGATTTGATAAAAACTGTGCAGCACGCACAAGAGCAATCTGTCCCACAAACAGTCAAAGATCAGTTGGGGAGAGGAAAGTTACCAGACAGATATGGCAAATTGATCAGGTTTTAGGGGGAGTGATTGCTGCAGATTACCAAGGAGAAATCAAAATTATGCTGATAACTGGAAAATAATCTAATTCATTCATACAAATTGGAGACAGAATGGCCCAACTTGTCAAAAGTGCAGTGAATGGAGGTTTGGTAAAGAAGGAGTCTGCCCCAGGCCTTCTGACAGTGCAAGAAAAGGGAAGCTGTGGTGCAGCAGATAAAAACCTCAATGCTGAGGTGTGGGTTGATTCCCCAAATGACCCTCCAGAACCTGCAGAAATCATAACAAAGGGCCCCAAAACGTCCTGCTGATTATAAAACAGGGAAAGGAAGAGGGCACATTTCAGATGACAAATGTTATTTGCAAGAAAAGTCATACTTTTTTCTTTTGCAGATCCTACCATGTTTCGCCACTGACCATGACATTAGACATTACATTTGATATTCAGTTTAGCTGCCTATTGGCTTTAACGTGGGGTTAGACATTGCAGTTGAGACAGTGCAGATGAGCTGTGTTTTTCCAAGCTGTGTTTTTCTACAAGATGGACCAAGCTGTTTTCTTCACACCAGACCTTAGCTGATAAGAGCACGTAGATTTTGTGTTTACCTCGCAATCCAGTCTGAGAGCGAGTGAGCTCAGGAGAATTGGCCCCTCTCCAAGGTTATTCGGCTCTCACACTGAGTTTGCTTTTAAGGATGACTCTGGGCTACAGTGAGTTAGATTTGAATCTGCTTGACTTCAGGCGGGAATTAGACGTCAGTTGCCCGTCTCCCGTTTGGGTAGAGAATCTCTTTCTCGCAGTTGACCGGAGTCATCAACTTGCAGACCCCAGAAAGATGAAGCTGAGTATAGGCCCTACCGCCTTGCCCATACGGTGATGAATTTTGACTTTTATGCTTTGCTTTGAAGTTATACTATAATAGAATCACCTATATTTGCTGTGTACATTGCAACTGAGAAGTACTTTGATATATTTTGCTTTCATTGCTGCTACTACTTTTGAACGTATGCTTCCAATCTACTAATTTAGTCTTTCAGGAACTTGTGGGTTCTTTAAACTCAGAAGTGCATTCCAGAGAGGTTCTGTAATCTCTGATATGAGATAAGAGGGAAAGCAGAACAGGATGAGACTGTAGGGAAGGAGATGCAGCAAAGAAATTAGGGGAGGTGTTCTCACAGAGGAAGGAATTTTGATGTCTTTCAGGATTTGCCCCCTTTGATGTTCCAGCGCAATCGGAAAGTGGAGACGAATAACCAGGTACCTGCAAGTGGTTTCATTAAAAAAAGGTGAGAAAAAGGCTGCTGTGGATGTGGGGCGGGAAGAGTTAAGCACAAAGGTAGTGTGTTTGGTGTCTGTAACAGTGGGTAATACCCTGGTGCGTTAGCATAAGGAAGTTTGGGGAGATTGAGTGGGAAAGATGATGCAAATAATGAAGGGGTTAAAGATGCAGACAAAGTCCATTTGGGGGGCTGTGAACAAAAAAGTCGGAGTCAATGATGGTAAGTCAGAGGCAAGTGGTGAGAAGGCTTCTAAGGCAGAGCCAGGTAAGGAAAAAGGAACCTCAGGTGAGGGTAGTGTAAAAAGTAAAAAGTTGCCATATATGGGGGTGTTGTTGCCTTTGGGGGCGCATCTCACCCAAGCCATGAAGGAAAACATTTGTAAAGGTGAGTTTGTTGATGTTTTTAAGTTATTACATAGAGAAGTGCAGGCTAAGGAAGGGTCAAAGGAGGAGGAATGGGAATTAGCTAGGAGGCCGAAAGTTCCCACTACCCTTGAGAATTGGATGTCAGTATTCTTAATCATTGCTAGCGTTTATTGTGAGAGGCATCCGGAGCGATGTATTTCTCTATTAAAATACATGGACGTTTTTAGGTGGGCTCAAATAGACTATGGTGGTTTTGGATGTTTTAGATATAATGAAGAACTTAGAGCCCAGATGGCATTATTTCCAGATAAAGAATGGTGAGATATTTATAATGAGCTTTGGATGCAATGGTTGTGTACTTCCAAGAATGCCTCCGCGTTACACACAGCTAGTGGTCTTCTGGTTCCTTACAAGCCCTGTCAGGGGCATCCCAACCAATCTGGGGCGGGTAGTTTCACGAGAGGTCAGTTCCCACAGAATGGATCTTGTTGGTCCTTCAACAGAGGGTCATGCACACGATTCCACTGCAAGTTCATGCACAATTGCTCCAATTGCAGGGGCAAACATCCATTGGTGCAATGTTTTGGAGGGATGCAATAGGGATGGAAGGCTAATGCAGGTAGAGGTGGTGATAGGGAAAGGGGTCAGATGCAGCAGATGGTGGGAAAAGGGCCCTTCTCCTAATAAATTAGATATTTTGTTTTATTGGTTGCAGTTTTATCCGAGGCGTGAGGAGGCCAAGTTACTGTACTAGAGTTTTCTTGAGGGTTTCAAGCTATGTTATCAAGGTCATAGAAGACAGAGAAAATAATTGAAATCTGCAGTTGAGAATCCGGAAGTGGTGAGAAAGAAATTGAGGAAGGAATTGGAGGCTGGCAGAATGGTGGGTCCATGTGATACCTGGCCGATTCATAACTTAACAATTTCACCACTGGGTGTTGTGCCTAAAACACAACAAGGTGAGTTTAGATTGATTCATCATCTATCGTGGTCTGCAGGGGAGTCAGTTAATGATTTAATTGCACATGAAGACTCCATAGTGCATTGCACATCAGTGGAAGAGGCAATTAAGTTGGTAAGGGCTTGTGGAAGGAAGGCACAAATGGCAAAGTTAGACATTCAATCTGTCTTTTGACTATTGCCGGTACATCCTGAGGATTTTTCATTGTTGGGTCTTTAATTTGAGGATTCTATATTTGTGGATATAATGCTGCCAATGGGCTGTTCTGTTTCTTGTTCCCTGTTTGAAACTTGTAGTTGTTTTTTGCAGTGGTTTTTCCAACAGAAGACTGGGCTCGGGCATGTCATGCACTACCTAGGTGACTCTTTTCTGATGGGCTTGCAGTGATCCAATGAATGTAAAAAAGGGTTAATTGAATTTCAGAAGTGTATGGAGGAGATGGAAGTACCTTTGGCTCCGGATAAGACTGAAGGCCCTGCTATATTGGACTCAGAGAAATCTGAGGTACGGTTGCCGGTGGATAAGTGCAAAAGTTGATTTCTCTGTTGGAGGAGGCTGTTTCCAAGGATAAGCTGGAGTTACAGCAGGTGCAAGCCTTATTGGGTTCTTTGAAGTTTGCGTGTCGTGTGGTGAGAGTTGGTAGAGCTCTTTGTAGGTGCCTTGGTTTTTCAGTCAAAGAAGCTGTTTTACCTCATCCCAGAATTTGGCTTAAAGAGGTCCTCAATTGTGAGAAACTGGGGCTGATTGCAGAGGCCCCCTAACTTTTTGCCCCCATTTTACACTTTATGCTGGTGTTTTCCTGACTCTGATGGTGCCCTGGGTACTGCTAACCAGTCCCAGTGCCTGTGCTCTGTGTAAAATGGATATGCAAATTAGGCTAATTATAATTGGCTAAGTTAACCTACCTATAAGTCCCTAGTATATGGTAGGGCATGTAGGTTTAGGGACCACAGCATAGGTGGTGCACACCTAGGTGCATTGCTGAGGTGCCCAGTGTCATTTTAAAAGCAAGCCTGCCTTGCTGGCTGCTTTTAAATTAAAGTTATATGCAAATTCGACTTTGGAATTAAAGGTACTTCCAAAGTTTTAAACTACCTTATTTTTACATATAAGTCACCCCTAAGGTGTGCCCTATGTGCCCCTAGGGCTGGGTGCCATGTAACTATAAGCAGGGACTTTATAAAAATAGATTTATAAGCCCTGGTGAGGTAAAAACAGCCAAATTCGTTTTTCCCTCATTGAAGTAAATGGCCTTCATAGGCTAGAATGGGCAGACTTTATTTTAAATTTTAAAGTCTCCTTAAATGTTACATACCAAGAATTTGGTATCAAATTGATTGTTATAATAAGTCCCACAACTTCCAGTTGTTGGATTTAATATAACTAGTGCAGGTAAAAAGTTTAGACTTTACCTAAAAAGTTGCCAATTTCAGCTCTGCATTGTTTTTGCTGCTGTGCTCTGATTGGCCAGCCTGCAGCAGCTTCTGCCAGGCCACTTTAATGAGGTGTGAAGTGGCCTGGCTTCACACAAAGGAATGTGCTTGGGGGAGAGAATCTCCCCTCAGCAGATGGTGAGGCAGGAAGGGGGAGGGCTGCCAAACTGGTCTTCAAAGGCAGAGAAGGACATCTGGAGCACCCAGCAACACCCCCACATCCTGCAACCCCAGACAGCTAGGTGCCCCCTTGATTAGATTAGGAGAGGGCAAGAGAGGGGTGTGTTTATGATTTTTAACCACACCAGTGGGTGGGCTCAGCCAGATCTCTCCTCCAAAAATCAGATTCATCCATTTTGGATTTTTAGAGACTGTTGCCTTCTGGGATGGATTTTTGCCACACTTCCCAGGAAGTGGTCATCACAGGGGGACGACCCTGTCCCTGATTGGAGAACCAGGGCCCCCCTGCTTTTCACCCAGGAGCAAGGATAAAACTGGCAGACCTGCACCCACGCCTCAGATCCCCTCCAGAATTCAACAAGAAAGGAACTAAAGAAGAAGAAGGACTGCCCTGCTGGACCCCTGGCCTGCACCTGGAACCTGCACTCAGAAGGACTGCACCAGCTGCACACTTGGGCTTCACCACAAGAAGGACTTTGCCTGGCTTCAACTGGTTAAAGGAGGGACTCCCTGTTTGCTACAGGTGAAAAATTGCTAAACCAGAGTCCCCTGCACCAACTCCTGAAGAAAGCGACCAGCTGACCACTGTCCAGTGGCCAAAAAGGAGTTTGCGCCAGGTGCATTCTGGGAGTTGAAGTCCGCACCCCCCAAGGACCATCACAGAACTTCTGGACCCTTGGGGTGAGCTGTGGACCCCAAAAGAACCTTAAAAGAACATCTGGGTGAAGCCCCAGAAGTTTGGAAAAGATTTGAGAATTTTTGGAAAAAAGCTCCAGAGAGGGACCGACCCGCCGCGGAAATTCTAGCCGGCTTGCCTCAACCGCGACCCGGCCTGACTTCGTGGTTCGTCCCGGTAAAGAAAAACATCCAAAAAAGAGACTAAGTCCGAACGTAAAAAGTTGACCGGGACCTTCCAGCCATCGTATCCGAGAAGGGCTCCACGGACGTCGGATCAAGATCCAGGTTTACCCCGGTCGAAGGATTTTCATCTCGAAAAAACGACTAAGTCCGAAGGTAAAAATCACCACCGAGGAAACCGACTTCGCGCATCCGGACAAGGGCTCCAGGAGGTCGGATCCAATTGGCAGGTTCGTCCCGGTGAAGAAAAACTTCAAAATAAAGACTAAGTCAGAAGGTAACTTTTTAACCGAGGCCTCCCACGACTTGTAGCCGAGCAGGGCTCCATCGCGGTCGGCCTGAAAGTTTGACTTTGCCCCGGTCCTGGTGCAACCAGATGACCCGATTGGCGCTTTTTGTTTCGAAGCGCTAGAAAATAATAATACTTTAAAAATTCATATCTCCGGTTCCCCTGAACCGATTTTAATCGTTTTTGTGTCATTTTAAAGATAAAAATATAAGCTATTTTTATAAATTGGTTTTGGATTTTTAAACTGTTTCCTGTGTTTTATTTAATTACTGTTTTGTGATATTTGAATGCTTTACACTTTGTCTCCTAAGTTAAGCCTTGACGCTCGATGCCAAGCTACCAAGGGTAGAGCTGGGATTAATTTACTGAGACCTAACTGTACTTATGTGGAGGTTTGTGGCTTGTTGCTAGGTGTAGGTACCTACCTGCCCTACCAATAACCCATTTTCCAACATAATTGGAAGCAGCGACGGGATCCTGTACTTGTGTTCAATATCACGTTACAGTTTTAGATAAAACAAATTAAAAATCCTTTAAATTGTCCTAGTGCAAAAATTGTTTTTAATTTTTAATTTTCAATTTTTTTTAAAAATTAATTTGGATTAATTTCAATTATTGAATTTTTGTAATTTTTCTAAATTCTTGTTTCCAATTTTTGCAAAAAGTTTTTGTTGACACAAAACTAGGGAACCATGGAGCTTGATCTGGCTAGCCTACCCACACTGACAGTAGTCCAGCTTAGGGGGTTGTGTATTGAGAGAGGGTTGCCTGCAACCCCTGATCTCAGGAAGCAAATCCTGATTAAATCCCTGACAGCATGGGCTGAGGCCCAAGAGGTAGAGACAGAGGAAGCTCCAGAGGAGGAAGAAAAAGAGGAAGATGCTAACTCTAACCACTCAGGGGAGGGAAGGCATCAGACCCCAAGTGAGGAAGAGGAGGAACGGTCCTCAATGGATACAGTCACTAGGGGCAGACCCAAAGCTAGTGGTAGGAAGAGGGTCCTTTCAGGAGGAGAGAACCCATCCATCAGGGAAAGAGAGCTGGAAGCCCAGATAGCCTACATAGCTTTGGAAGCAGAGAAGCTGGCCCTAGAAAAGAAAAAGTGGGCATACAAAGAAAAAAGAGATGGAAGCAGCGATAAAGAAGCTGAGGTGTCCATGGGTGGGGGAGTTTGCCCCAGATTACCCAAGGGGGTGGTCCCTACTTATGTAGAGGGGGATGACATAGATAAGTGGCTGGAGGCCTTTGAGAGGGCACTCCAAATGAGAAGGGTTAGGCCTCAATACTGGGGTTCCCTTTTGTGGGAGTTGGTCCCCAACTCAGGGAGGGATAGGCTTCTGACCTTAAGGGGGGAGGAGGCAGATTCATACCCTAGTATGAAAAGGTGCTTAGCCAAGAAGTTTGGTCTGACCCCAGAGCAATATAGAATGAAGTTCAGGGACACCCAGAAGGTCAGTACCCAGTCTTGGGTTGACTTTGTAGACACCTCACTAAAAGCACTGGAGGGCTGGATTATTGGCAACAAAGTTAATACTTATGAGGGGTTATACAATCTGATCATGAGAGAGCACATCTTGACCAATTGTATCCAAGAAAGGTTACGCCAGCATCTAGTGGACTCTAAGCTGACCAACCCTAGAGAGCTAGGGGAGGCAGCTGATGAGTGGTTGAGAACCAGGGTGGTTGTCAAGTCCCAGGGGGGAGACTCCAAGAAGGGGGGGACAGGTCCCCAAAAACCTAAGGAGGGAGGTGGTAAGCCCACCACAGAGACTCCCTCTGTACCCCAGAACCCTAAGAAGGAGGAGAGTAAATCCCACTCCCAATCTGACATGCAGAGACAGGGAGACCCAGGGTTAAAAAAGCTCTTGGACAGTAGGGCTTGCTTTGACTGTCAGCAGACAGGTCACTTCAGAGGAGATGCAGCCTGTCCAAAGAAAGTGGTTAGCACTGGGCTGTCCAGTGTAGCCATAGAGGAGGATTCCTCAGATGATGAAGTCCTCCTAGCATTGTGCTGGGAGACAGGACCAGATGGTAAGCTGGTGATCCCTGAGGGTGGGAGTAGGCACTTCCACCACATTCAAGTGAATGGGATCCCTACCACTGGCCTGAGAGACACCTGTGCCAGTCACACTGTAGTGAGTGACCGGTTAGTGACCCCAGACATGTATGTCCCAGGAAAGACAAAGAAAGTCAGGATAGCCACAGGGGAGGTCACCTCCAAACCTGTAGCCATAGTGCCCCTAGAGAGGGAGGGTATCCTTGACTGGATTAGGGTGGTAGTCAGTGCTGACCTTCCCCTAGATTGTATCCTGGGCAATGACCTCCCAGAGGTGAGTCTGGTCACAGATGGGGTGGTCGCCCAGGGCGCCCCCCCAACCCAAAGTCCTGGGGAGTCAGTCCCTACAGTTAGGAGACAGGGGTCCCCAAGAAAAGGAAAGAAGAAAAGGAAGGGTAGGCCACTCTTAAAGAGAGTTCCAGGGAGCCAAAGGCCTTCTGCCCCAGTAGGGGGGGAGCCCAGAGTTGGCACTGGTGAGGCCTCACCTGACCCCAAGGAAGTCCTGAGTAGTCAGGCAGCTGTCCAGATGCAAGGTGTTGCCCCTGCACTGACAGAAGGGAGAGTGGAAGGAGGGTGTCTGCCACAGGAGGTGGTAGCCCCCCACTCTAGACAGCAAGAGGGGTGCCAGGACCCCAAAGATGCCCCTAAAGCAGCTCAGCCACCTGTCAGTGGAGAGCTTAGGGTGTGGTTCTGGGTACTGACAGCTGTCAGTAGCCTCTGCTGGGTGCTAGCCTTCCTGGCAGCACTGTACTTGGCCTGGGAGGCAGACCCCAAGGCCAATAGCAAAGTAGGCCCCCTGACCCTGTTGGTCATGGTGGGGTTGCTCAAGTGTTGGGTGACCTCTTTGGGTAAGCTAGGTCTTGCCCTAGCAAAGTTAGGAGTAGGGGAGGTGGGCACCTCACTACCCAAGTTGGCAGAGAGAGAGGAGGAAGACCCCCATAGAGGGAAGTTTCAGTTTGGGTTGGGTCCTTTTACTGTTGGGATGGCTTCACTACCCAGAGGGAGTGACCCTGACAGGAGGATATAAGGCAGAGTAGGCCCTGCAAAGGGACAGCCAGTTTTCTTCACTGTCTTCCTCGCCTAACAAGCCAGGAAGACTCTCCCAGGGTTGGGCTGAGTCTCCTGGGCGTGTGGGCTGGGGGGCGGGTTGTGTGAGAAACTGGGGCTGATTGCAGAGGCCCCCTAACTTTTTGCCCCCATTTTCCACTTTATGCTGGTGTTTTCCTGACTCTGATGGTGCCCTGGGTACTGCTAACCAGTCCCAGGGCCTGTGCTCTGTGTAAAATGGATATGCAAATTAGGCTAATTATAATTGGCTAAGTTAACCTACCTATAAGTCCCTAGTATATGGTAGGGCATGTAGGTTTAGGGACCACAGCATAGGTGGTGCACACCTAGGTGCATTGCTGAGGTGCCCAGTGTCATTTTAAAAGCAAGCCTGCCTTGCTGGCTGCTTTTAAATTAAAGTTATATGCAAATTCGACTTTGGAATTAAAGGTACTTCCAAAGTTTTAAACTACCTTATTTTTACATATAAGTCACCCCTAAGGTGTGCCCTATGTGCCCCTAGGGCTGGGTGCCATGTAACTATAAGCAGGGACTTTATAAAAATAGATTTATAAGCCCTGGTGAGGTAAAAACAGCCAAATTCGTTTTTCCCTCATTGAAGTAAATGGCCTTCATAGGCTAGAATGGTCAGACTTTATTTTAAATTTTAAAGTCTCCTTAAATGTTACATACCAAGAATTTGGTATCAAATTGATTGTTATAATAAGTCCCACAACTTCCAGTTGTTGGATTTAATATAACTAGTGCAGGTAAAAAGTTTAGACTTTACCTAAAAAGTTGCCAATTTCAGCTCTGCATTGTTTTTGCTGCTGTGCTCTGATTGGCCAGCCTGCAGCAGCTTCTGCCAGGCCACTTTAATGAGGTGTGAAGTGGCCTGGCTTCACACAAAGGAATGTGCTTGGGGGAGAGAATCTCCCCTCAGCAGATGGTGAGGCAGGAAGGGGGAGGGCTGCCAAACTGGTCTTCAAAGGCAGAGAAGGACATCTGGAGCACCCAGCAACACCCCCACATCCTGCAACCCCAGACAGCTAGGTGCCCCCTTGATTAGATTAGGAGAGGGCAAGAGAGGGGTGTGTTTATGATTTTTAACCACACCAGTGGGTGGGCTCAGCCAGATCTCTCCTCCAAAAATCAGATTCATCCATTTTGGATTTTTAGAGACTGTTGCCTTCTGGGATGGATTTTTGCCACACTTCCCAGGAAGTGGTCATCACAGGGGGACGACCCTGTCCCTGATTGGAGAACCAGGGCCCCCCTGCTTTTCACCCAGGAGCAAGGATAAAACTGGCAGACCTGCACCCACGCCTCAGATCCCCTCCAGAATTCAACAAGAAAGGAACTAAAGAAGAAGAAGGACTGCCCTGCTGGACCCCTGGCCTGCACCTGGAACCTGCACTCAGAAGGACTGCACCAGCTGCACACTTGGGCTTCACCACAAGAAGGACTTTGCCTGGCTTCAACTGGTTAAAGGAGGGACTCCCTGTTTGCTACAGGTGAAAAATTGCTAAACCAGAGTCCCCTGCACCAACTCCTGAAGAAAGCGACCAGCTGACCACTGTCCAGTGGCCAAAAAGGAGTTTGCGCCAGGTGCATTCTGGGAGTTGAAGTCCGCACCCCCCAAGGACCATCACAGAACTTCTGGACCCTTGGGGTGAGCTGTGGACCCCAAAAGAACCTTAAAAGAACATCTGGGTGAAGCCCCAGAAGTTTGGAAAAGATTTGAGAATTTTTGGAAAAAAGCTCCAGAGAGGGACCGACCCGCCGCGGAAATTCTAGCCGGCTTGCCTCAACCGCGACCCGGCCTGACTTCGTGGTTCGTCCCGGTAAAGAAAAACATCCAAAAAAGAGACTAAGTCCGAACGTAAAAAGTTGACCGGGACCTTCCAGCCATCGTATCCGAGAAGGGCTCCACGGACGTCGGATCAAGATCCAGGTTTACCCCGGTCGAAGGATTTTCATCTCGAAAAAACGACTAAGTCCGAAGGTAAAAATCACCACCGAGGAAACCGACTTCGCGCATCCGGACAAGGGCTCCAGGAGGTCGGATCCAATTGGCAGGTTCGTCCCGGTGAAGAAAAACTTCAAAATAAAGACTAAGTCAGAAGGTAACTTTTTAACCGAGGCCTCCCGCGACTTGTAGCCGAGCAGGGCTCCATCGCGGTCGGCCTGAAAGTTTGACTTTGCCCCGGTCCTGGTGCAACCAGATGACCCGATTGGCGCTTTTTGTTTCGAAGCGCTAGAAAATAATAATACTTTAAAAATTCATATCTCCGGTTCCCCTGAACCGATTTTAATCGTTTTTGTGTCATTTTAAAGATAAAAATATAAGCTATTTTTATAAATTGGTTTTGGATTTTTAAACTGTTTCCTGTGTTTTATTTAATTACTGTTTTGTGATATTTGAATGCTTTACACTTTGTCTCCTAAGTTAAGCCTTGACGCTCGATGCCAAGCTACCAAGGGTAGAGCTGGGATTAATTTACTGAGACCTAACTGTACTTATGTGGAGGTTTGTGGCTTGTTGCTAGGTGTAGGTACCTACCTGCCCTACAAATAACCCATTTTCCAACATCAATACTGACTTCAGAATGTTGGTTTCTTTCCAGCAAAGTAATAATGGTGTTAATATGTTGACGGTTGAGGATGAATGGTTATGGCAAGTTCAAATTTTTTCTGATGATTCGGGAGCCCATGGTTTGGATTTCTGAGATGGTGATTGGACTGCTGAGTCGTGGCCGGATTCTTGGAGAAAGAATCACCATAGCATTTCGTTTCTGGAGTTTTTTTCCATTTGATGGTTGCTTTAGTGTTGTGTGGTAACCTTTTAGCAAACAGGCGAGTGCTTTTTAATGTGGATAGCCAAACAGTTGTTAATTTAGTCAATTCACAGAAGGCTCGAGATGAAAAAGTTTTGAAGTTGTTGCGTTTATTTTTGCTTCATTGTCTGAAATTCAATATTTTGTTTCAGGGTCAGTATGTTCCAGGTGTGAATAATGATATCACTGATGGGCTATCTCGTTCACTGTGGCAGAGATTCGGTGTACTGGTGCCGGGAGCAGATTTGCTGAAAACGGCTTTGACGGTGGACCTTTGGGGGCTGGGAATCTAAGGATGTTACAATTGATTCGTCAGTCCATTGCTCCATCTACTTGGAGGTCATATGGCAAGGCCTGGGCAGAATTTATTGAGTCTGGTGCATTGAGGAGGTATGAGGGACCTTACATGTCACAGTATAGGAGGGAGGATGGAGTCCGCTTCATTATGACACACATTGACCTAGGATTGGCGGTGGTGAGTATAACAGGGAAGATGGCAGGTATTACATTTTTTGGTAAGTACTTTTGGGATTATGATACCATGGAAGGAGAAATGTGCAGGAGAATTGTTGCTGGCTGGGCGATGGAGGGTGGATCCAGGTTGGATCAATGGCATCCTATTTCCATGCAAAAGCTGAGGGATATTTTGGGGGATTTGAATTCAATTTGCTTTTCCTGTTGGGAGGGCTGATAGTATAGATGATTTGTCTCCTGAAAAACAACTATATCATGATTGCAGGCACACCTGCACTATGTAGACCAGGGTGGCCGAGTGGTTAAGGCATTGTACTTAAAATTCAATGGACATGTGTCCGCGTGGGTTCGAGCCCCACTCCTGGTATATCACTTTTTCTCTACCGTGACACTGTTCATTTCAATTTCACGCACTTTTCAGTTGCTCCTGATTATTACTAAAATAAGAGCTACATTTAAAATCTTCATATCGATTAACGTGTATTTTTCTCCCCCAAAAAGATTAAACGCCTTGTATTGTACATTTCTCTTTGAAACTTAGTCACCTTTTGTTGCAGGTTGTATTACAGTATGCTTTTTCGTTTATTATAGGTAACTTATTTGTTTATGATACCTGACTTAATGCTTTCCATTTGGTGCATAAGGAATTACAAAATCACTCTACCAGGAGTGTGGCTTGAACCCACGTGGACACATGTCCATTGGATCTTAAGTCCAACACCTTAACCACTCGGCCATCCTGGTACCTGTGCAGGAGAGGGCAACAACATGGCACTTATTATAGATATCAAGAGTGCTCACTGTGTGACAGTGAGCTTTCTATATATATATATATTTTCATATCTTTATATTTTATCAGGTTACGCAAAACACATTTCAGGAATACAAGGTAATGTCATGCCACTCCTCTATAAAACGTGCATGTACTTAATAAAAAAAAAAATACAACCATACCTATCAAACATGTTTAAGATTATCAGCGTGTAGGACGAAAAAAGGTGCGCTTTTTTCACACCATTTTTGTCACATGTCCTATTAAATATGTCTGCAAATTGACGTTAATCTTAAGAAATATCACACTAACCCCTTTTCAAGACTCAAAACTAAACTTCACACAATCTAAAACACTTTGGGACAGATTTACAAGGCCCTTGCGCCCCTTACCGCTACATTTGCAGAATTTATTGTGCCGCAAATGTGAAGATCATATCTACTACCATAGCACAATATTTACAAGGTAGGGCAAGCTAGGTTTGCGCCACCTTGTAAACACTTTGCGCCACATCATGCATAATATATGCATGCTGTGTGCAAAGGGGGCGTTCCCTTGTTAGAGAGTGGGCACGCTCGTTCCTCACCTGACAGGTTGCTTTTTGAGGAGGGTGTTTCTGGGGCTGGTGGTTTAGCTACGAGCGAGTGCTTGGCTCCGCGTGGGTCGCTTCGTTCGCCGCACTGCACTGGAATGGCTGGGAGGCATAGAGTTGGCAGTAGAGGAAGCTATGTGGTGGGGAAGGGTCAGGCATAATTTATACAAGGTGTGCGTTCCCCCATTAGGGAGCCCGAAAAAATAACGCAAGGCAATCTAAGAGATTTCCTTGCGCCATTTCTTTTACACTTTCAACGCCTACTCAGAGGAGGCGTTAAAAGGGGGAATACCATTATTTATAATGGGCCCCTATGTACTCTGCAGGATTAGTCCCAAAATGATGGCGCTACTCCTGCAGAGTACATCAATAGCGTAAAAAATATAACGCTAATGCCCCTACCCTGTGCCATGGTGCGCCGTATTATTATATATATAGCTCACACATGGTGGCGGTACAGGGGCGTTAAGGGGTGCAAGGAAAGTGGCGCTGCACCGGCAGAGCCACTTTCCTTAAATCTGCCCCTTTGTGTTTGTCTCGGAGCAACAGGTGGTTTATCATTTTGACACAAGTGAGGTCAATTTCAATAGAGTCCAGCAATTACAGGAAGATGGGCATAGCTTTGTCAGGGGTGAGCTTAAGAAAGCACACCCTGGGGCGGCTGAAGCATTTTTGGGGTGTGACAGCTCCATTGGGCTTCGCAGCTCAGGAGGACGAGCCATGCCAAAGGACGTCATGAAAAATAAGGCAACAGCAGAGACGCCGGTAAAGGTCTGGGCACCTTTAAAATACCGGTCATAAGAGAGGGTTGCATCCAGAGCGATCAACCCGACTACAAGGGAGTGGCCTGGTGAATCATTTGATTTAGGGTACAATCACGGCTTCAAGATCCCAGCTATCAGCCAAGGTGCTGTCTCGTTGGCTTCGGGGCTCATTTTTCATGATGAATTGATGGATTACGATGACGACCAGGAGACTAAGAAGGGGGAGAATTGTGAGGTTGGGGATGAGACTGCAGGGAAGGAGATGCAGCAAAGAAATTAGGTGAGCTGTTCTAACAGAGGAAGGAGTTTTGGTGTGTTTCAGGATTTGCCCCCTTTGATGGTGCAGCATAATCGGAAAGTCAAGACGAATAATCAGGTACCTGCAAGTGGTTTCATTAAAAAAAGGTGAGACACAGGCTGCTGTGGCTATGGGGTGTGAAGAGTTAAGCATGAAGGTAGTGTGTTTGGTGTCTGTAACAGTGGGTAATACCCTTTTGCGTTAGCATAAGGAAGTTTGGGTAGATTGAGTGGGAAAGATGATGCAAATAATGAAGTAGTTAAAGATGCAGACAAAGTCCATTTGGGGGGGCTGTGAACAAAAAAGTCGGAGTCAATGATGGTAAGTCAGAGGCAAGTGGTGAGGAGGCTTCTAAGGCAGAGCCAGGTAAGGAAAAAGGAAACTCAGGTGAGGGTAGTGTAAAAAGTAAAAAGTTGCCATATATGGGGGTGTTCTTGCCTTTGGGGGCGCATCTCACCCAAGCCATGAGGGAAAACATTTGTAAAGGTGAGTTTGTTGATGTTTTTAAATTATTACATAGAGAAGTGTGGGCTAAGGAAGAGTCAAAGGAGGAGGAATGGGAATTAGCTAGGAGGCCGAAAGTTCCCACTACCCTTGAGAATTGGATGTCAGTATTCTTAATCATTCCTAGCGTTTATTGTGAGAGGCATCCGGAGCGATGTATTTCTCTATTAAAATACATGGACGTTTTTAGGTGGG
Source organism: Pleurodeles waltl (assembly GCF_031143425.1). Lineage (NCBI taxonomy): Eukaryota > Metazoa > Chordata > Amphibia > Caudata > Salamandridae > Pleurodeles > Pleurodeles waltl. The sequence continues at coordinate 1,051,904,771 of NC_090444.1, read as the reverse complement.
CTCAAATAGACTATGGTGGTTTTGGATGTTTTAGATATAATGAAGAACTTAGAGCCCAGATGGCATTATTTCCAGATAAAGAATGATGAGATATTTATAATGAGCTTTGGATGCAATGGTTGTGTACTTCCAAGAATGCCTCAGCGTTACACACAGCTAGTGGTCTTCTGGTTCCTTACAAGCCCTGTCAGGGGCATCCCAACCCATCTGGGGTGGGTAGTTTCACGAGAGGTCAGTTCCCACAGAATGGATCTTGTTGGTCCTTCAACAGAGGGTCATGCACACGACTCCAGTGCAAGTTCATGCACAATTGCTCCAATTGCAGGGGCAAACATCCATTGGTGTAATATTGTGGAGGGATGCAATGGGGATGGAAGGCTAATGCAGGTAGAGGTGGTGATAGGGGAAGGGGTCGGATGCAGCAGATGGTGGGAAAAGGGCCCTTCTCCTAATAAATTAGATATTTTGTTTTATTGGTTGCAGTTTTATCCGAGGCGTGAGGAGGCCAAGTTACTGTACTAGAGTTTTCTTGAGGGTTTCAAGCTATGTTATCAAGGTCATAGAAGACAGAGAAAAAATTTGAAATCTGCAGTTGAGAATCTGGAAGTGGTGAGAAAGAAATTGAGGAAGGAATTGGAGGCTGGCAGAATGGTGGGTCCATGTGATACCTGGCCGATTCATAATTTAACAATTTCACCACTGGGTGTTGTGCCTAAAACACAACAAGGTGAGTTTAGATTGATTCATCATCTATCGTGGTCTGCAGGGGAGTCAGTTAATGATTTAATTGCACATCAAGACTCCATAGTGCATTGCACATCAGTGGAAGAGGCAATTAAGTTGGTAAGGGCTTGTGGAAGGAAGGCACAAATGGCAAAGTTAGGCATTCAATCTGTCTTTTGACTATTGCCGGTACATCCTGAGGATTTTTCATTGTTGGATCTTTAATTTGAGGATTCTATATTTGTGGATATAAGGTTGCCAATGGGCTGTTCTGTTTCTTGTTCCCTGTTTGAAACTTGTAGTTGTTTTTTGCAGTGGTTTTTCCAACAGAAGACTGGGCTCGGGCATGTCACGCACTACCTAGGTGACTCTTTTCTGATGGGCTTGCAGTGATCCAATGAATGTAAAAAAGGGTTAATTGAATTTCAGAAGTGTATGGAGGAGATGGAAGTACCTTTGGCTCCGGATAAGACTGAAGGCCCTACTATATTGGACTCAGAGAAATCTGAGGTACGGTTGCCGGTGGATTAGTGCAAAAGTTGATTTCTCTGTTGGAGGAGGCTGTTTCCAAGGATAAGCTGGAGTTACAGCAGTTGCAAGCCTTATTGGGTTCTTTGAAGTTTGCGTGCCGTGTGGTGAGAGTTGGTAGAGCTCTTTGTAGGTGGCTTGGTTTTTCAGTCAAAGGTGCTGTTTTACCTCATCCCAGAATTCGGCTTAAAGAGGTCCTCAATGCTGACTTCAGAATGTTGGTTTCTTTCCAGCAAAGTAATAATGGTGTTAACATGTTGACGGTTGAGGATGAATGGTTATGGCAAGTTCAATTTTTTTCTGATGATTCGGAAGCCCATGGTTTGGATTTCTGAGATGGTGATTGGACTGCTGAGTCGTGGCCGGATTCTTGGAGAAAGAATCACCATAGCATTTCGTTTCTGGAGTTTTTTTCCATTTGATGGTTGCTTTAGTGTTGTGTGGTAACCTTTTAGCAAACAGGCGAGTGCTTTTTAATGTGGATAGCCAAACAGTTGTTAATTTAGTCAATTCACAGAAGGCTCGAGATGAAAATGTTTTGAAGTTGTTGCGTTTATTTTTGCTTCATTGTCTGAAATTCAATATTTTGTTTAAGGGTCAGTATGTTCCAGGTGTGAATAATGATATCACTGATGGGCTATCTCGTTCACAGTGGCAGAGATTCGGTGTACTGGTGCCGGGAGCAGATTTGCTGAAAACGGCTTTGACGGTGGACCTTTGGAAGCTGGGAATCTAAGGATGTTACAATTGATTCGTCAGTCCATTGCTCCATCTACTTTGAGGTCATATGGCAAGGCCTGGGCAGAATTTATTGAGTCTGGTGCATTGAGGAGGTATGAGGGACCTTACATGTCACGGTATAGGAGGGAGGATGGAGTCCGCTTCATTATGACACACATTGACCTAGGATTGGCGGTGGTGACTATAACAGGGAAGATGGCAGGTATTACATTTTTTGGTAAGTACTTTTGGGATTATGATACCATGGAAGGAGAAATGTGTAGGAGAATTGTTGCTGGCTGGGCGATGGAGGGTGGATCCAGGTTGGATCAATGGCATCCTATTTCCATGCAAAAGCTGAAGGATATTTTGGGGATTTGAATTCAATTTGCTTTTCCTGTTGGGAGGGCTGATAGTATAGATGATTCTTCTCCTGAAAAACAACAATATCATGATTGCAGGCACACCTGCAGTATGTAGACCAGGGTGGCCGAGTGGTTAAGGCGTTGGACTTAAGATCCAATGGACATGTGTCCGTGTGGGTTCGAGCCCCACACTTGGTATCATTTTTTCTGTCCCGTGACACTGTTCATTTCAATTTCACGCAGTTTTCAGTTGCTCCTGATTATTATTAAAATAAGAGCTACATATAAAATCTTCATATCGATTAACGTGTTTTTTTGTCCCCCAAAAAGATTAAACGCCTTGTATTGTACATTTCTCTTTGAAACTTAGTAACCTTTTGTTGCAGGTTGTATTACAGTATGCTTTTTCATTATTATAGGTGACTTATTTGTTTATGATACCTGACTCAATGCTTTCCATTTGGTGCATAAGGAATTACAAAATCTCTCTACCAGGAGTGGGGCTTGAACCCACGTGGACACATGTCCATTGGAGCTTAAGTCCAACGCCTTAACCACTCGGCCATCCTGGTGCCTGTGCAAGAAAGGGCAACAACATGGCACTTATTATAGATATCAAGAGTGCTCACTGTGTGATAGTGAGCTTTCTATATATATATATATATTTTCATATCTATATATTTTATCAGGTTACGCAAAACACATTTCAGGAATACAAGGTAATGTCATGCCTCTCCTCTATAAAACGTGCATGTACTTAATAAAAAAAAAAATACAACCATACCTATCAAACATGTTTAAGATTATCAGCGTGTAGGAGGAAAAAAGGTGCGCTTTTTTCACACCATTTTTGTCACATGTCCTATTAAATATGTCTGCAAATTGACGTTAATCTTAAGAAATATCACACTAACCCCTTTTCAAGAATCAAAACTACACTTCACACAATCTAAAACACTTTGGGACAGATTTACAAGGCCCTTGCGCCCCTTAGCGCTACATTTGCAGAATTTATTTTGCCGCAAATGTGAAGATCATATCTACTACCATAGCACAATATTTACAAGGTGGCGCAAGCTAGATTTGCGCCACCTTGTAAACACTTTGCGCCACATCATGCATAATATATGCATGATGTGTGCAAAGGGGGCGTTACCTTGTTAGAGAGTGGGCACGCTTGTTCCTCACCTGACAGGTTGCTTTATGAGGAGGGTGTCTCTGGGGCTGGTGTTGTAGCTACGAGCGAGCGCTTGGCTCCGCGTGGGTCGCTTCGTTCGCCACACTGCACTGGAATGGCTCGGAGGCATAGAGTTGGCAGTAGAGGAAGCGGTGTGGTGGGGAAGGGTCAGGCATAATTTATACAAGGTGGGCGTTCCCCCATTAGGGAGCCCGAAAAAATGGCGCAAGGCAATCTAAGAGATTTCCTTGCGCCATTTGTTTTACACTTTCAACGCCTACTCAGAGGAGGCGTTAAAAGGGGGAATACCATTATTTATAATGGGCCCCTATGTACTCTGCAGGATTAGTCCCAAAATTATGGCTCTACTCCTGCAGAGTACATCAATAGCGTAAAAAATATAACGCTAATGCCCCTACCCTGTGCCATGGTGCGCCGTATTATTATATATATAGCTCATACATGGTGGCGGTACAGGGGCGTTAAGGGGTGCAAGGAAAGTGGCGCTGCACCGACAGAGCCACTTTCCTTAAATCTGCCCCTTTGTGTTTGTCTCGGAGCAACAGGTGGTTTATAATTTTGACACAAGTGAGGTCAATTTCAATAGAGTCCAGCAATTACAGGAAGATGGGCATAGCTTTGTCAGGGGTGAGTTTAAGAAAGCACACCCTGGGGCGGCTGAAGCATTTTTGGGGTGTGACAGCTCCTTTGGGCTTCGCAGCTCAGGAGGACGAGCCATGCCAAAGGACGTCATGAAAAATAAGGCAACAGCGGAGACGCCGGTAAAGGTCTGGGCACCTTTAAAATACCGGTCATAAGAGAGGGTTGCATCCAGAGCGATCAACCCGACTACAAGGGAGTGGCCTGGTGAATCATTTGATTTAGGGTACAATCACGGCTTCAAGATCCCAGCTATCAGCCAAGTTGCTGTCTCGTTGGCTTCGGGGCTCATTTTTCATGATGAATTGATGGATTTCGATGACGACCAGGAGACTAAGGAGGGGGAGAATTGTGAGGTTGGGGATGAGACTGCGGGGAAGTAGATGCAGCAAAGAAATTAGGTGAGCTGTTCTAACAGAGGAAGGAGTTTTGGTGTGTTTCAGGATTTGCCCCCTTTGATGGTGCAGCTTAATCGGATAGTCAAGACTAATAATCAGGTACCTGCAAGTGGTTTCAGTCAAAAAAGGTGAGACACAGGCTGCTGTGGCTATGGGGTGTGAAGAGTTAAGCATGAAGGTAGTGTGTTTGGTGTCTGTAACAGTGGGTAATACCCTTTTGCGTTAGCATAAGGAAGTTTGGGTAGATTGAGTGGGAAAGATGATGCAAATAATGAAGTAGTTAAAGATGCAGACAAAGTCCATTTGGCGGGGCTGTGAACAAAAAAGTCGGAGTCAATGATGGTAAGTCAGAGGCAAGTGGTGAGGAGGCTTCTAAGGCAGAGCCAGGTAAGGAAAAAGGAAACTCAGGTGAGGGTAGTGTAAAAAGTAAAAAGTTGCCATATATGGGGGTGTTCTTGCCTTTGGGGGCGCATCTCACCCAAGCCATGAAGGAAAACATTTGTAAAGGTGAGTTTGTTGATGTTTTTCAATTATTACATAGAGAAGTGTGGGCTAAGGAAGAGTCAAAGGAGGAGGAATGGGAATTAGCTAGGAGGCCGAAAGTTCCCACTACCCTTGAGAATTGGATGTCAGTATTCTTAATCATTGCTAGCGTTTATTGTGAGAGGCATCCGGAGCGATGTATTTCTCTATTAAAATACATGGACGTTTTTAGGTGGGCTCAAATAGACTATGGTGGTTTTGGATGTTTTAGATATAATGAAGAACTTAGAGCCCAGATGGCATTATTTCCAGACAAAGAATGGTGAGATATTTATAATGAGCTTTGGATGCAATGGTTGTGTACTTCCAAGAATGCCTCAGCGTTACACACAGCTAGTGGTCTTCTGGTTCCTTACAAACCCTGTCAGGGGCATCCCAACCAATCTGGGGTGGGTAGTTTCACCAGAGGTCAGTTCCCACAGAATGGATCTTGTTGGTCCTTCAACAGAGGGTCATGCACACGACTCCAGTGCAAGTTCATGCACAATTGCTCCAATTGCGGGGCAAACATCCATTGGTGTAATATTGTGGAGGGATGCAATGGGGATGGAAGGCTAATGCAGGTAGAGGTGGTGATAGGGGAAGGGGTCGGATGCAGCAGATGGTGGGAAAAGGGCCCTTCTCCTAATAAATTCGATATTTTGTTTTATTGGTTGCAGTTTTATCCGAGGCGTGAGGAGGCCAAGTTACTGTACTAGAGTTTTCTTGAGGGTTTCAAGCTTTGTTATCAAGGTCATAGAAGACAGAGAAAAAATTTGAAATCTGCAGTTGAGAATCCGGAAGTGGTGAGAAAGAAATTGAGGAAGGAATTGGAGGCTGGCAGAATGGTGGGTCCATGTGATACCTGGCCGATTCATAACTTAACAATTTCACCACTGGGTGTTGTGCCTAAAACACAACAAGGTGAGTTTAGATTGATTCATCATCTATCGTGGTCTGCAGGGGAGTCAGTTAATGATTTAATTGCACATGAGGACTCCATAGTGCATTGCACATCAGTGGAAGAGGCAATTAAGTTGGTAAGGGATTGTGGAAGGAAGGCACAAATGGCAAAGTTAGACATTCAATTTGTCTTTTGACTATTGCCGGTACATCCTGAGGATTTTTCATTGTTGGGTCTTTAATTTGAGGATTCTATATTTGTGGATATAATGTTGCCAATGGGCTGTTCTGTTTCTTGTTCCCTGTTTGAAACTTGTAGTTGTTTTTTGCAGTGGTTTTTCCAACAGAAGACTGGGCACTGGCATGTCACGCACTACCTAGGTGACTCTTTTCTGATGGGCTTGCAGTGATCCAATGAATGTAAAAAAGGGTTAATTGAATTTCAGAAGTGTATGGAGGAGATGGAAGTACCTTTGGCTCCGGATAAGACTGAAGGCCCTGCTATATTGGACTCAGAGAAATCTGAGGTACGGTTGCCGGTGGATAAGTGCAAAAGTTGATTTCTCTGTTGGAGGAGGCTGTTTCCAAGGATAAGCTGGAGATACAGCAGGTGTAAGCCTTATTGGGTTCTTTGAAGTTTGCATGCCTTGTGGTGAGAGTTGGTAGAGCTCTTTGTAGGTGCCTTGGTTTTTCAGTCAAAGGTGCTGTTTTACCTCATCCCAGAATTCGGCTTAAAGAGGTCCTCAATGCTGACTTCAGAATGTTGGTTTCTTTCCAGCAAAGTAATAATGGTGTTAACATGTTGACGGTTGAGGATGAATGGTTATGGCAAGTTCAATTTTTTTCTGATGATTCGGGAGCCCATGGTTTGGTTTTCTGAGATGGTGATTGGACTGCAGAGTCGTGGCCGGATTCTTGGAGAAAAGCACACCATAGCATTTCGTTTCTGGAGTTTTTTTCCATTTGATGGTTGCTTTAGTGTTGTGTGGTAACCTTTTAGCAAACAGGCGAGTGCTTTTTAATGTGGATAGCCAAACAGTTGTTAATTTAGTCATTTCACAGAAGGCTCGAGATGAAAAAGTTTTGAAGTTGTTGCGTTTATTTTTGCTTCATTGTCTGAAATTCAATATTTTGTTTAAGGGTCAGTATGTTCCAGGTGTGAATAATGATATCACTGATGGGCTATCTCGTTCACAGTGGTAGAGATTCGGTGTACTGGTGCCGGGAGCAGATTTGCTGAAAACGGCTTTGACGGTGGACCTTTGGGAGCTGGGAATCTAAGGATGTTACAATTGATTCGTCAGTCCATTGCTCCATCTACTTTGAGGTCATATGGCAAGGCCTGGGCAGAATTTATTGAGTCTGGTGCATTGAGGAGGTATGAGGGACCTTACATGTCACGGTATAGGAGGGAGGATGGAGTCCGCTTCATTATGACACATATTGACCTAGGATTGGCGGTGGTGACTATAACAGGGAAGATGGCAGGTATTACATTTTTTGGTAAGTACTTTTGGGATTATGATACCATGGAAGGAGAGATGTGTAGGAGAATTGTTGCTGGCTGGGCGATGGAGGGTGGATCCAGGTTGGATCAATGGCATCCTATTTCCATGCAAAAGCTGAGGGATATTTTGGGGGTTTTGAATTCAATTTGCTTTTTCTGTTGGGAGGGCTGATAGTATAGATGATTCTTCTCCTGAAAAACAACTATATCATGATTGCAGGCACAGCTGCACCATGTAGACCAGGGTGGCCGAGTGGTTAAGGTGTTGGACTTAAAATCCAATGGACATGTGTCCGCGTCGGATCAAGGCCCCCTCCTGGTATATAATTTTTTCTCTCCCGTGACACTGTTCATTTCAATTTCACGCACTTTTCAGTTGCTCCTGATTATTATTAAAATAGGAGCTACATATAAAATCTTCATATAGATTAACGTGTATTTTTCTCCCCCCAAAAAAGTAAACGCCTTGTATTGTACATTTCTCTTTGAAACTTATTAACCTTTTGTTGCAGGTTGTATTACAGTATGCTTTTTCGTTTATTATAGGTGACTTATTTGTTTATGATACCTGACTTAATGCTTTCCATTTGGTGCATAAGGAATTACAAAATCTCTCTACCAGGAGGGGGGCTTCAACCCACGTGGACACCTGTCCATTGCATCTTAAGTCCAACGCCTTAACCACTCAGCCATCCTGGTACCTGTGCAGGAAAGGATAACAACATGGCACTTATTATAGATATCAAGAGTGCTCAGTGTGTGACATTGAGCTGTCTATATATCTATATATTTTCATATCTATATATTTTATCAGGTAACGCAAAACACATTTCAGGAATACAAGGTAATGTCATGCCTCTCCTCTATAAAACGTGCATGTACTTAGTCAAAAAAAAAATACAACCATACCTATCAAACATGTTTAAGATTATCTGCGTGTAGGACGAAAAAAGGTGCGCTTTTTTCACACCATTTTTGTCACATGTCCTATTAAATATGTCTGCAAATTGACGTTAAGCTTAAGAAATATCACACTAACCCCTTTTCAAGACTCAAAACTACACTTCACACAATCTAAAACACTTTGGGACAGATTTACAAGACCCTTTCGCCCCTTAGCGCTACATTTGCAGAATTTATTTTGCCGCAAATGTGAAGATCATATCTACTACCATAGCACAATATTTACAAGGTGGCGCAAGCTAGGTTTGCGCCATCTTGTAAACACTTTGCGCCACATCATGCATAATATATGCATGATGTGTGCAAAGGGGGCGTTCCCTTGTTAGAGAGTGGGCACGCACGTTCCTCACCTGACAGGTTGCTTTTTGAGGAGGGTGTCTCTGCGGCTGGTGTAGCTACGAGCGAGCGCTTGGCTCCGCGTGGGTCGCTTCGTTTGCCGCACTGCACGGGAATGGCTGGGAGGCATAGAGTTGGCAGTAGAGGAAGCGGTGTGGTGGGGAAGGGTCAGGCATAATTTATACAAGGTGGGCGTTCCCCCATTAGGGAGCCCGAAAAAATGGCGCAAGGCAATCTAAGAGATTTCCTTGCGCCATTTGTTTTACACTTTCAACGCCTACTCAGAGGAGGCGTTAAAAGGGGGAATACCATTATTTATAATGGGCCCCTATGTACTCTGCAGGATTAGTCCCAAAATGATGGCGCTACTCCTGCAGAGTACATCAATAGCGTAAAGAATATAACGCTAATGCCCCTACCCTGTGCCATGGTGCGCCGTATTATTATATATATAGCTCACATATGGTGGTGGTACAGGGGCGTTAAGGGGTGCAAGGAAAGTGGCGCTGCACCGGCAGAGCCACTTTCCTTAAATCTGCCCCTTTGTGTTTGTCTCGGAGCAACAGGTGGTTTATAATTTTGACACAAGTGAGGTCAATTACAATAGAGTCCAGCAATGACATGAAGATTGGCATACCTTTGTCATGGGTGAGCTTAAGAAAGCACACCCTGGGGCGGCTGAAGCATTTTTGGGGTGTGACAGCTCCTTTGGGCTTTGCAGCTCAGGAGGACGAGCCATGCCAAAGGACGTCATGAAAAATAAGGCAACAGCGGAGACGCCGGTAAAGGTCTGGGCACCTTTAAAATGCCAGTCATAAGAGAGGGTTGCATCCAGAGCGATCAACCCGACTACAAGGGAGTGGCCTGGTGAATCATTTGATTTAGGGTACAATCACGGCTTCAAGATCCCAGCTATCAGCCAAGGTGCTGTCTCGTTGGCTTAGAGGCTCATTTTGTATGATGAATTGATGGATTAAGATGACGACCAGGAGACTAAGGAGGGGGAGAATTGTGAGGTTGGGGATGAGACTGCGGGGAAGGAGATGCAGCAAAGAAATTCGGTGAGCTGTTCTAACAGAGGAAAGAGTTTTGGTGTGTTTCTGGATTTGCCCCCTTTGATGGTGCAGCGTAATCTGAAAGTCAAGACGAATAATCAGGTACCTGCAAGTGGTTTCATTCAAAAAAGGTGAGACACAGGCTGCTGTGGCTATGGGGTATGAAGAGTTAAGCATGAAGGTAGTGTGTTTGGTGTCTGTAACAGTGGGTAATACCCTTTTGCGTTAGCATAAGGAAGTTTGGGTAGATTGAGTGGGAAAGATGATGCAAATAATGAAGCAGTTAAAGATGCAGACAAAGTCCATTTGGGGGGGCTGTGAACAAAAAAGTCGGAGTCAATGATGGTAAGTCAGAGGCAAGTGGTGAGGAGGCTTCTAAGGCAGAGCCAGGTAAGGAAAAAGGAAACTCAGGTGAGGGTAGTGTAAAAAGTAAAAAGTTGCCATATATGGGGGTGTTCTTGCCTTTGGGGGCGCATCTCACCCAAGCCATGAAGGAAAACATTTGTAAAGGTGAGTTTGTTGATGTTTTTAAATTATTACATAGAGAAGTGTAGGTTAAGGAAGGATCAAAGGAGGAGGAATGGGAATTAGCTAGGAGGCCGAAAGTTCCCACTACCCTTGAGAATTGGATGTCAGTATTCTTAATCATTGCTAGCGTTTATTGTGAGAGGCATCCGGAGCGATGTATTTCTCTATTAAAATACATGGACGTTTTTAGGTGGGCTCAAATAGACTATGGTGGTTTTGGATGTTTTAGATATAATGAAGAACTTAGAGCCCAGATGGCATTATTTCCAGATAAAGAATGGTGAGATATTTATAATGAGCTTTGGATGCAATGGTTGTATACTTCCAAGAATGCCTCAGCGTTACACACAGCTAGTGGTCTTCTGGTTCCTTACAAGCCCTGTCAGGGGCATTCCAACCAATCTGGGGTGGGTAGTTTCACGAGAGGTCAGTTCCCACAGAATGGATCTTGTTGGTCCTTCAACAGAGGGTCATGCACACGACTCCAGTGCAAGTTCATGCACAATTGCTCCAATTGCAGGGGCAAACATCCATTGGTGCAATGTTGTGGAGGGATGCAATGGGGATGGAAGCCTAATGCAGGTAGAGGTGGTGATAGGGGAAGGGGTCGGATGCAGCAGATGGTGGGAAAAGGGCCCTTCTCCTAATAAATTAGATATTTTGTTTTATTGGTTGCAGTTTTATCCGAGGCGTGAGGAGGCCAAGTTACTGTACTAGAGTTTTCTTGAGGGTTTCAAGCTATGTTATCAAGGTCATAGAAGACAGAGAAAAAATGTGAAATCTGCAGTTGAGAATCCGGAAGTGGTGAGAAAGAAATTGAGGAAGGAATTGGAGGCTGGCAGAATGGTGGGTCCATGTGATACCTGGCCGATTCATAACTTAACAATTTCACCACTGGGTGTTGTGCCTAAAACACAACAAGGTGAGTTTAGATTGATTCATCATCTATCGTGATCTGCAGGGGAGTCAGTTAATGATTTAATTGCACATGAAGACTCCATAGTGCATTGCACATCAGTGGAAGAGGCAATTAAGTTGGTAAGGGCTTGTGGAAGGAAGGCACAAATGGCAAAGTTAGACATTCAATCTGTCTTTTGACTATTGCCGGTACATCCTGAGGATTTTTCATTGTTGGGTCTTTAATTTGAGGATTCTATATTTGTGGATATAATGTTGCCAATAGGCTGTTCTGTTTCTTGTTCCCTGTTTGAAACTTGTAGTTGTTTTTTGCAGTGGTTTTTCCAACAGAAGACTGGGCTCGGGCATGTCACGCACTACCTAGGTGACTCTTTTCTGATGGGCTTGCAGTGATCCAATGAATGTAAAAAAGGGTTAAATGAATTTCAGAAGTGTATGGAGGAGATGGAAGTACCTTTGGCTCCGGATAAGACTGAAAGCCCTGCTATATTGGACTCAGAGAAATCTGAGGTACGGTTGCCGGTGGATAAGTCCAAAAGTTGATTTCTCTGTTGGAGGAGGCTGTTTCCAAGGATAAGCTGGAGTTACAGCAGGTGCAAGCCTTATTGGGTTCTTTGAAGTTTGCGTGCCGTGTGGTGAGAGTTGGTAGAGCTCTTTGTAGGTGCCTTGGTTTTTCAGTCAAAGGTGCTGTTTTACCTCATCCCAGAATTCGGCTTAAAGAGGTCATCAATGCTGACTTCAGAATGTTGGTTTCTTTCCAGCAAAGTAATAATGGTGTTAACATGTTGACAGTTGAGGATGAATGGTTATGGCAAGTTCAAATTTTTTCTGATGATTCGGGAGCCCATGGTTTGGTTTTCTGAGATGGTGATTGGACTGCTGAGTCGTGGCCGGATTCTTGGAGAAAGGCACACCATAGCATTTCGTTTCTGGAGTTTTTTTCCATTTGATGGTTGCTTTAGTGTTGTGTGGTAACCTTTTGGCAAACAGGCGAGTGGTTTTTAATGTGGATAGCCAAACAGTTGTTAATTTAGTCAATTCACAGAAGGCTCGAGATGAAAAAGTTTTAAAGTTGTTGCGTTTATTTTTCTTCATTGTCTGAAATTCAATATTTTGTTTAAGGGTCAGTATGTTCCAGGTGTGAATAATGATATCACTGATGGGCTATCTCGTTCACAGTGGCAGAGATTCGGTGTACTGGTGCCGGGAGCAGATTTGCTGAAAACGGCTTTGACGGTGGACCTTGTGGTTCTAAAAATTCTGGACCCATGTAATCTGCTTTGCCACAGCAGTACGATTTTAGTATCAAAAGACCGATAATGACTAGTACACTAAGCATGAGCATTTTCGCTCAATTCCAGCAGCGTTTTCACCTCGAAATCGCCATTTTCGTCCTGCACTCGTGGCTCCCATTTTATACACGACAGCCATTTTAAAAGTTGCCCTCACATAGGCTTATAATACAGTCAGATTTGATTCCAAGAACACGTACACCTTGATTGACTTTTCTCTGACCTGGGCAAGCTGGAACCATTGCCTCAGGCGAAACCTGTTTGGTCAGTCCCTCTCCCAGTGGCCGAATCAGATAGCATCAAGGCACACCAGGCCATAAAACCCTTATTATCGCTCACACACCCTGCCTAACTTGCTCACACCTGCACCTGCTCTTTTCTTCTTCTTACTTTACGAGGGGGAGGTGCCCGTTTTTATTGGGGGTCCACACTTATCTGATGTGAAATTCTAGGCCTTGCCGGGTAATTTATTATGGGTTGGATGACATGAAATATGAGGTTTCATCATGACACTGTTTTTTCCTTTGTAGTGAAAACATGTGAATGACCAACCAAAATGTCAAGAATGTTTGCCTGAAGCTTAAAAAACTGTATATAAGGAAACCTGATTTTGCATTGACACACAGTCTCCTGAGAACATACAAGTCGTGCTGTTGTACTTCTAGGACGCCTGTCAATTGGTTGCAGCCAATAAATTAGATCTTTGACTTCACCTAGAAGACTCTGAGTTTCTGTAGTCTGAATCAGGAAAGTACCCGAGGTCTTTGGGTGTACCCTGGCACCGCTGGGTTACCGGATCAGTACCGGTTCTGAAAAACCCAGTACCTCAGTTGGCGCCCAACGTGGGGCGATACCAGCGGTACCAGTCCAAGCCTGAGGTTCGTGAGGAGCTTCGTGTGAAAATTCTGGAGGAAGGCCGCCACTTCATCGACCCCTGCATGTCGACGTGGTCCGAAAGTCTTTGCTGCGAGGTTCCCCGCTTCCAGACGGCTACGAAGGACTGCTGCCCTGGCTATCGCCCTCATTTGGACCCTTGATTTTTGGTAGAGCGAAACGATAAGACGAGTCTTCTGGTGACGTCATTGATATTTTCAGTTAAGTATAAGTGGAGCGTCTCCCAGTCCTTAGTTGGACACTTGGTTTGGTCCTTAGTTGGACACTTGGTTTGGTCCTTAAGTTGGACATTTGGTTTGGTATCCCTTCGGGATCACTTTGATTTGGAACTTGCAAGTACCAAAGCCGAAGGACTCGTGTATTCACGAGACTATCGTAAACGATAATCCTTTGAAGTTTGAAGCTAGACTAGTGAGCGAAGATGCCTGGTCTTAGCAGACTTGGAAATTTGTTTTGTCTTGGTTGTAAAAGGGACTCCCGGTTGGAGGACTCATGTCCGGTTCCTCCGATTGGAACTCCAACTTATGAACTATATGTGAAGCACGGAGTAGGCCCATCACATATAATGAAGTATGGATCCGTTACACCAGAAAAGATGGTGTTTTAAAATGGCCCCAAAATGGTAGCTTTGACACAGAAATCTTAGATAACCTCGAAGTTAGACTTTTTAAGAAGAAAGCCCGGCCGGCAATGTTTGATTCTTTCCGCTTATGGCGTAAAGAAGCCAAGCAAAAGGAAATTAAATTAGCTAAGAAAAATAAGAGAGAAAAAGGTATTTCGATTATGCAAGCTGCTATACAGTTTAAAGATAACGAAGCAGAACAGTTGAACGAGCAGTTGCATAGGCGACATAAAATGACAGTAGATAAATGCTATCCACTTTTGTCGCCTCTTCAGCAAGATGCAGCAAAAGACTCTGAAAAAGATCCCCTAATGTCGCATTTGCTAAGTTCGCCACCACCCTATGCGCAGAATGCAACGGCACCTCCGCAACCTCTAGTTGGACAACCAGTGGTTGCATTGCCTCCTGCTCCTCCCCAGCACCCACCAGCTATTCTTCAGTTGGTTCCTATTCCTCCGGTGCAGCCTTCTCAAGGGCCACCGGCTTTGACATCTGCTCTGCCTTTACTTCCTACAACTTTGACTACTATAGCGACTACCACTCCTGGTATTGTTTCTGATACTGCTTCTGTCTCTGCCTTGTCTCATTCTTTTTTTCCTCCTGTTCATTTGTCAACCTCTCCCTCTATCCGTCAGAGAATGACAAACACTGTGACTAGTCTTTTATCCCCTCTCTTTGGGTCATTAGCTACGACCCCAGTTACAGAGCGTAAGCAATTGCGTAGCCAATTGCCTGATGGTATGGAGAAAGAGACACTGAATTATTTGGCGCATAAATGGGTTACTGAACCAGCGAGATATGAACTAGAGTCTGTTATGGATGTCTTCCATCAGTGGGAAGAACCGAAACAGAGATACGTTTTTGAGAAAATGTGTACTTTTCTTTCTGAGGATTTAGAGGAAAATGGTTTGGAGCCCAATCCGCCTAAGTTGTGTCGTGTACGGTTTGATTTTTCGACAGGTTTGATTGTGGGTTCAGATGTCGAGAAAGCAGTTGCGACGTTATTGTCGTTTAGGACTGAAGGTGTTTCCAGGTTATTGTTTAAATATGATTCTTCTGCTAAAAAGAAAGGGAAACAGTACCCCATGAGAGAAGTCCCCCCACAGTGGAGGGAAGGGGACCCAAATGCTAATCCACCTGTCCTGCCTCACTTCCAGCGTGTATGGGTACACGTTCCATGGAAGCGAGCTGAAGTTTTAGCCCTTAAGCAGACATTGCCTGATCCCCGTAAGAACCCTACAGGGTATTACAAGGAATTGTCACAGACTGCGGGGTCTTGCATTATGAATTTAGCGGACATAGACATGTTGTTTGGGAATGTTGTTCCACAGCCTTTATGGGGAAAGATTCGCCATGCAGACCATGCTCAAGAATTAGGTGACACATGGGCTAATATTGCTGCTGCAGATGCCCGACAAATTGGTGGTGCTAAACCTGAGCCTTTAGTGACAGAACTTCCTGGTAGAATTATTGATTACATGAAAACTATAATGCCTGCGATGCGTGTAAACTGGGATAAATTGTCTGCATGTAAGCAAAAGAAAGAAGAAACAGTATCAGATTTCTTCACCAGGTTTGAAGAAACGTTTGTGGACCACAGTGGTCAAGATATGAGCACGGAAGGTGGTCAACGTTTGTTCGTCGATAAATTTGTGCATAATCTGCTTCCTGAGTTGTGTAAAAAGTTAAAAGATTCAGAAAGTTCTTGGGCAGTTTCCTCTTCAGCGCAGATATTGGCTACTGCACAGTACTACGAAAATAGAGATAAAGATGAGAGAGATAGAATAGAGAAGAAAACAAAAGATTTGAAAACGAAGGTTCTGTTACAACAAGCGTACCCGCCACATGGTGGTCAGAATAGTGGTGTACAGAACAACTATCAGAATAACTATCAGCCCCAACCGTTTCAGAGAAACTCGCAAAGAGCCGAGTATGCTCAACCACGTATCCCAGTAGGTCCCAATCAGTGTTCATATTGCAAGGAAGAGGGTCATTTCAAGTATAGTTGCCCTGCTTTGCTGCAGCGCGCAAATGGTACTTCCGGTTTAAGAGGTCGAGGTGTTCCACAAGCACCTAGAGGAAGAGGACGTGGATATGTTCCCCAGAACGCGCGCCCATTCCTCCCTCAAAACTCAATGAACAGATTTGATCAACAGATTAATGCATCCGGTAGGACGGCTCAGTACTATACTGATGATTACTATACAGAGGGTGAGCATTTGGACAGTAATGATTGCTAGGACAGCCATAGACAAAGAGAGGGAGTTGTTTCAGTTCCAGTAGATCAGAGTGGGCCTTATGTTGAGGTGATTGCATCAGGTGTGTCAGAACCTTTTCTGTTGGATACTGGTGCTACCAAGAGTTCTATTATGCACTCAAAACTCCCTGGCGCACCTTTGTCTGGCGAAACAAATGTATCAGTAGGTTTTTCCGGCGCCCCAGTTAGAAATCCGATTTCTAACCCTATATCTCTTTCTGTTGGACCTTGTAAATTTGAAACACCCCTTATTTTGACGACAGGTTGTGGCGAGAACTTGTTAGGATTAGATTTGTTAAAAAGATTGTATGCGACATTGTATTGCTCTCCTTCTGGAGTGCAACTCACATTGGGTAAGAAAGTGGTTTCACCAATGTATTTGTCAAAGGACAGATTTCCACCAGAATTTTCGTCTCTTCCTAATACTCTTTGGGCTACTGGACCTAATGATGTAGGTCTTTTGGAAATTCAGCCATATGTGATAACATTAAAAGCCAATGTTAAAATGCCACGTATTCCCCAATACAAGATCTCTAGTGAAGGGGAAAAAGCGTTGATGGCAATTATTCGTGATCTGATTGAGAAGGATGTAATTGAAGAGACAAGAGGCAATGTTTGCAATAGTCCTGTTTTGCCTGTCTTGAAGCACACTGACCCTACTCAGCCACCTGTTTATAGGTTTGTAATTGATCTTAGAGAGGTGAACAAAATAGTTGTGCCACAGTTTCCAGTCGTCCCCGATATCACTGCATTGTTGACAATGATTCCGGCTTCAGCCACTTGGTTCTCAGTAATAGACCTGAAGAATGCTTTCTTCAGCATCCCTATTGCAGAAGAGAGCAGGGACATTTTTGGCTTCAATTTGGGAGGACGAAGCTTCAGATTTAAGAGAGCTCCTCAAGGCTATTGTGAAAGTCCATCCATCTATAGTCAGGCTTTGAAAGCACAACTTGACACTCTTATGTTACCTGATGGCGCCACTCTCATTCAATATGTCGATGATTTGCTAGTTGCCGCAGATACTAAGGAGATCTGCAAAGAAGCAACATTGTCATTATTGCGTCATTTGTCTGATTTACACCACAAAGTGTCCCTTTCAAAGTTACAGTATTGTCAAAAAGAAGTGACCTATTTAGGTCATCTCTTTTCGAAGGAGGGAAGGCAACTGACCCCAGAGAGAATCAGAGCTGTTGCAGCAATGAGTGTGCCAAGAACACAAAGAGAAGTGCGTGCTTTCTTGGGTATTACATCATATTGCAGACAATGGATACCTAATTTTTCGTTAATAGCCAAACCCTTGGTGGCATTAACTTGTAAAGATATACCGAATCCCGTCCCATGGTCTGAAGATTGTCAGAAAAGTTTTGTCGAATTACGTGATGCATTATGTTCAGCTCCTGTGTTGGGTACCCCCAACTACAGCAAGCCTTTTACATTGTATGTCCATGAGAAAGAAGGTTGTGCGTTAGCAGTTTTGACACAACAGTTTGGAGACAGGGAGCGTCCATGCGCCTATTTCTCTTCAACCTTAGACCCAGTAGCTAAGGCACTACCGAGCTGCTTAAGAGCGGCAGCTGCTGTTTCTATCCAACAGTCTGCTGGTTTAGTGATGAATAACACATTAGTCGTAATGGTTCCACATGCAGTGGACACGTTGTTAAACAGAACCAAGACACAGCATTTAACTAGTGCTCGATTGTCAGGTTACGAGTTGACATTGTTAGCAAGCCATGTACATATAAAAAGATGCACTACACTTAACCCAGCTACGTTATTGCCAATTGTGATGGAGTTAGATACTTCTGAACAACATGATTGTCTCCGTAGAACAGAAGAGGAAACAAAAGGGAGAATAGACCTTCTGGACACTCCCATTGCAAAGAGTGATGGTACTTTGTGGGTGGATGGTTCATGCTTTAAGCTCCCGAATGGTGACACGACTGCGGCGTATGCTGTGACAACTTTGTGTACGATTGTTGAAGCTGCACGTATCCCACATAATTCAGCCTAAGCAGCTGAGTTAATAGCCCTAACAAGAGCATGTACAGTATCAAAAGGAATGAAAGTGACTATCTATACCGATAGCCAATATGCGTTTGGGGTGGCCCATAGTTTTGGGCGTTTGTGGAAGGAACGTGGGTTCCTGACCTCGCATGGAACTAAAATACAGCATGGTCAGTTGGTAAATGAGCTCCTTGATTCACTTACTTTACTGTTGCAAGTTGCGATTGTGAAGTGTAGCGCACATAAAAAGGTGACTGATGATGTTGGTCGTGGGAATGCATTTGCTGACGAGGTCGCAAAAGAAACGGCAAGGAATGTGATGAGCCGAATGTATGTCGCGAGCCCTGCAAGATGGATTGGTGATGTTGGAATGTGTGAAGACACGATAGAAAGCGTAAAATCGATTCAAGCTGAAGCCACAGAGAGAGAATTGAGTGTGTGGAGAGAAAGTACGGGTAAATTGGATGCGAATGGTTGTTGGGTCGAATTGTCAGAACATCAGAGATGGTTGCTACCCGATTCGTATGTGCTTGCAGTAGTTACAATGGCTCATGGAATGGCTCACATCAGTGTGAAAGGAATTTGTAAGTTGTTGGCCCCAGTATGGCAAAATGCAGGAATTCCCAAGTGCGCAGAAAATGTAGTTAAAAATTGCATGGTATGCCTGAAACACAACCCTGGTAGAGGAACCCCAACTCCAGCTGGTCATTTTGCACCTCCTACGTATCCGTTTGAGGTTTTGCAGCTAGATTTCATCCACATGGAGAGGTGCAACAACTTAAAATATGTACTCGTTGTTGTTTGTGCCTTTTCAAGATGGGTGGAAGCCTATCCCCTAAAAGACAATACTGCGCTATCCACAGCCAAAGCCCTTGTGAAAGAGTTCTTCCCTAGGTTCGGAATGCCGAGAATGATCTGGAGTGACAATGGAAGTGAATTTGTGGGTCAAGTGATGAAGAAAGTATGCGAAGGGCTAGGCATCAACCAAAAGTTTCACGCTGCAAATCACCCCCAATCAGCTGGATTAGTGGAGTGCTATAACGGCACTCTCAAGCTAAAATTGGCCAAGATACAAGCGAGCTCTGGTCTCAAATGGCCTGACGCTCTACCCTTAGCACTCCTATCAACCAGAATGACTGTGCATTCACGAGTGAAACTTAGTCCTTACGAAATAGTCTTTGGCCGCCCGGCCAATATATGGGGAGTGCCTAGGCCCAAGAAATTCAGCGAGATAGAGCATCCTGTCTTGCTTGACTATCTGTATGAATTGACGGCTAAATTGCGTGTCTTACATCAACAGGTCCACGACACCTTGCCTCCGGTCTCTGAATCTCCAGGTCATCCCATTGAGCCTGGATCCTGGGTTTTAATAAAGAACTTTCAGCGAACCAAAAACGAGCAGCCCAGGTGGACCGGACCGCACCTCGTTCTTCTCTCCACAAGATCAGCTGTTCGAGTAGAAGGGAAGAAACACTGGATCCATGGGACCCATTGCAAAAGGGTACCCCTACCTCTGACATGTGACCGGTGGGTCCAGGAAGGTATCGCCGACTCAGAGACTGAAACCGTGCCACGTTTTTTGCCTTTCAGCGATGCACGAATAAAAGGAACACTCACTGAGAAAGAAAGTGATGACATTTTACAATCAGCAGTATCACCGTCAGTCCGATTGGACACTACAGAACCTGAACTCCTTTTTCAGGACCACACGATACCTGGGACTAACCGTTATAATCTACGACCAAGAATAAAGGACAAATAAAACAGTTTACTTTTCTTCTCTTTAACAAAGTTCTCCAATATGGAAAATTATTTTTGAATGACTTTTTGCTTTTTGTATTTTTTGAACCTCCATCCGGGTTCAGCTGTAGGATCGTGGCTGAAAAGACTTAGGGGGGTAGCCTGTGGACACAAGGTCTACAGGTCTGGTTTGTTCTAGGGCGGCCTGGAACATTCAGAACACTCCTAAGTGAAGTAAACCAACCGCCACGAGCGGCAACGGTTAGAGGATGGAATCTTTCCAAAATGGAGAACATGTTGAAAGACTGAGTTTCAAGAAGAGAATATGTGAAACGATAACCAGGAAACGTTTTTTGCTGCTGTGCATTTTTATGTTATTTAGTATACTTATGTTTTTTATAGGATATATTTTATTCTGTTTTAATGTGATATTGGCACCCACTACCTCGTCTGCACCTCCTCCTTCCACTGTTTCCCCACATTCTTTTCAACTCCTCCCTAAACATGAATCTGCTAGGAGACTAGAGTTCATTAATAACTCCTTCATCCAGCTTTTGCACCAACACCAACTAGTGATAAATACAACTAACTGTTGGGTGTGTGGCCTTATGCCTCACACAGCAGATAAAGGTATCCCTTATCTGATCCTGCCTTTTAGCCACAATGGTTCCGTGTGGGCATTCAGAACGATATTCATCTATGCACACTACCCCCTACGTTTTGCGGAAGACAACCCTAAGAAAAATGCTTTGGTTAAAGGAATCATAGACATGATGAAGGACAATATCTCCTACGAGACTATCCCCAGAGATGAGACAATGGCATATATAGGATGGAACATGACCGGATATGAAGCCACAATGAATGAGAAACAGCAAGCTAAGATATCTTCCCTGATTTGGGTTGTACCCCATCAGGGTCACCTGTGTCTGCAAGGTACTGGCAAGAATCCCAGAGCTCAGCTAGGGGAAAGCGTCTGCACTGAGACATATGTCTTCGCATCTCAGACCTCCCCTCCGCTTTTGGCAGCTAAGGGTACCTATTTCATCTGCCATGATAGAGCCTTTACATGGTTGCCCCCTGACTTTTCGGGCACATGCTTCGTTTCGTTCCTGTTGCCCCCTACCTACACAGCAGCGGCAGATTACCACAAGACAAGGATAGTTAGAGGCGTCTTCAGTGAAGAAGACACTGCAGGACAAGAATTTGGGGACTTCGTAAAGGGTTTTCTGCCATTCTGGGGACAAATAAGTAACAGCAGGAGTATAAGGCAATTGATAAGAGTGGTTGAATCCACTGTGGCTGAAACCGCTGGTGCCCTTGGTAACTTGACTGCTGAGCTCCAGTCGGATCGTCTTATGACCCTTCAGAACAGGGTCGCATTAGATGTCATACTTGCAGACCGGGGTGGAGTATGTACATTGATCCAGTCGAGTTGCTGTGTTTTTGTCCCAGATAACGCTCCAACAGTATACCAGGCCATCTCCAAACTGCATAGAATTTCCGAATCTATTCATTTAGATAAAGGAGATTGGTCATTAATGGGATGGCTCTGGGAACTGATATCAGCATGGGGATGGAAGATTCTGATGGTCATTGGGATGATCTTGGCCATTCTTTTCCTGTTCTGTCTATGCGTGCAGTGTGCTCCTGCGATATGTGGCCTCTGTGTTACATCATGCATAAGGAAACCTGCACCAAGAGACGAGCTAAATACTAGGATGATGTTACAGCAACATCTCAACGACTTTAGAAACATAGACCTGGACTCAGATTAGCATGAGAATAGGTTTATTGCCTATGTAAGGGCAAAAGGAGGGTTTGTGGTTCTAAAAATTCTGGACCCATGTAATCTGCTTTGCCACAGCAGTACGATTTTAGTATCAAAAGACCGATAATGACTAGTACACTAAGCATGAGCATTTTTCGCTCAATTCCAGCAGCGTTTTCACCTCGAAATCGCCATTTTCGTCCTGCACTCGTGGCTCCCATTTTATACACGACAGCCATTTTAAAAGTTGCCCTCACATAGGCTTATAATACAGTCAGATTTGATTCCAAGGACACGTACACCTTGATTGACTTTTCTCTGACCTGGGCAAGCTGGAACCATTGCCTCAGGCCAAACCTGTTTGGTCAGTCCCTCTCCCAGTGGCCGAATCAGATAGCATCAAGGCACACCAGGCCATAAAACCCTTATTATCGCTCACACACCCTGCCTAACTTGCTCACACCTGCACCTGCTCTTTTCTTCTTCTTACTTTACGAGGGGGAGGTGCCCGTTTTTATTGGGGGTCCACACTTATCTGATGTGAAATTCTAGGCCTTGCCGGGTAATTTATTATGGGTTGGATGACATGAAATATGAGGTTTCATCATGACACTGTTTTTTCCTTTGTAGTGAAAACATGTGAATGACCAACCAAAATGTCAAGAATGTTTGCCTGAAGCTTAAAAAACTGTATATAAGGAAACCTGATTTTGCATTGACACACAGTCTCCTGAGAACATACAAGTCGTGCTGTTGTACTTCTAGGACGCCTGTCAATTGGTTGCAGCCAATAAATTCGATCTTTGACTTCACCTAGAAGACTCTGAGTTTCTGTAGTCTGAATCAGGAAAGTACCCGAGGTCTTTGGGTGTACCCTGGCACCGCTGGGTTACCGGATCAGTACCGGTTCTGAAAAACCCAGTACCTCAACCTTTGGGAGCTGGGAATCTAAGGATATTACAATTGATTCGTCAGTCCATTGCTCCATCTACTTTGAGGTCATATGGCAAGGCCTGGGCAGAATTTATTGAGTCTGGTGCATTGAGGAGGTATGAGGGACCTTACATGTCACGGTATAGGAGGGAGGATGGAGTCCGCTTCATTATGACACATATTGACCTAGGATTGGCGGTGGTGACTATAACAGGGAAGATGGCAGGTATTACATTTTTTGGTAAGTACTTTTGGGATTATGATACCATGGAAGGAGAGATGTGAAGGAGAATTGTTGCTGGCTGGGCGATGGAGGGTGGATCCAGGTTGGATCAATGGCATCCTATTTCCATGCAAAAGCTGAGGGATATTTTGGGGGTTTTGAATTCAATTTGCTTTTCCTGTTGGGAGGGCTGATAGTATAGATGATTCGTCTCCTGAAAAACAACTATATCATGATTGCAGGCAGACCTGCAACATGTAAACCAAGGTGGGCGAGTGGTTAAGGCGTGGGACTTAAAATCCAATGGACATGTGTCCGCGTGGGGTCGAGCCCCACTCCTGGTAGATCATTTTTTCTCTCCCGTGACACTGTTCATTTCAATTTCACGCACTTTTCAGTTGCTCCTGATTATTATTAAAATAAGAGCTACATATAAAATCTTCATATAGATTAACGTGTATTTTTCTCCCCCAAAAAAAGTAAACCCCTTGTATTGTACATTTCTCTTTGAAACTTATTAACCTTTTGTTGCAGGTTGTATTACAGTATGCTTTTTAGTTTATTATAGGTGACTTATTTGTATATAATACCTGACTTAATGCTTTCCATTTGGTGCATAAGGAATTACAAAATCTCTCTACCATGAGGGGGGCTTGAACCCACGTGGACAAATGTCCATTGCATCTTAAGTCCAACGCCTTAACCACTCAGCCATCCTGGTACCTGTGCAGGAAAGGGCAACAACATGGCACTTAATATAGATATCAAGAGTGCCGAGTGTGTGACATTGAGCTTTCTATATATCTTTATATTTTCATATCTATATATTTTATCAGGTTACGCAAAACACAGTTCAGGAATACAAGGTAATGTCATGCCTCTCCTCTATAAAACGTGCATGTACTTAATCAAAAAAAAAATACAACCATACCTATCAAACATGTTTAAGATTATCTGCGTGTAGGACGAAAAAAGGTGCGCTTTTTTCACACCATTTTTGTCACATGTCCTATTAAATATGTCTGCAAATTGACGTTAAGCTTAAGAAATATCACACTAACCCCTTTTCAAGACTCAAAACTACACTTCACACAATCTAAAACACTTTGGGACAGATTTACAAGGCCCTTGCGCCCCTTAGCGCTACATTTGCAGAATTTATTTTGCCGCAAATGTGAAGATCATATCTACTACCATAGCACAATATTTACAAGGTGGCGCAAGCTAGGTTTGCGCCACCTTGTAAACACTTTGCGCCACATCATGCATAATATATGCATGATGTGTGCAAAGGGGGCGTTCCCTTGTTAGAGAGTGGGCACGCTCGTTCCTCACCTGACAGGTTGGTTTTTGAGGAGGGTGTCTCTGCGGCTGGTGTTGTAGCTACGAGCGAGCGCTTGGCTCCGCGTGGGTCGCTTCGTTTGCCGCACTGCACGGGAATGGCTGGGAGGCATAGAGTTGGCAGTAGAGGAAGCAGTGTGGTGGGGAAGGGTCAGGCATAATTTATACAAGGTGGGCGTTCCCCCATTAGGGAGCCCGAAAAAATGGCGCAAGGCAATCTAAGAGATTGCCTTGCGCCATTTGCTTTACACTTTCAACGCCTACTCAGAGGAGGCGTTAAAAGGGGGAATACCATTATTTATAATGGGCCCCTATGTACTCTGCAGGATTAGTCCCAAAATGATGGCGCTACTCCTGCAGAGTACATCAATAGCGTAAAAAATATAACGCTAATGCCCCTACCCTGTGCCATGGTGCGCCGTATTATTATATATATAGCTCACATATGGTGGTGGTTCAGGGGCGTTAAGGGGTGCAAGGAAAGTGGCGCTGCACCGGCAGAGCCACTTTCCTTAAATCTGCCCCTTTGTGTTTGTCTCGGAGCAACAGGTGGTGTATAATTTTGACACAAGTGAGGTCAATTACAATAGAGTCCAGCAATTACATGAAGATGGGCATACCTTTGTCAGGGGTGAGCTTAAGAAAGCACACCCTGGGGCGGCTGAAGCATTTTTGGGGTGTGACAGCTCCTTTGGGCTTCGCAGCTCAGGAGGACGAGCCATGCCAAAGGACGTCATGAAAAATAAGACAACAGCGGAGACGCCGGTAAAGGTCTGGGCACCTTCAAAATGCCGGTCATAAGAGAGGGTTGCATCCAGAGCGATCAACCCGACTACAAGGGAGTGGCCTGGTGAATCATTTGATTTAGGGTACAATCACGGCTTCAAGATCCCAGCTATCAGCCAAGGTGCTGTCTCGTTGGCTTCGGGGCTCATTTTGTATGATGAATTGATGGATTACGATGACGACCAGGAGACTAAGGAGGGGGAGAATTGTGAGGTTGGGGATGAGACTGCGGGGAAGGAGATGCAGCAACGAAATTAGGTGAGCTGTTCTAACAGAGGAAGGAGTTTTGGTGTGTTTCAGGATTTGCCCCCTTTGATGGTGCAGCGTAATCGGAAAGTCAAGACGAATAATCAGGTACCTGCAAGTGGTTTCATTCAAAAAAGGTGAGACCCAGGCTGCTGTGGCTATGGGGTATGAAGAGTTAAGCATGAAGGTAGTGTGTTTGGTGTCTGTAACAGTGGGTAATACCCTTTTGCGTTAGCATAAGGAAGTTTGGGTAGATTGAGTGGGAAAGATGATGCAAATAATGAAGCAGTTATAGATGCAGACAAAGTCCATTTGGGGGTGCTGTGAACAAAAAAGTCGGAGTCAATGATGGTAAGTCAGAGGCAAGTGGTGAGGAGGCTTCCAAGGCAGAGCCAGGTAAGGAAAAAGGAAACTCAGGTGAGGGTAGTGTAAAAAGTAAAAAGTTGCCATATATGGGGGTGTTGTTGCCTTTGGGGGCGCATCTCACCCAAGCCATGAAGGAAAACATTTGTAAAGGTGAGTTTGTTGATGTTTTTAAATTATTACATAGAGAAGTGTGGGTTAAGGAAGGGTCAAAGGAGGAGGAATGGGAATTAGCTAGGAGGCCGAAAGTTCCCACTACCCTTGAGAATTGGATGTCAGTATTCTTAATCATTGCTAGCGTTTATTGTGAGAGGCATCCGGAGCGATGTATTTCTCTATTAAAATACATGGACGTTTTTAGGTGGGCTCAAATAGACTATGGTGGTTTTGGATGTTTTAGATATAATGAAGAACTTAGAGCCCAGATGGCATTATTTCCAGATAAAGAATGGTGAGATATTTATAATGAGCTTTGGATGCAATGGTTGTGTACTTCCAAGAATGCCTCAGCGTTACACACAGCTAGTGGTCTTCTGGTTCCTTACAAGCCCTGTCAGGGGCATCCCAACCAATCTAGGGTGGGTAGTTTCACGAGAGCTCAGTTCCCACAGAATGGATCTTGTTGGTCCTTCAACAGAGGGTCATGCACACGACTCCAGTGCAAGTTCATGCACAATTGCTCCATTTGCAGGGGCAAACATCCATTGGTGCAATGTTTTGGAGGGATGCAATGGGGATGGAAGGCTAATGCAGGTAGAGGTGGTGATAGGGGAAGGGGTCGGATTCAGCAGATGGTGGGAAAAGGGCCCTTCTCCTAATAAATTCGATATTTTGTTTTATTGGTTGCAGTTTTATCCGAGGCGTGAGGAGGCCAAGTTACTGTACTAGAGTTTTCTTGAGGGTTTCAAACTATGTTATCAAGGTCATAGAAGACAGAGAAAAAATTTGAAATCTGCAGTTGAGAATCCGGAAGTGGTGAGAATGAAATTGAGGAAGGAATTGGAGGCTGGCAGAATGGTGGGTCCATGTGATACCTGGCCGATTCATAACTTAACAATTTCACCACTGGGTGTTGTGCCTAAAACACAACAAGGTGAGTTTAGATTGATTCATCATCTATCGTGGTCTGCAGGGGAGTCAGTTAATGATTTAATTGCACATGAAGACTCCATAGTGCATTGCACATCAGTGGAAGACGCAATTAAGTTGGTAAGGGCTTGTGGAAGGAAGGCACAAATGGCAAAGTTAGGCATTCAGTCTGTCTTTTGACTATTGCCGGTACATCCTGAGGATTTTTCATTGTTGGGTCTTTAATTTGAAGCTTATATATTTGTGGATATAATGTTGCCAATGGGCTGTTCTGTTTCTTGTTTCCTGTTTGAAACTTGTAGTTGTTTTTTGAAGTGGTTTTTCCAACAGAAGACTGGGCTCGGGCATGTCACGCACTACCTAGGTGACTCTTTTCTGATGGGCTTGCAGTGATCCAATGAATGTAAAAAAGGGTTAATTGAATTTCAGAAGTGTATGGAGGAGATGGAAGTACCTTTGGCTCCGGATAAGACTGAAGGCCCTGCTATATTGGACTCAGAGAAATCTGAGGTACGGTTGCCGGTGGATAAGTGCAAAAGTTGATTTCTCTGTTGGAGGAGGCTGTTTCCAAGGATAAGCTGGAGTTACAGCAGGTGCAAACCTTATTGGGTTCTTTGAAGTTTGCGTGCCGTGTGGTGAGAGTTGGTAGAGCTCTTTGTAGGTGCCTTGGTTTTTCAGTCAAAGGTGCTGTTTTACCTCATCCCACAATTCGGCTTAAAGAGGTCCTCAATGCTGACTTCAGAATGTTGGTTTCTTTCCAGCAAAGTAATAATGGTGTTAACATGTTGACGGTTGAGGATGAATGGTTATGGCAAGTTCAATTTTTTTCTGATGATTCGGGAGCCCATGGTTTGGTTTTCTGAGATGGTGATTGGACTGCTGAGTCGTTGCCGGATTCTTGGAGAAAGGCACACCATAGCATTTCGTTTCTGGAGTTTTTTTCCATTTGATGGTTGCTTTAGTGTTGTGTGGTAACCTTTTAGCAAACAGGCGAGTTCTTTTTAATGTGGATAGCCAAACAGTTGTTAATTTAGTCAATTCACAGAAGGCTCGAGATGAAAAAGTTTTGAAGTTGTTGCGTTTATTTTTGCTTCATTGTCTGAAATTCAATATTTTGTTTAAGGGTCAGTAAGTTCCAGGTGTGAATAATGATATCACTGATGGGCTATCTCAATCACAGTGGTAGAGATTCGGTGTACTGGTGCCGGGAGCAGATTTGCTGAAAACGGCTTTGACGGTGGACCTTTGGGAGCTGGGAATCTAAGGATGTTACAATTGATTCGTCAGTCCATTGCTCCATCTACTTTGAGGTCATATGGCAAGGCCTGGGCAGAATTTATTGAGTCTGGTGCATTGAGGAGGTATGAGGGACCTTACATGTCACGGTATAGGAGGGAGGATGGAGTCCGCTTCATTATGACACATATTGACCTAGGATTGGCGGTGGTGACTATAACAGGGAAGATGGCACGTATTACATTTTTTGGTAAGTACTTTTGGGATTATGATACCATGGAAGGAGAGATGTGTAGGAGAATTGTTGCTGGCTGGGCGATGGAGGGTGGATCCAGGTTGGATCAATGGCATCCTATTTCCATGCAAAAGCTGAGGGATATTTTGGGGGTTTTGAATTCAATTTGCTTTTCCTGTTGGGAGGGCTGATAGTATAGATGATTCTTCTCCTGAAAAACAACTATATCATGACTGCAGGCACACCTGCACCATGTAGACCAGGGTGGCCGAGTGGTTAAGGTGTTGGACTTAAAATCCAATGGACATGTGTCCGCGTGGGATCGAGCCCCACTCCTGGTATATCATTTTTTCTCTCCCGTGACACTGTTCATTTCAATTTCACGCACTTTTCAGTTGCTCCTGATTATTATTAAAATAAGAGCTACATATAAAATCTTCATATGGATTAACGTGTATTTTTCTCCCCCCAAAAAAGTAAACGCCTTGTATTGTACATTTCTCTTTGAAACTTATTAACCTTTTGTTGCAGGTTGTATTACAGTATGCTTTTTCGTTTATTATAGGTGACTTATTTGTTTATGATACCTGACTTAATGCTTTCCATTTGGTGCATAAGGAATTACAAAATCTCTCTACCAGGAGGGGGGCTTCAACCCACGTGGACACATGTCCATTGCATCTTAAGTCCAACGCCTTAACCACTCGGCCTTCCTGGTACCTGTGCAGGAAAGGGCAACAACATGGCACTTATTATAGATATCAAGAGTGCTCAGTGTGTGACACTGAGCTTTCTATATATCTATATATTTTCATATCTATATATTTTATCAGGTTACGCAAAACACAGTTCAGGAATACAAGGTAATGTCATGCCTCTCCTCTATAAAACGTGCATGTACTTAATCAAAAAAAAAATACAACCATACCTATCAAACATGTTTAAGATTATCTGCGTGTAGGACGAAAAAAGGTGCGCTTTTTTCACACCATTTTTGTCACATGTCCTATTAAATATGTCTGCAAATTGACGTTAAGCTTAAGAAATATCACACTAACCCCTTTTCAAGACTCAAAACTACACTTCACACAATCTAAAACACTTTGGGACAGATTTACAAGACCCTTGCGCCCCTTAGCGCTACATTTGCAGAATTTATTTTGCCGCAAATGTGAAGATCATATCTACTACCATAGCACAATATTTACAAGGTGGTGCAAGCTAGGTTTGCGCCAACTTGTAAACACTTTGCGCCACATCATGCATAATATATGCATGATGTGTGCAAAGGGGGCGTTCCCTTGTTAGAGAGTGGGCACGCTCGTTCCTCACCTGACAGGTTGGTTTTTGAGGAGGGTGTCTCTGCGGCTGGTGTTGTAGCTACGAGCGAGCGCTTGGCTCCGCGTGGGTCGCTTCGTTTGCCGCACTGCACGGGAATGGCTGGGAGGCATAGAGTTGGCAGTAGAGGAAGCAGTGTGGTGGGGAAGGGTCAGGCATAATTTATACAAGGTGGGCGTTCCCCCATTAGGGAGCCCGAAAAAATGGCGCAAGGCAATCTAAGAGATTCCCTTGCGCCATTTGCTTTACACTTTCAACGCCTACTCAGAGGAGGCGTTAAAAGGGGGAATACCATTATTTATAATGGGCCCCTATGTACTCTGCAGGATTAGTCCCAAAATGATGGCGCTACTCCTGCAGAGTACATCAATAGCGTAAAAAATATAACGCTAATGCCCCTACCCTGTGCCATGGTGCGCCGTATTATTATATATATAGCTCACATATGGTGGTGGTACAGGGGCGTTAAGGGGTGCAAGGAAAGTGGCGCTGCACCGGCAGAGCCACTTTCCTTAAATCTGCCCCTTTGTGTTTGTCTCGGAGCAACAGGTGGTGTATAATTTTGACACAAGTGAGGTCAATTACAATAGAGTCCAGCAATTACATGAAGATGGGCATACCTTTGTCAGGGGTGAGCTTAAGAAAGCACACCCTGGGGCGGCTGAAGCATTTTTGGGGTGTGACAGCTCCTTTGGGCTTCGCAGCTCAGGAGGACGAGCCATGCCAAAGGACGTCATGAAAAATAAGACAACAGCGGAGACGCCGGTAAAGGTCTGGGCACCTTTAAAATGCCGGTCATAAGAGAGGGTTGCATCCAGAGCGATCAACCCGACTACAAGGGAGTGGCCTGGTGAATCATTTGATTTAGGGTACAATCACGGCTTCAAGATCCCAGCTATCAGCCAAGGTGCTGTCTCGTTGGCTTCGGGGCTCATTTTGTATGATGAATTGATGGATTACGATGACGACCAGGAGACTAAGGAGGGGGAGAATTGTGAGGTTGGGGATGAGACTGCGGGGAAGGAGATGCATCAAAGAAATTAGGTGAGCTGTTCTAACAGAGGAAGGAGTTTTGGTGTGTTTCAGGATTTGCCCCCTTTGATGGTGCAGCGTAATCGGATAGTCAAGACGAATAATCAGGTACCTGCAAGTGGTTTCAGTCAAAAAAGGTGAGACACAGGCTGCTGTGGCTATGGGGTGTGAAGAGTTAAGCATGAAGGTAGTGTGTTTGGTGTCTGTAACAGTGGGTAATACCCTTTTGCGTTAGCATAAGGAAGTTTGGGTAGATTGAGTGGGAAAGATGATGCAAATAATGAAGTAGTTAAAGATGCAGACAAAGTCCATTTGGGGGTGCTGTGAACAAAAAAGTCAGAGTCAATGATGGTAAGTCAGAGGCAAGTGGTGAGGAGGCTTCTAAGGCAGAGCCAGGTAAGGAAAAAGGAAACTCAGGTGAGGGTAGTGTAAAAAGTAAAAAGTTGCCATATATGGGGGTGTTCTTGCCTTTGGGGGCGCATCTCACCCAAGTCATGAAGGAAAACATTTGTAAAGGTGAGTTTGTTGATGTTTTTAAATTATTACATAGAGAAGTGTGGGCTAAGGAAGAGTCAAAGGAGGAGGAATGGGAATTAGCTAGGAGGCCGAAAGTTCCCACTACCCTTGAGAATTGGATGTCAGTATTCTTAATCATTGCTAGCGTTTATTGTGAGAGGCATCCGGAGCGATGTATTTCTCTATTAAAATACATGGACGTTTTTAGGTGGGCTCAAATAGACTATGGTGGTTTTGGATGTTTTAGATATAATGAAGAACTTAGAGCCCAGATGGCATTATTTCCAGATAAAGAATGGTGAGATATTTATAATGAGCTTTGGATGCAATGGTTGTGTACTTCCAAGAATGCCTCAGCGTTACACACAGCTAGTGGTCTTCTGGTTCCTTACAAGCCCTGTCAGGGGCATCCCAACCAATCTGGGGTGGGTAGTTTCACGAGAGGTCAGTTCCCACAGAATGGATCTTGTTGGTCCTTCAACAGAGGGTCATGCACATGACTCCAGTGCAAGTTCATGCACAATTGCTCCAATTGCAGGGGCAAACATCCATTGGTGTAATGTTGTGGAGGGATGCAATTGGGATGGAAGGCTAATGCAGGTAGAGGTGGTGATAGGGGAAGGGGTCGGATGCAGCAGATGGTGGGAAAAGGGCCCTTCTCCTAATAAATTAGATATTTTGTTTTATTGGTTGCAGTTTTATCCGAGGCGTGAGGAGGCCAAGTTACTGTACTAGAGTTTTCTTGAGGGTTTCAAGCTATGTTATCAAGGTCATAGAAGACAGAGAAAAAATTTGAAATCTGCAGTTGAGAATCCGGAAGTGGTGAGAAAGAAATTGAGGAAGGAATTGGAGGCTGGCAGAATGGTGGGTCCATGTGATACCTGGCCGATTCATAACTTAACAATTTCACCACTGGGTGTTGTGCCTAAAACACAACAAGGTGAGTTTAGATTGATTCATCATCTATCGTGGTCTGCAGGGGAGTCAGTTAATGATTTAATTGCACATGAAGACTCCATAGTGCATTGCACATCAGTGGAAGACGCAATTAAGTTGGTAAGGGCTTGTGGAAGGAAGGCACAAATGGCAAAGTTAGACATTCAGTCTGTCTTTTGACTATTGCCGGTATATCCTGAGGATTTTTCATTGTTGGGTCTTTAATTTGAGGATTCTATATTTGTGGATATAATGTTGCCAATGGGCTGTTCTGTTTCTTGTTCCCTGTTTGAAACTTGTAGTTGTTTTTTGCAGTGGTTTTTCCAACAGAAGACTGGGCTCGGGCATGTCACGCACTACCTAGGTGACTCTTTTCTGATGGGCTTGCAGTGATCCAATGAATGTAAAAAAGGGTTAATTGAATTTCAGAAGTGTATGGAGGAGATGGAAGTACCTTTGGCTCCGGATAAGACTGAAGGCCCTGCTATATTGGACTCAGAGAAATCTGAGGTACGGTTGCCGGTGGATAAGTGCAAAAGTTTATTTCTCTGTTGGAGGAGGCTGTTTCCAAGGATAAGCTGGAGTTACAGCAGGTGCAAGCCTTATTGGGTTCTTTGAAGTTTGCGTGCCGTGTGGTGAGAGTTGGTAGAGCTC
This sequence comes from Pleurodeles waltl, assembly GCF_031143425.1. Lineage (NCBI taxonomy): Eukaryota > Metazoa > Chordata > Amphibia > Caudata > Salamandridae > Pleurodeles > Pleurodeles waltl. The sequence goes on along the minus strand of NC_090444.1, from coordinate 1,051,871,960 downwards.
TTTGTAGGTGCCTTGGTTTTTCAGTCAAAGGTGCTGTTTTACCTCATCGCAGAATTCGGCTTAAAGAGGTCCTCAATGCTGACTTCAGAATGTTGGTTTCTTTCCAGCAAAGTAATAATGGTGTTAACATGTTGACGGTTGAGGATGAATGGTTATGTCAAGTTCAAATTTTTTCTGATGATTCGGGAGCCCATGGTTTGGTTTTCTGAGATGGTGATTGGACTGCTGAGTCGTGGCCGGATTCTTGGAGAAAGGCACACCATAGCATTTCGTTTCTGGAGTTTTTTTCCATTTGATGGTTGCTTTAGTGTTGTGTGGTAACCTTTTAGCAAACAGGCGAGTGCTTTTTAATGTGGATAGCCACACAGTTGTTAATTTAGTCAATTCACATAAGGCTCGAGATGAAAAAGTTTTGAAGTTGTTGCGTTTATTTTTGCTTCATTGTCTGAAATTCAATATTTTGTTTAAGGGTCAGTATGTTCCAGGTGTGAATAATGATATCACTGATGGGCTATCTCGTTCACAGTGGCACAGATTCGGTGTACTGGTGCCGGGAGCAGATTTGCTGAAAACGGCTTTGACTGTGGACCTTTGGGAGCTGGGAATCTAAGGATGTTACAATTGATTTGTCAGTCCATTGCTCCATTTACTTTGAGGTCATATGGCAAGGCCTGTGCAGAATTTATTGAATCTGGTGCATTGAGGAGGTATGAGGGACCTTACATGTCACGGTATAGGAGGGAGGATGGAGTCCGCTTCATTATGACACACATTGACCTAGGATTGGCGGTGGTGACTATAACAGGGAAGATGGCAGGTATTACATTTTTTGGTAAGTACTTTTGGGATTATGATACCATGGAAGGAGAAATGTGTAGGAGAATTGTTGCTGGCTGGGCGATGGAGGGTGGATCCAGGTTGGATCAATGGCATCCTATTTCCATGCAAAAGCTGAGGGATATTTTGGGGGTTTTGAATTCAATTTGCTTTTCCTGTTGGGAGGGCTGATAGTATAGATGATTCTTTTCCTGAAAAACAACTATATCATGATTGCAGGCACACTTGCACTATGTAGACCAGGGTGGCCGAGTGGTTAAGGCTTTGGACTTAAGATCCAATGGACATGTGTCCGCGTGGGTTCGAGCCCCACTCCTGGTATATCATTTTTTCTCTCCCGTGACACTGTTCATTTCAATTTCACGCACTTTTCAGTTGCTCCTGATTATTATTAAAATAAGAGCTACATATAAAATCTTCATATCGATTAACGTGTATTTTTCTCCACCAAAAAGAGTAAACGCCTTGTATTGTACATTTCTCTTTGAAACTTAGTAACCTTTTGTTGCAGGTTGTATTACAGTATGCTTTTTCGTTTATTATAGGTGACTTATTTGTTTATGATACCTGACTTAATGCTTTCCATTTGGTGCATAAGGAATTACAAAATCTCTCTACCAGGAGTGGGGCTTGAACCCACATGGACACATGTCCATTGGATCTTAAGTCCAACGCCTTAACCACTCGGCCATCCTGGTACCTGTGCAGGAAAGGGCAACAACATGGCACTTATTATAGATATCAAGAGTGCTCACTGTGTGACAGTGAGCTTTCTATATATAGATATATCTTCATATCTATATATTTTATCAGGTTACGCAAAACACATTTCAGGAATAGAAGGTAATGTCATGCCTCTCCTCTATAAAACGTGCATGTACTTAATAAAAAAAAAAATACAACCATACCTATCAAACATGTTTAAGATTATCAGCGTGTACGACGAAAAAAGGTGCGCTTTTTTCACACCATTTTTGTCACATGTCCTATTAAATATGTCTGCAAATTGACGTTAATCTTAAGAAATATCACACTAACCCCTTTTCAAGACTCAAAACTGCACTTCACACAATCTAAAACACTTTGGGACAGATTTACAAGGCCCTTGCGCCCCTTAGCGCTACATTTGCAGAATTTATTTTGCCGCAAATGTGAAGATCATATCTACTACCATAGCACAATATTTACAAGGTGGCGCAAGCTAGGTTTGCGCCACCTTGTAAATACTTTGCGCCACATCATGCATAATATATGCATGATGTGTGCAAACGGAGCGTTCCCTTGTTAGAGAGTGGGCACGCTCGTTCCTCACCTGACAGGTTGCTTTTTGAGGAGGGTGTCTCTGGGGCTGGTGTTGTAGCTACGAGCGAGCGCTTGGCTCCGCGTGGGTCGCTTCGTTCGCCGCACTGCACTGGAATGGCTGGGAGGCATAGAGTTGGCAGTAGAGGAAGCGGTGTGGTGGGGAAGGGTCAGGCATAATTTATACAAGATGTGCGTTCCCCCATTAGGGAGCCCGAAAAAATGGCGCAAGGCAATCTAAGAGATTTCCTTGCGCCATTTCTTTTCCACTTTCAACGCCTACTCAGAGGAGGCGTTAAAAGGGGGAATACCATTATTTATAATGGGCCCCTATGTACTCTGCAGGATTAGTCCCAAAATGATGGCGCTACTCCTGCAGAGTACATCAATAGCATAAAAAATATAATGCTAATGCCCCTACCCTGTGCCATGGTGCGCCGTATTATTATATATATAGCTCACACATGGTGGCGGTACAGGGGCGTTAAGGGGTGCAAGGAAAGTGGCGCTGCACCGGCAGAGCCACTTTCCTTAAATCTGCCCCTTTGTGTTTGTCTCGGAGCAACAGGTGGTTTATAATTTTGACACAAGTGAGGTCAATTTCAATAGAGTCCAGCAATTACAGGAAGATGGGTATAGCTTTGTCAGGGGTGAGCTTAAGAAAGCACACCCTGGGGCGGCTGAAGCATTTTTGGGGTGTGACAGCTCCTTTGGGCTTCGCAGCTCAGGAGGACGAGCCATGCCAAAGGACGTCATGAAAAATAAGGCAACAGCAGAGACGCCGGTAAAGGTCTCGGCACCTTTAAAATACCGGTCATAAGAGAGGGTTGCATCCAGAAAGATCAACCCGACTACAAGGGAGTGGCCTGGTGAATCATTTGATTTAGGGTACAATCACGGCTTCAAGATCCCAGCTATCAGCCAAGGTGCTGTCTCGTTGGCTTCGGGGCTCATTTTTCATGATGAATTGATGGATTACGATGACGACTAGGAGACTAAGGAGGGGGAGAATTGTGAGGTTGGGGATGAGACTGCGGGGAAGGAGATGCAGCAAAGAAATTAGGTGAGCTGTTCTAACAGAGGAAGGAGTTTTGGTGTGTTTCAGGATTTGCCCCCTTTGATGGTGCAGCGTAATCGGAAAGTCAAGACGAATAATCAGGTACCTGCAAGTGGTTTCATTAAAAAAAGGTGAGACACAGGCTGCTGTGGCTATGGGGTGTGAAGAGTTAAGCATGAAGGTAGTGTGTTTGGTGTCTGTAACAGTGGGTAATACCCTTTTGCGTTAGCATAAGGAAGTTTGGGTAGATTGAGTGGGAAAGATGATGCAAATAATGAAATAGTTAAAGATGCAGACAAAGTCCATTTGGGGGGGCTGTGAACAAAAAAGTCGGAGTCAATGATGGTAAGTAAGAGGCAAGTGGTGAGGAGGCTTCTAAGGCAGAGCCAGGTAAGGAAAAAGGAAACTCAGGTGAGGGTAGTATAAAAAGTAAAAAGTTGACATATATGGGGGTGTTCTTGCCTTTGGGGGCGCATCTCACCCAGGCCATGAAGGAAAACATTTGTAAAGGTGAGTTTGTTGATGTTTTTAAATTATTACATAGAGAAGTGTGGGCTAAGGAAGAGTCAAAGGAGGAGGAATGGGAATTAGCTAGGAGGCCGAAAGTTCCCACTACCCTTGAGAATTGGATGTCAGTATTCTTAATCATTGCTAGCGTTTATTGTGAGAGGCATCCGGAGCGATGTATTTCTCTATTAAAATACATGGACGTTTTTAGGTGGGCTCAAATAGACTATGGTGGTTTTGGATGTTTTAGATATAATGAAGAACTTAGAGCCCAGATGGCATTATTTCCAGATAAAGAATGGTGAGATATTTATAATGAGCTTTGGATGCAATGGTTGTGTACTTCCAAGAATGCCTCAGCGTTACACACAGCTAGTGGTCTTCTGGTTCCTTACAAGCCCTGTCAGGGGCATCCCAACCAATCTGGGGTGGGTAGTTTCACGAGAGGTCAGTTCCCACAGAATGGATCTTGTTGAACCTTCAACAGAGGGTCATGCACACGACTCCAGTGCAAGTTCCTGCACAATTGCTCCAATTGCAGGGGCAAACATCCATTGGTGTAATGTTTTGGAGGGATGCAATAGGGATGGAAGGGTAATGCAGGTAGAGGTAGTGATAGGGGAAGGGGTCGGATGCAGCAGATGGTGGGAAAAGGGCCCTTCTCCTAATAAATTCGATATTTTGTTTTATTGGTTGCAGTTTTATCCGAGGCGTGAGGAGGCCAAGTTACTGTACTAGAGTTTTCTTGAGGGTTTCAAGCTATGTTATCAAGGTCATAGAAGACAGAGAAAAAATGTAAAATCTGCAGTTGAGAATCCGGAAGTGGTGAGAAAGAAATTGAGTAAGGAATTGGAGGCTGGCAGAATGGTGGGACCATGTGATACCTGGCCGATTCATAACTTAACAATTTCACCACTGGGTGTTGTGCCTAAAATACAACAAGGTGAGTTTAGATTGATTCATCATCTATCGTGGTCTGCAGGGGAGTCAGTTAATGATTTAATTGCACATGAAGACTCCATAGTGCATTGCACATCAGTGAAAGAGGCAATTAAGTTGGTAAGGGCTTGTGGAAGGAAGGCACAAATGGCAAAGTTAGACATTCAATCTGTCTTTTGACTATTGCCGGTACATCCTGAGGATTTTTCATTGTTGGGTCTTTAATTTGAGGATTCTATATTTGTGGATATAATGTAGCCAATGGGCTGTTCTGTTTCTTGTTCCCTGTTTGAAACTTGTAGTTGTTTTTTGCAGTGGTTTTTCCAACAGAAGACTGGGCTCGGGCATGACACGCACTACCTAGGTGACTCTTTTCTGATGGGCTTGCAGTGATCCAATGAATGTAAAAAAGGGTTATTTGAATTTCAGAAGTGTATGGAGGAGATGGCTGTACCTTTGGCTCCGGATAAGACTGAAGGCCCTGCTATATTGGACTCAGAGAAATCTGAGGTACGGTTGCCGGTGGATAAGTGCAAAAGTTGATTTCTCTGTTGAAGGAGGCTGTTTCCAAGGATAAGCTGGAGTTACAGCAGGTGCAAACCTTATTGGGTTCTTTGAAGTTTGCGTGCCGTGCGGTGAGAGTTGGTAGAGCTCTTTGTAGGTGCCTTGGTTTTTCAGTCAAAGGTGCTGTTTTACCTCATCCCAGAATTCGGCTTAAAGAGGTCCTCAATGCTGACTTCAGAATGTTGGTTTCTTTCCAGCAAAGTAATAATGGTGTTAACATGTTGACGGTTGAGGATGAATGGTTATGGCAAGTTCAATTTTTTTCTGATGATTCAGGAGCCCATGGTTTGGTTTTCTGATATAGTGATTGGACTGCTGAGTCGTGGCCGGATTCTTGGAGAAAGGCACACCATAGCATTTCCTTTCTCGAGTTTTTTTCCATTTGATGGTTGCTTTAGTGTTGTGTGGTAACCTTTTAGCAAACAGGTGAGTGCTTTTTAATGTGGATAGCCAAACAGTTGTTAATTTAGTCAATTCACAGAAGGCTCAAGATGAAAAAGTTTTGAAGTTGTTGCGTTTATTTTTGCTTCATTGTCTGAATTTCAATATTTTGTTTAAGGGTCAGTATGTTCCAGGTGTGAATAATGATATCACTGATGGGCTATCTCGTTCACAGTGGCAGAGATTCTGTGTAATGGTGCCGGGAGCAGATTTGCTGAAAACGGCTTTGACAGTGGACCTTTGGGAGCTGGGAATCTAAGGATGTTACAATTGATTTGTCAGTCCATTGCTCCATCTACTTTGAGGTCATATGGCAAGGCCTGGGCAGAATTTATTGAGTCTGGTGCATTGAGGAGGTATGAGGGACCTTACATGTCACGGTATAGGAGGGAGGATGGAGTCTGCTTCATTATGACACACAATGACCTAGGATTGGCGGTGGTGACTATAACAGGGAAGATGGCAGGTATTACATTTTTTGGTAAGTACTTTTGGGATTATGATACCATGGAAGGAGAAATGTGTAGGAGAATTGTTGCTGGCTGGGCGATGGAGGGTGGATCCAGGTTGGATCAATGGCATCCTATTTCCATGCAAAAGCTGAGGGATATTTTGGGGGTTTTGAATTAAATTTGGTTTTCCTGTTGGGAGGGCTGATAGTATAGATGATTCTTCTCCTGAAAAACAACTATATCATGATTGCAGGCACACCTGCACTATGTAGACCAGGGTGGCCGAGTGGTTAAGGCGTTGGACTTAAGATCCAATGGACATGTGTCTGCGTGGGTTCGAGCCCCACTCCTGGTATATCGTTTTTTCTCTCCCGTCACACTGTTCTTTTCAATTTCACGCACTTTTCAGTTGCTCCTGATTATTATTAAAATAAGATCTACATATAAAATCTTCATATCGATTAACGTGTATTTTTCTCCCCCAAAAAGAGTAAACGCCTTGTATTGTACATTTCTCTTTGAAACTTAGTAACCTTTTGTTGCAGGTTGTATTACAGTATGCTTTTTCATTTATTATAGGTGACTTATTTGTTTATGATACCTGACTTAATGCTTTCCATTTGGTGCCTAAGGAATTACAAAATCTCTCTACCAGGAGTGGGGCTTGAACCCACGAGGACACATGTCCATTGGATCTTAAGTCCAACGCCTTAACAACTCGGCAATCCCGGTATCTGTGCAAGAAATTGCAACAACATGGCACTTATTATAGATATCAAGAGTGCTCAGTGTGTGACAGTGAGCTCTCTATATATATATATATTTTCATATCTATATATTTTATCAGGTTACGCAAATCACATTTCAGGAATACAAGGTAATGTCATGCCTCTCCTCTATAAAACGTGCATGTACTTAATAAAAAAAAAAATACAACCATACCTATCAAACATGTTTAAGATTATCAGCGTGTAGGACGAAAAAAGGTGCGCTTTTTTCACACCATTTTTGTCACATGTCCTATTAAATATGTCTGTAAATTGACGTTAATCTTAAGAAATATCACACTAACCCCTTTTCAAGACTCAAAACTACACTTCACACAATCTAAAACACTTTGGGACAGATTTACAAGTCCCTTGCGCCCCTTAGCGCTACATTTGCAGAATTTATTTTGCCGCAAATGTGAAGATCATATCTACTACCATAGCACAATATTTACAAGGTGCCGCAAGCTAGGTTTGCGCCACCTTGTAAACACTTTGCGCCACATCTTGCATAATATATGCTTGATGTGTGCAAAGGGGGCGTTCCCTTGTTAGAGAGTGGGCACGCTCGTTCCTCACCTGACAGGTTGCTTTTTGAGGAGGGTGTCTCTGGGGCTGGTGTTGTAGCTACGAGCGAGCGCTTGGCTCCGCGTGGGTCGCTTCGTTCGCCGCACTGCACTGGAATGGCTGGGAGGCATAGAGTTGGCAGTAGAGGAAGCTGTGTGGTGGGGAAGGGTCAGGCATAATTTACACAAGGTGGGCGTTCCCCCATTAGGGAGCCCGAAAAAATGGCGCAAGGCAATCTAAGAGATTTCCTTGCGCCATTTGTTTTACACTTTCAACGCCTACTCAGAGGAGGCGTTAAAAGGGGGAATACCATTATTTATAATGGGCCCCTATGTACTCTGCAGGATTAGTCTTAAAATGATGGCGCTACTCCTGCAGAGTACATCAATAGCATAAAAAATATAACGCTAATGCCCCTACCCTGTGCCATGGTGCGCCCTATTATTATGTATATAGCTCACACATAGTGGCGGTACAGGGGCGTTAAGGGGTGCAAGGAAAGTGGCGCTGCACCGGCAGAGCCACTTTCCTTAAATCTGCCCCTTTGTGTTTGTCTCGGAGCAACAGGTGGTTTATAATTTTGACACAAGTTAGGTCAATTTCAATAGAGTCCAGCAATTACAGGAAGATGGGCATAGCTTTGTCAGGGGTGAGCTTAAGAAAGCACACCCTGGGGCGGCTGAAGCATTTTTGGGGTGTGACAGCTCCTTTGGGCTTCGCAGCTCAGGAGGACGAGCCATGCCAAAGGAAGTCATGAAAAATAAGGCAACAGCGGAGACGCCGGTAAAGGTCTGGGCACCTTTAAAATACCGGTCATAAGAGAGGGTTGCATCCAGAGCGATCAACCCGACTACAAGGGAGTGGCCTGGTGAATCATTTGATTTAGGGTACAATCACGGCTTCAAGATCCCAGCTATCAGCCAAGGTGCTGTCTCGTTGGCTTCGGGGCTCATTTTTCATGATGAATTGATGGATTACGATGACGACCAGGAGACTAAGGAGGGGGAGAATTGTGAGGTTGGGGATGAGACTGCGGGGAAGGAGATGCATCAAAGAAATTAGGTGAGCTGTTCTAACAGAGGAAGGAGTTTTGGTGTGTTTCAGGATTTGCCCCCTTTGATGGTGCAGCGTAATCGGATAGTCAAGACGAATAATCAGGTACCTGCAAGTGGTTTCATTCAAAAAAGGTGAGACACAGGCTGCTGTGGCTATGGGGTGCGAAGAGTTAAGCATGAAGGTAGTGTGTTTGGTGTCTGTAACAGTGGGTAATACCCTTTTGCGTTAGCATAAGGAAGTTTGGGTAGATTGAGTGGGAAAGATGATGCAAATAATGAAGTAGTTAAAGATGCAGACAAAGTCCATTTGGGGGGGCTGTGAACAAAAAAGTCGGAGTCAATGATGGTAAGTCAGAGGCAAGTGGTGAGGAGGCTTCTAAGGCAGAGCCAGGTAAGGAAAAAGGAAACTCAGGTGAGGGTAGTGTAAAAAGTAAGAAGTTGCCATATATGGGGGTGTTCTTGCCTTTGGGGGCGCATCTCACCCAAGCCATGAAGGAAAACATTTGTAAAGGTGAGTTTGTTGATGTTTTTAAATTATTACATAGGGAAGTGTGGGCTAAGGAAGAGTCAAAGGAGGAGGAATGGGAATTAGCTAGGAGGCCGAAAGTTCCCACTACCCTTGAGAATTGGATGTCAGTATTCTTAATCATTGCTAGCGTTTATTGTGAGAGGCATCCGGAGCGATGTATTTCTCTATTAAAATACATGGACGTTTTTAGGTGGGCTCAAATAGACTATGGTGGTTTTGGATGTTTTAGATATAATGAAGAACTTAGAGCCCAGATGGCATTATTTCCAGATAAAGAATGGTGAGATATTTATAATGAGCTTTGGATGCAATGGTTGTGTACTTCCAAGAATGCCTCAGCGTTACACACAGCTAGTGGTCTTCTGGTTCCTTACAAGCCCTGCCAGGGGCATCCCAACCAATCTGGGGTGGGTAGTTTCACGAGAGGTCAGTTCCCACAGAATGGATCTTGTTGGTCCTTCAACAGAGGGTCATGCACATGACTCCAGTGCAAGTTCATGCACAATTGCTCCAATTGCAGGGGCAAACATCCATTGGTGTAATGTTGTGGAGGGATGCAATGGGGATGGAAGGCTAATGCAGGTAGAGGTGGTGATAGGCGAAGGGGTCGGATGCAGCAGAAAGTGGCGCTACACCTGCAGAGCCACTTTCCTTAAATCTGCCCCTTTGTGTTTGTCTCGGAGCAACAGGTGGTTTATAATTTTGACACAAGTTAGGTCAATTTCAATAGAGTCCAGCAATTACAGGAAGATGGGCATAGCTTTGTCAGGGGTGAGCTTAAGAAAGCACACCCTGGGGCGGCTGAAGCATTTTTGGGGTGTGACAGCTCCTTTGGGCTTCGCAGCTCAGGAGGACGAGCCATGCCAAAGGACGTCATGAAAAATAAGGCAACAGCGGAGACACCGGTAAAGGTCTGGGCACCTTTAAAATACCGGTCATAAGAGAGGGTTGCATCCAGAGCGATCAACCCGACTACAAGGGAGTGGCCTGGTGAATCATTTGATTTAGGGTACAATCACGGCTTCAAGATCCCAGCTATCAGCCAAGGTGCTGTCTCGTTGGCTTCGGGGCTCATTTTTCATGATGAATTGATGGATTACGATGACGACCAGGAGACTAAGGAGGGGGAGAATTGTGAGGTTGGGGATGAGACTGCGGGGAAGGAGATGCTTCAAAGAAATTAGGTGAGCTGTTCTAACAGAGGAAGGAGTTTTGGTGTGTTTCAGGATTTGCCCCCTTTGATGGTGCAGCGTAATCGGATAGTCAAGACGAATAATCAGGTACCTGCAAGTGGTTTCATTCAAAAAAGGTGAGACACAGGCTGCTGTGGCTATGGGGTATGAAGAGTTAAGCATGAAGGTAGTGTGTTTGGTGTCTGTAACAGTGGGTAATACCCTTTTGCGTTAGCATAAGGAAGTTTGGGTAGATTGAGTGGGAAAGATGATGCAAATAATGAAGTAGTTAAAGATGCAGACAAAGTCCATTTGGGGGGGCTGTGAACAAAAAAGTCGGAGTCAATGATGGTAAGTCAGAGGCAAGTGGTGAGGAGGCTTCTAAGGCAGAGCCAGGTAAGGAAAAAGGAAACTCTGGTGAGGGTAGTGTAAAAAGTAAAAAGTTGCCATATATGGGGGTGTTCTTGCCTTTGGGGGCGCATCTCACCCAAGCCATGAAGGAAAACATTTGTAAAGGTGAGTTTGTTGATGTTTTTAAATTATTACATAGAGAAGTGTGGGCTAAGGAAGAGTCAAAGGAGGAGGAATGGGAATTAGCTAGGAGGCCGAAAGTTCCCACTACCCTTGAGAATTGGATGTCAGTATTCTTAATCATTGCTAGCGTTTATTGTGAGAGGCATCCGGAGCGATGTATTTCTCTATTAAAATACATGGACGTTTTTAGGTGGGCTCAAATAGACTATGGTGGTTTTGGATGTTTTAGATATAATGAAGAACTTAGAGCCCAGATGGCATTATTTCCAGATAAAGAATGGTGAGATATTTATAATGAGCTTTGGATGCAATGGTTGTGTACTTCCAAGAATGCCTCAGCGTTACACACAGCTAGTGGTCTTCTGGTTCCTTACAAGCCCTGTCAGGGGCATCCCAACCAATCTGGGGTGGGTAGTTTCACGAGAGGTCAGTTCCCACAGAATGGATCTTGTTGGTCCTTCAACAGAGGGTCATGCACATGACTCCAGTGCAAGTTCATGCACAATTGCTCCAATTGCAGGGGCAAACATCCATTGGTGTAATGTTGTGGAGGGATGCAATGGGGATGGAAGGCTAATGCAGGTAGAGGTGGTGATAGGGGAAGGGGTCGGATGCAGCAGATGGTGGGAAAAGGGCCCTTCTCCTAATAAATTCGATATTTTGTTTTATTGGTTGCAGTTTTATCCGAGGCGTGAGGAGGCCAAGTTACTGTACTAGAGTTTTCTTGAGGGTTTCAAGCTATGTTATCAAGGTCATAGAAGACAGAGAAAATGTTTGAAATCTGCAGTTGAGAATCCAGAAGTGGTGAGAAAGAAATTGAGGAAGGAATTGGAGGCTGGCAGAATGGTGGGTCCATGTGATACCTGGCCGATTCATAACTTAACAATTTCACCACTGGGTGTTGTGCCTAAAACACAACAAGGTGAGTTTAGATTGATTCATCATCTATCGTGGTCTGCAGGGGAGTCAGTTAATGATTTAATTGCACATGAAGATTCCATAGTGCATTGCACATCAGTGGAAGACGCAATTAAGTTGGTAAGGGCTTGTGGAAGGAAGGCACAAATGGCAAAGTTAGACATTCAGTCTGTCTTTTGACTATTGCCGGTACATCCTGAGGATTTTTCATTGTTGGGTCTTTAATTTGAGGATTCTATATTTGTGGATATAATGTTGCCAATGGGCTGTTCTGTTTCTTGTTCCCTGTTTGAAACTTGTAGTTGTTTTTTGCAGTGGTTTTTCCAACAGAAGACTGGGCTCGGGCATGTCACGCACTATCTAGGTGACTCTTTTCTGATGGGCTTGCAGTGATCCAATGAATGTAAAAAAGGGTTAATTGAATTTCAGAAGTGTATGGAGGAGATGGAAGTACCTTTGGCTCCGGATAAGACTGAAGGCCCTGCTATATTGGACTCAGAGAAATCTGAGGTACGGTTGCCGGTGGATAAGTGCAAAAGTTGATTTCTCTGTTGGAGGAGGCTGTTTCCAAGGATAAGCTGGAGTTACAGCAGGTGCAAACCTTATTGGGTTCCTTGAAGTTTGCGTGCCGTGTGGTGAGAGTTGGTAGAGCTCTTTGTGGGTGCCTTGGTTTTTCAGTCAAAGGTGCTGTTTTACCTCATCCCAGAATTCGGCTTAAAGAGGTCCTCAATGCTGACTTCGGAATGTTGGTTTCTTTCCAGCAAAGTAATAATGGTGTTAACATGTTGACGGTTGAGGATGAATGGTTATGGCAAGTTCAAAATTTTTCTGATGATTCGGGAGCCCATGGTTTGGTTTTCTGAGATGGTGATTGGACTGCTGACTCGTGGCCGGATTCTTGGAGAAAGGCACACCATAGCATTTCGTTTCTGGAGTTTTTTTCCATTTGATGGTTGCTTTAGTGTTGTGTGGTAACCTTTTAGCAAACAGGCGAGTGCTTTTTAATGTGGGTAGCCAAACAGTTGTTAATTTAGTCAATTCACAGAAGGCTCGAGATGAAAAAGTTTTGAAGTTGTTGCGGTTATTTTTGCTTCATTGTCTGAAATTCAATATTTTGTTTAAGGGTCAGTATCTTCCAGGTGCGAATAATGATATCACTGATGGGCTATCTCGTTCACAGTGGCAGAGATTCTGTGTACTGGTGCCGGGAGCAGATTTGCTGAAAACGGCTTTGACGGTGGACCTTTGGGAGCTGGGAATCTAAGGATGTTACAATTGATTTGTCAGTCCATTGCTCCATCTACTTTGAGGTCATATGGCAAGGCCTGGGCAGAATTTATTGAGTCTGGTGCATTGAGGAGGTATGAGGGACCTTACATGTCACGGTATAGGAGGGAGGATGGAGTCCGCTTCATTATGACACACATTGACCTAGGATTGGCGGTGGTGACTATAACAGGGAAGATGGCAGGTATTACATTTTTTGGTAAGTACTTTTGGGATTATGATACCATGGAAGGAGAAATGTGTAGGAGAATTGTTGCTGGCTGGGCGATGGAGGGTGGATCCAGGTTGGATCAATGGCATCCTATTTCCATGCAAAAGCTGAGGGATATTTTGGGGGTTTTAAATTAAATTTGCTTTTCCTGTTGGGAGGGCTGATAGTATAGATGATTCTTCTCCTGAAAAACAACTATATCATGATTGCAGGCACACCTGCACTACGTAGACCAGCGTGGCCGAGTGGTTAAGGTGTTGGACTTAAGATCCAATGGACATGTGTCCGCGTGGGTTCGATCTCCACTCCTGGTATATCATTTTTTCTCTCCAGTGACACTGTTCATTTCAATTTCACGCACTTTTCAGTTGCTCCTGATTATTATTAAAATAAGAGCTACATATAAAATCTTCATATCGATTAACGTGTATTTTTCTCCCCAAAAAGATTAAACACCTTGTATTGTACATTTCTCTTTGAAACTTAGTAACCTTTTGTTGCAGGTTGTATTACAGTATGCTTTTTCGTTTATTATAGGTGACTTATTTGTTTATGATACCTGACTTAATGCTTTCCATTTAGTGCATAAGGAATTACAAAATCTCTCTACCAGGAGTGGGGCTTGAACCCACATGGACACATGTCCATTGGATCTTAAGTCCAACGCCTTAACCACTCAGGAATCCTGGTACCTGTGCAGGAAAGGGCAACAACATGGCACTTATTATAGATATCAAGGGGCATATTTATACTCCGTTTGCGCCAAATTTGCGTTGTTTTTTTCGACGCAAATTCGGCGCAAAACTAACACCATATTTATACTTTGGCGTTAGACGCGTCTAGTGCCAAAGTATGAGTAAAGAGCGTCATTTTTTTGCGTGAACGCCTTCCTTGCGTTAATGAGATGCAAGGTAGGCGTTCCCGTCCCAAAAAATGACTGCGACGCATATGCGTTGTATTTATACTCCCGGGCAAAAATCACGCCCGGGAGTGGGCGGGCCACAAAACCCCGCATTTGCGCCTCTTTTTAACGCCTGGGTCAGGGCAGGCGTTAAGGGACCTGTGGGCTCAAAATGAGCCCACAGCTGCCCTCCCATGCCCCCCTGCCACCCTTGCCCACCCCAGGAGGACACCCAAGGATGGAGGGACCCACCCCAGGGACATTCAGGTAAGTTCAGGTAAGTATACATTTTTTTTTTTAATATTTTTTTTTTGGCATAGGGGGGCCTGATTTGTGCCCCCCTACATGCCTCAGTGCCCAATGACCATGCCCAGGGGACATAAGTCCCCTGGGCATGGCCATTGGGCAAAGGGGCATGACTCCTGTCTTTTCTAAGACAGGAGTCATGTAAATGGCGTCTGGGCGTCGTTAAAAATGGCGCAAATCGGGTGGAGGCGATTTTTTTGCGTCAACCTGACTTGCACCATTTTTAAGACGCCCTAACGCCATTTTTCCCTACGCCGGCGCTGCCTGGTGTACGTGGTTTTTTCCACGCACACCAGGCAGCGCCGGTCTGCTAGCGCCAGCTAACGCCATTCAATAAATACGGCGCCCGCATGGCGCTTCAGAATGGCGTTAGCCGGCACAAAACTTTTTGACGCTAAACTGCGTTAGCGCAGTTTAGCATCAAAAAGTATAAATACGGGCCCAAGAGTGCTCACTGTGTGACAGTGAGCTTTCTATATATATATATTTTCATATCTATATATTTTATCAGGTTACGCAAAACACATTTCAGGAATACAAGGTAATGTCATGACTCTCCTCTATAAAACGTGCATGTACTTAATAAAAAAAAAAATACAACCATACCTATCAAACATGTTTAAGATTATCAGCGTGTAGGACGAAAAAAGGTGCGCTTTTTTCACACTATTTTTGTCACATGTCCTATTAAATATGTCTGCAAATTGACGTTAATCTTAAGAAATATCACACTAACCCCTTTTCAAGACTCAAAACTACACTTCACACAATCTAAAACACTTTGGGACAGATTTACAAGTCCCTTGCGCCCCTTAGCGCTACATTTGCAGAACTTATTTTGCCGCAAATGTGAAGATCATATCTACTACCATAGCACAATATTTACAAGGTGGCGCAAGCTAGGTTTGCGCCACCGTGTAAACACTTTGCGCCACATCATGCATAATATATGCATGATGTGTGCAAAGGGGGCGTTCCCTTGTTAGAGAGTGGGCACGCTCGTTCCTCACCTGACAGGTTGCTTTTTGAGGAGGGTGTCTCTGGGGCTGGTGTTGTAGCTACGAGCGAGCGCTTGGCTCCGCGTGGGTCGCTTCGTTCGCCGCACTGCACTGGAATGGCTGGGAGGCATAGAGTTGGCAGTAGAGGAAGCGGTGTGGTGGGGAAGGGTCAGGCATAATTTATACAAGGTGGGCGTTTCCCTATTAGGGAGCCCGAAAAAATGACGCAAGGCAATCTAAGAGATTGCCTTGCGCCATTTTTTTTTACACTTTCAACGCCTACTCAGAGGAGGCGTTAAAAGGGGGAATACCATTATTTATAATGGGCCCCTATGTACTCTGCAGGATTAGTCCCAAAATGATGGCGCTACTCCTGCAGAGTACATCAATAGCGTAAAAAATATAACGCTAATGCCCCTACCCTGTGCCATGGTGCGCCGTATTATTATATATATAGCTCACACATGGTGGCAGTACAGGGGCGTTAAGGGGTGCAAGGAAAGTGGCGCTGCACCGGCAGACCCACTTTCCTTAAATCTGCCGCTTTGTGTTTGTCTCGGAGCAACAGGTGGTTTATAATTTTGACACAAGTTAGGTCAATTTCAATAGAGTCCAGCAATTACAGGAAGATGGGCATAGCTTTGTCAGGGGTGAGCTTAAGAAAGCACACCCTGGGGCGGCTGAAGCATTTTTGGGGTGTGACAGCTCCTTTGGGCTTCGCAGCTCAGGAGGACGAGCCATGCCAAAGGACGTCATGAAAAATAAGGCAACAGCGGAGAAGCCGGTAAAGGTCTGGGCACTTTTAAAATACCGGTCATAAGAGAGGGTTGCATGCAGAGCGATCAACCCGACTACAAGGGAGTGGCCTGCTGAATCATTTGATTTAGGGTACAATCACGGCTTCAAAATCCCAGCTATCAGCCAAGGTGCTGTCTCGTTGGCTTCGGGCTCATTTTTCATGATGAATTTATGGATTACGATGACGACCAGGAGACCAAGGAGGGGGAGAATTGTGAGGTTGGGGATGAGACTGCGGGGAAGGAGATGCAGCAAAGAAATTAGGTGAGCTGTTCTAACAGAGGAAGGAGTTTTGGTGTGTTTCAGGATTTGCCCCCTTTGATGGTGCAGCGTAATCGGAAAGTCAAGACGAATAATCAGGTACCTGCAAGTGGTTTCATTCAAAAAATGTGAGACACAGGCTGCTGTGGCTATGGGGTGTGAAGAGTTAAGCATGAAGGTAGTGTGTTTGGTGTCTGTAACAGTGGGTAATACCCTTTTGCGTTAGCATAAGGAAGTTTGGGTAGATTGAGTGGGAAAGATTATGCAAATAATGAAGTAGTTAAAGATGCAGACAAAGTCCATTTGGGGGGGCTGTGAACAAAAAAGTTGGAGTCAATGATGGTAAGTCAGAGGCAAGTGGTGAGGAGGCTTCTAAGGCAGAGCCAGGTAAGGAAAAAGGAAACTCAGGTGAGGGTAGTGTAAAAAGTAAAAAGCTGCCATATATGGGGGTGTTCTTGCCTTTGGGGGCGCATCTCACCCAAGCCATGAAGGAAAACATTTGTAAAGGTGAGTTTGTTGATGTTTTTAAATTATTACATAGAGAAGTGTGGGCTAAGGAAGAGTCAAAGGAGGAGGAATAAGAATTAGCTAGGAGGCCGAAAGTTCCCACTACCCTTGAGAATTGGATGTCAGTATTCTTAATCATTGCTAGCGTTTATTGTGAGAGGCATCCGGAGCGATGTATTTCTCTATTAAAATACATGGACGTTTTTAGGTGGGCTCAAATAGACTATGGTGGTTTTGGATGTTTTAGATATAATGAAGAACTTAGAGCCCAGATGGCATTATTTCCAGATAAAGAATGGTGAGATATTTATAATGAGCTTTGGATGCAATGGTTGTGTACTTCCAAGAATGCCTCCGCGTTACACACAGCTAGTGGTCTTCTGGTTCCTTTACAAGCCCTGTCAGGGGCATCCCAACCAATCTGGGGCGGGTAGTTTCACGAGAGGTCAGTTCCCACAGAATGGATCTTGTTGGCCCTTCAACAGAGGGTCATGCACACGACTCCAGTGCAAGTTCATGCAGAATTGCTCCAATTGCAGGGGCAAACATCCATTGGTGCAATGTTTTGGAGGGATGCAATAGGGATGGAAGGCTAATGCAGGTAGAGGTGGTGATAGGGGAAGGGGTCAGATGCAGCAGATGGTGGGAAAAGGGCCCTTCTCCTAATAAATTAGATATTTTGTTTTATTGGTTGCAGTTTTATCCGAGGCGTGAGGAGGCCAAGTTACTGTACTAGAGTTTTCTTGAGGGTTTCAAGCTATGTTATCAAGGTCATAGAAGACAGAGAAAAAAATGGAAATCTGCAGTTGAGAATCCGGAAGTGGTGAGAAAGAAATTCAGGAAGGAATTGGAGGCTGGCAGAATGGTGGGTCCATGTGATACCTGGCCGATTCATAACTTAACAATTTCACCACTGGGTGTTGTGCCTAAAACACAACAAGGTGAGTTTAGATTGATTCATCATCTATCGTGGTCTGCAGGGGAGTCAGTTAATGATTTAATTTCACATGAAGACTCCATAGTGCATTGCACATCAGTGGAAGAGACAATTAAGTTGGTAAGGGCTTGTGGAAGGAAGGCACAAATGGCAAAGTTAGACATTCAATCTGTCTTTTGACTATTGCCGGTACATCCTGAGGATTTTTCATTGTTGGGTCTTTAATTTGAGGATTCTATATTTGTGGATATAATGTTGCTTCCAACAGAAGACTGGGCTCGGGCATGTCACGCACTACCTAGGTGACTCTTTTCTGATGGGCTTGCAGTGATCCAATGAATGTAAAAAAGGGTTAATTGAATTTCAGAAGTGTATGGAGGAGATGGAAGTACCCTTGGCTCCGGATAAGACTGAAGGCCCTGCTATATTGGACTCAGAGAAATCTGAGGTACGGTTGCCGGTGGATAAGTGCAAAAGTTGATTTCTCTGTTGGAGGAGGCTGTTTCCAAGGAAAAGCTGGAGTTACAGCAGGTGCAAGCCTTATTGGGTTCTTTGAAGTTTGCGTGTCGTGTGGTGAGAGTTGGTAGAGCTCTTTGTAGGTGCCTTGGTTTTTCAGTCATAGGTGCTGTTTAACCTCATCCCAGAATTCGGCTTAAAGAGGTCCTCAATGCTGACTTCAGAATGTTGGTTTCTTTCCAGCAAAGTAATAATGGTGTTAACATGTTGACGGTTGAGGATGAATGGTTATGGCAAGTTCAAATTTTTTCTGATGATTCAGGAGCCCATGGTTTGGTTTTCTGATATAGTGATTGGACTGCTGAGTCGTGGCCGGATTCTTGGAGAATGGCACACCATAGCATTTCGTTTCTGGAGTTTTTTTCCATTTGATGGTTGCTTTAGTGTTGTGTGGTAACCTTTTAGCAAACAGGTGAGTGCTTTTTAATGTGGATAGCCAAACAGTTGTTAATTTAGTCAATTCACAGAAGGCTCAAGATGAAAAAGTTTTGAAGTTGTTGCGTTTATTTTTGCTTCATTGTCTGAAATTCAATATTTTGTTTAAGGGTCAGTATGTTCCAGGTGTGAATAATGATATCACTGATGGGCTATCTCGTTCACAGTGGCAGAGATTCTGTGTACTGGTGCCGGGAGCAGATTTGCTGAAAACGGCTTTGACAGTGGACCTTTGGGAGCTGGGAATCTAAGGATGTTACAATTGATTTGTCAGTCCATTGCTCCATCTACTTTGAGGTCATATGACAAGGCCTGGGCAGAATTTATTGAGTCTGGTGCATTGAGGAGGTATGAGGGACCTTACATGTAACGGTATAGGAGGGAGGATGGAGTCTGCTTCATTATGACACACAATGACCTAGGATTGGCGGTGGTGACTATAACAGGGAAGATGGCAGGTATTACATTTTTTGGTAAGTACTTTTGGGATTATGATACCATGGAAGGAGAAATGTGTAGGAGAATTGTTGCTGGCTGGGCGATGGAGGGTGGATCCAGGTTGGATCAATGGCATCCTATTTCCATGCAAAAGCTGAGGGATATTTTGGGGGGTTTGAATTAAATTTGCTTTTCCTGTTGGGAGGGCTGATAGTATAGATGATTCTTCTCCTGAAAAACAACTATATCATGATTGCAGGCACACCTGCACTGTGTAGACCAGGGTGGCCGAGTGGTTAAGGCGTTGGACTTAAGATCCAATGGACATGTGTTTGCGTGGGTTCGAGCCCCACTCCTGGTATATCATTTTTTCTCTCCCGTCACACTGTTCATTTCAATTTCACGCACTTTTCAGTTGCTCCTGATTATTATTAAAATAAGATCTACATATAAAATCTTCATATCGATTAACGTGTATTGTTCTCCCCCAAAAAGAGTAAACGCCTTGTATTGAACATTTCTCTTTGAAACTTATTAACCTTTTGTTGCAGGTTGTATTACAGTATGCTTTTTCGTTTATAATAGGTGACTTATTTGTTTATGATACCTGACTTAATGCTTTCCATTTGGTGCCTAAGGAATTACAAAATCTCTCTACTAGGAGTGGGGCTTGAACCCACGAGGACACATGTCCATTGGATCTTCAGTCCAACGCCTTAACCACTCGGCATCCTGGTATCTGTGCAGGAAAGGGCAACAACATGGCACTTATTATAGATATCAAGAGTGCTCAGTGTGTGACAGTGAGCTTTCTATATATATATATATTTTCATATCTATATATTTTATCAGGTTACGCAAAACACATTTCAGGAATACAAGGTAATGTCGTGCCTCTCCTCTATAAAACGTGCATGTACTTAATAAAAAAAAAAATACAACCATACCTATCAAACATGTTTAAGATTATCAGCGTGTAGGACGAAAAAAGGTGCGCTTTTTTCACACCATTTTTGTCACATGTCCTATTAAATATGTCTGTAAATTGACGTTAATCTTAAGAAATATCACACTAACCCCTTTTCAAGACTCAAAACTACACTTCACACAATCTAAAACACTTTGGGACAGATTTACAAGTCCCTTGCGCCCCTTAGCGCTACATTTGCAGAATTTATTTTGCCGCAAATGTGAAGATCATATCTACTACCATAGCACAATATTTACAAGGTGGCGCAAGCTAGGTTTGCGCCACCTTGTAAACACTTTGCGCCACATCATGCATTATATATGCTTGATGTGTGCAAAGGGGGCGTTCCCTTGTTAGAGAGTGGGCACGCTCGTTCCTCACCTGACAGGTTGCTTTTTGAGGAGGGTGTCTCTGGGGCTGGTGTTGTAGCTACGAGCGAGCGCTTGGCTCCGCGTGGGTCGCTTCGTTCGCCGCACTGCACTGGAATGGCTGGGAGGCATAGAGTTGGCAGACGAGGAAGCGGTGTGGTGGGGAAGGGTCAGGCATAATTTATACAAGGTGGGCGTTCCCCCATTAGGGAGCCCGAAAAAATGGCGCAAGGCAATCTAAGAGATTTCCTTGCGCCATTTGTTTTACACTTTCAACGCCTACTCAGAGGAGGCGTTAAAAGGGGGAATACCATTATTTATAATGGGCCCCTATGTACTCTGCAGGATTAGTCTTAAAATGATGGCGCTACTCCTGCAGAGTACATCAATAGCGTAAAAAATATAACGCTAATGCCCCTACCCTGTGCCATGGTGCGCCGTATTATTATATATATAGCTCACACATGGTGGCGGTACAGGGGCGTTAAGGGGTGCAAGGAAAGTGGCGCTGCACCGGCAGAGCCACTTTCCTTAAATCTGCCCCTTTGTGTTTGTCTCGGAGCAACAGGTGGTTTATAATTTTGACACAAGTTAGGTCAATTTCAATAGAGTCCAGCAATTACAGGAAAATGGGCATAGCTTTGTCAGGGGTGAGCTTAAGAAAGCACACCCTGGGGCGGCTGAAGCATTTTTGGGGTGTGACAGCTCCTTTGGGCTTCGCAGCTCAGGAGGACGAGCCATGCCAAAGGACGTCATGAAAAATAAGGCAACAGCGGAGACGCCGGTAAAGGTCTGGGCACCTTTAAAATACCGGTCATAAGAGAGGGTTGCATCCAGAGCGATCAACCCGACTACAAGGGAGTGGCCTGGTGAATCATTTGATTTAGGGTACAATCACGGCTTCAAGATCCCAGCTATCAGCCAAGGGGCTGTCTCGTTGGCTTCGGGGCTCATTTTTCATGATGAATTGATGGATTACGATGACGACCAGGAGACTAAGGAGGGGGAGAATTGTGAGGTTGGGGATGAGACTGCGGGGAAGGAGATGCATCAAAGAAATTAGGTGAGCTGTTCTAACAGAGGAAGGAGTTTTGGTGTGTTTCAGGATTTGCCCCCTTTGATGGTGCAGCGTAATCGGATAGTCAAGACGAATAATCAGGTACCTGCAAGTGGTTTCAGTCAAAAAAGGTGAGACACAGGCTGCTGTGGCTATGGGGTGTGAAGAGTTAAGCATGAAGGTAGTGTGTTTGGTGTCTGTAACAGTGGGTAATACCCTTTTGCGTTAGCATAAGGAAGTTTGGGTAGATTGAGTGGGAAAGATGATGCAAATAATGAAGTAGTTAAAGACGCAGACAAAGTCCATTTGGGGGGGCTGTGAACAAAAAAGTCGGAGTCAATGATGGTAAGTCAGAGGCAAGTGGTGAGGAGGCTTCTAAGGCAGAGCCAGGTAAGGAAAAAGGAAACTCAGGTGAGGGTAGTGTAAAAAGTAAAAAGTTGCCATATATGGGGGTGTTCTTGCCTTTGGGGGCGCATCTCACCCAAGCCATGAAGGAAAACATTTGTAAAGGTGAGTTTGTTGATGTTTTTAAATTATTACATAGGGAAGTGTGGGCTAAGGAAGAGTCAAAGGAGGAGGAATGGGAATTAGCTAGGAGGCCGAAAGTTCCCACTACCCTTGAGAATTGGATGTCAGTATTCTTAATCATTGCTAGCGTTTATTGTGAGAGGCATCCGGAGCGATGTATTTCTCTATTAAAATACATGGACGTTTTTAGGTGGGCTCAAATAGACTATGGTGGTTTTGGATGTTTTAGATATAATGAAGAACTTAGAGCCCAGATGGCATTATTTCCAGATAAAGAATGGTGAGATATTTATAATGAGCTTTGGATGCAATGGTTGTGTACTTCCAAGAATGCCTCAGCGTTACACACAGCTAGTGGTCTTCTGGTTCCTTACAAGCCCTGCCAGGGGCATCCCAACCAATCTGGGGTGGGTAGTTTCACGAGAGGTCAGTTCCCACAGAATGGATCTTGTTGGTCCTTCAACAGAGGGTCATGCACATGACTCCAGTGCAAGTTCATGCACAATTGCTCCAATTGCAGGGGCAAACATCCATTGGTGTAATGTTGTGGAGGGATGCAATGGGCATGGAAGGCTAATGCAGGTAGAGGTGGTGATAGGCGAAGGGGTCGGATGCAGCAGAAAGTGGCGCTACACCTGCAGAGCCACTTTCCTTAAATCTGCCCCTTTGTGTTTGTCTCGGAGCAACAGGTGGTTTATAATTTTGACACAAGTTAGGTCAATTTCAATAGAGTCCAGCAATTACAGGAAGATGGGCATAGCTTTGTCAGGGGTGAGCTTAAGAAAGCACACCCTGGGGCGTCTGAAGCATTTTTGGGGTGTGACAGCTCCTTTGGGCTTCGCAGCTCAGGAGGACGAGCCATGCCAAAGGACGTCATGAAAAATAAGGCAACAGCGGAGACGCCGGTAAAGGTCTGGGCACCTTTAAAATACCGGTCATAAGAGAGGGTTGCATCCAGAGCGATCAACCCGACTACAAGGGAGTGGCCTGGTGAATCATTTGATTTACGGTACAATCATGGCTTCAAGATCCCAGCTATCAGCCAAGGTGCTGTCTCGTTGGCTTCGGGGCTCATTTTTCACGATGAATTGATGGATTACGATGACGACCAGGAGACTAAGGAGGGGGAGAATTGTGAGGTTGGGGATGAGACTGCGGGGAAGGAGATGCATCAAAGAAATTATGTTAGCTGTTCTAACAGAGGAAGGAGTTTTGGTGTGTTTCAGGATTTGCCCCCTTTGATGGTGCAGCGTAATCGGATAGTCAAGACGAATAATCAGGTACCTGCAAGTGGTTTCAGTCAAAAAAGGTGAGACACAGGCTGCTGTGGCTATGGGGTGTGAAGAGTTAAGCATGAAGGTAGTGTGTTTGGTGTCTGTAACAGTGGGTAATACCCTTTTGCGTTAGCATAAGGAAGTTTGGGTAGATTGAGTGGGAAAGATGATGCAAATAATGAAGTAGTTAAAGATGCAGACAAAGTCCATTTGGGGGGGCTGTGAACAAAAAAGTCGGAGTCAATGATGGTAAGTCAGAGGCAAGTGGTGAGGAGGCTTCTAAGGCAGAGCCAGGTAAGGAAAAAGGAAACTCAGGTGAGGGTAGTGTAAAAAGTAAAAAGTTGCCATATATGGGGGTGTTCTTGCCTTTGGGGGCGCATCTCACCCAAGCCATGAAGGAAAACATTTGTAAAGGTGAGTTTGTTGATGTTTTTAAATTATTACATAGGGAAGTGTGGGCTAAGGAAGAGTCAAAGGAGGAGGAATGGGAATTAGCTAGGAGGCCGAAAGTCCCCACTACCCTTGAGAATTGGATGTCAGTATTCTTAATCATTGCTAGCGTTTATTGTGAGAGGCATCCGGAGCGATGTATTTCTCTATTAAAATACATGGACGTTTTTAGGTGGGCTCAAATAGACTATGGTGGTTTTGGATGTTTTAGATATAATGAAGAACTTAGAGCCCAGATGGCATTATTTCCAGATAAAGAATGGTGAGATATTTATAATGAGCTTTGGATGCAATGGTTGTGTACTTCCAAGAATGCCTCAGCGTTACACACAGCTAGTGGTCTTCTGGTTCCTTACAAACCCTGCCAGGGGCATCCCAACCAATCTGGGGTGGGTAGTTTCACGAGAGGTCAGTTCCCACAGAATGGATCTTGTTGGTCCTTCAACAGAGGGTCATGCACATGACTCCAGTGCAAGTTCATGCACAATTGCTCCAATTGCAGGGGCAAACATCCATTGGTGTAATGTTGTGGAGGGATGCAATGGGGATGGAAGGCTAATGCAGGTAGAGGTGGTGATAGGCGAAGGGGTCAGATGCAGCAGAAAGTGGAGCTACACCTGCAGAGCCACTTTCCTTAAATCTGCCCCTTTGTGTTTGTCTCGGAGCAACAGGTGGTTTATAATTTTGACACAAGTTAGGTCAATTTCAATAGAGTCCAGCAATTACAGGAAGATGGGCATAGCTTTGTCAGGGGTGAGCTTAAGAAAGCACACCCTGGGGCGGCTGAAGCATTTTTGGGGTGTGACAGCTCCTTTGGGCTTCGCAGCTCAGGAGGACGAGCCATGCCAAAGGACGTCATGAAAAATAAGGCAACAGCGGAGACGCCGGTAAAGGTCTGGGCACCTTTAAAATACCGGTCATAAGAGAGGGTTGCATCCAGAGCGATCAACCCGACTACAAGGGAGTGGCCTGGTGAATCATTTGATTTAGGGTACAATCACGGCTTCAAGATCCCAGCTATCAGCCAAGGTGCTGTCTCGTTGGCTTCGGGGCTCATTTTTCATGGTGAATTGATGGATTACGATGACGACCAGGAGACTAAGGAGGGGGAGAATTGTGAGGTTGGGGATGAGACTGCGGGGAAGGAGATGCATCAAAAAAATTAGGTGAGCTGTTCTAACAGAGGAAGGAGTTTTGGTGTGTTTCAGGATTTGCCCCCTTTGATGGTGCAGCGTAATCGGATAGTCAAGACGAATAATCAGGTACCTGCAAGTGGTTTCAGTCAAAAAAGGTGAGACACAGGCTGCTGTGGCTATGGGGTGTGAAGAGTTAAGCATGAAGGTAGTGTATCTGGTGTCTGTAACAGTGGGTAATACCCTTTTGCGTTAGCATAAGGAAGTTTGGGTAGATTGAGTGGGAAAGATGATGCAAATAATGAAGTAGTTAAAGATGCAGACAAAGTCCATTTGGGGGGGCTGTGAACAAAAAAGTCGGAGTCAATGATGGTAAGTCAGAGGCAAGTGGTGAGGAGGCTTCTAAGGCAGAGCCAGGTAAGGAAAAAGGAAACTCAGGTGAGGGTAGTGTAAAAAGTAAAAAGTTGCCATATATGGGGGTGTTCTTGCCTTTGGGGGCGCATCTCACCCAAGCCATGAAGGAAAACATTTGTAAAGGTGAGTTTGTTGATGTTTTTAAATTATTACATAGAGAAGTGTGGGCTAAGGAAGAGTCAAAGGAGGAGGAATGGGAATTAGCTAGGAGGCCGAAAGTTCCCACTACCCTTGAGAATTGGATGTCAGTATTCTTAATCATTGCTAGCGTTTATTGTGAGAGGCATCCGGAGCGATGTATTTCTCTATTAAAATACATGGCCGTTTTTAGGTGGGCTCAAATAGACTATGGTGGTTTTGGATGTTTTAGATATAATGAAGAACTTTGAGCCCAGATGGCATTATTTCCAGATAAAGAATGGTGAGATATTTATAATGAGCTTTGGATGCAATGGTTGTGTACTTCCAAGAATGCCTCAGCGTTACACACAGCTAGTGGTCTTCTGGTTCCTTACAAGCCCTGTCAGGGGCATCCCAACCAATCTGGGGTGGGTAGTTTCACGAGAGGTCAGTTCCCACAGAATGGATCTTGTTGGTCCCTCAACAGAGGGTCATGCACATGACTCCAGTGCAAGTTCATGCACAATTGCTCCAATTGCAGGGGCAAACATCCATTGGTGTAATGTTGTGGAGGGATGCAATGGGGATGGAAGGCTAATGCAGGTAGAAGTGGTGATAGGGGAAGGGGTCGGATGCAGCAGATGGTGGGAAAAGGGCCCTTCTCCTAATAAATTCGATATTTTGTTTTATTGGTTGCAGTTTTATCCGAGGCGTGAGGAGGCCAAGTTACTGTACTAGAGTTTTCTTGAGGGTTTCAAGCTATGTTATCAAGGTCATAGAAGACAGAGAAAAATTTTGAAATCTGCAGTTGAGAATCCAGAAGTGGTGAGAAAGAAATTGAGGAAGGAATTGGAGGCTGGCAGAATGGTGGGTCCATGTGATACCTGGCCGATTCATAACTTAACAATTTCACCACTGGGTGTTGTGCCTAAAACACAACAAGGTGAGTTTAGATTGATTCATCATCTATCGTGGTCTGCAGGGGAGTCAGTTAATGATTTAATTGCACATGAAGACTCCATAGTGCATTGCACATCAGTGGAAGACGCAATTAAGTTGGTAAGGGCTTGTGGAAGGAAGGCACGAATGGCAAACTTAGACATTCAGTCTGTCTTTTGACTATTGCCGGTACATCCTGAGGATTTTTCATTGTTGGGTCTTTAATTTGAGGATTCTATATTTGTGGATATAATGTTGCCAATGGGCTGTTCTGTTTCTTGTTCCCTGTTTGAAACTTGTAGTTGTTTTTTGCAGTGGTTTTTCCAACAGATGACTGGGCTCGGGCATGTCACGCACTACCTAGGTGACTCTTTTCTGATGGGCTTGCAGTGATCCAATGAATGTAAAAAAGGGTTAATTGAATTTCAGAAGTGTATGGAGGAGATGGAAGTACCTTTGGCTCCGGATAAGACTGAAGGCCCTGCTATATTGGACTCAGAGAAATCTGAGGTACGGTTGCCGGTGGATAAGTGCAAAAGTTGATTTCTCTGTTGGAGGAGGCTGTTTCCAAGGATAAGCTGGAGTTACAGCAGGTGCAAACCTTATTGGGTTCCTTGAAGTTTGCGTGCCGTGTGGTGAGAGTTGGTAGAGCTCTTTGTGGGTGCCTTGGTTTTTCAGTCAAAGGTGCTGTTTTACCTCATCCCAGAATTCGGCTTAAAGAGGTCCTCAATGCTGACTTCGGAATGTTGGTTTCTTTCCAGCAAAGTAATAATGGTGTTAACATGTTGACGGTTGAGGATGAATGGTTATGGCAAGTTCAAAATTTTTCTGATGATTCGGGAGCCCATGGTTTGGTTTTCTGAGATGGTGATTGGACTGCTGACTCGTGGCCGGATTCTTGGAGAAAGGCACACCATAGCATTTCGTTTCTGGAGTTTTTTTCCATTTGATGGTTGCTTTAGTGTTGTGTGGTAACCTTTTAGCAAACAGGCGAGTGCTTTTTAATGTGGATAGCCAAACAGTTGTTAATTTAGTCAATTCACAGAAGGCTCGAGATGAAAAAGTTTTGAAGTTGTTGCATTTATTTTTGCTTCATTGTCTGAAATTCAATATTTTGTTTAAGGGTCAGTATGTTTCAGGTGTGAATAATGATATCACTGATGGGCTATCTCGTTCACAGTGGCAGAGATTCTGTGTACTGGTGCCGGGAGCAGATTTGCTGAAAACGGCTTTGACAGTGGACCTTTGGGAGCTGGGAATCTAAGGATGTTACAATTGATTTGTCAGTCCATTGCTCCATCTACTTTGAGGTCATATGGCAAGGCCTGGGCAGAATTTATTGAGTCTGGTGCATTGAGGAGGTATGAGGGACCTTACATGTCACGGTATAGGAGGGAGGATGGAGTCCGCTTCATTATGACACACATTGACCTAGGATTGGCGGTGGTGACTATAACAGGGAAGATGGCAGGTATTACATTTTTTGGTAAGTACTTTTGGGATTATGATACCATGGAAGGAGAAATGTGTAGGAGAATTGTTGCTGGCTGGGCGATGGAGGGTGGATCCAGGTTGAATCAATGGCATCCTATTTCCATGCAAAAGCTGAGGGATATTTTGGGGGTTTTAAATTAAATTTGCTTTTCCTGTTGGGAGGGCTGATAGTATAGATGATTCTTCTCCTGAAAAACAACTATATCATGATTGCAGGCACACCTGCACTATGTAGACCAGCGTGGCCGAGTGGTTAAGGTGTTGGACTTAAGATCCAATGGACATGAGTCCGTGTGGGTTCGATCTCCACTCCTGGTATATCATTTTTTCTCTCTTGTGACACTGTTCATTTCAATTTCACGCACTTTTCAGTTGCTCCTGATTATTATTAAAATAAGAGCTACATATAAAATCTTCATATCGATTAACGTGTATTTTTCTCCCCAAAAAGATTAAACGCCTTGTATTGTACATTTCTCTTTGAAACTTATTAAACTTTTGTTGCAGGTTGTTTTACAGTATGCTTTTTCGTTTATTATAGGTGACTTATTTGTTTATGATACCTGACTTAATGCTTTCCACTTAGTGCATAAGGAATTACAAAATCTCTCTACCAGGAGTGGGGTTTGAACCCACATGGACACATGTCCATTGGATCTTAAGTCCAACGCCTTAACCACTCAGCAATCCTGGTACCTGTGCAGGAAATGGCAACAACATGGCACTTATTATAGATATCAAGGGGCATATTTATACTCCGTTTGCGCCAAATTTGCGTTGTTTTTTTCGATGCAAATTCGGCGCAAAACTAACGCCATATTTATACTTTGGCGTTAGATGCGTCTAGCGCCAAAGTATGAGTAAAGAGCGTCATTATTTTGCGTGAACGCCTTTCTTGCGTTAATGAGATGCAAGGTAGGCGTTCCCGTCCCAAAAAATGACTGCAACGCATGTGCGTTGTATTTATACTCCCGGGCAAAAATCACGCCCGGGAGTGGGCGGGCCACAAAACCCCGCATTTGCGCCTCTTTTTAACGCCTGGGTCAGGGCAGGCGTTAAGGGACCTGTGGGCTCAAAATGAGCCCACAGCTGCCCTCCCATGCCCCCCTGCCACCCTTGCCCACCCCAGGAGGACACCCAAGGATGGAGGGACCCACCCCAGGGACATTCAGGTAAGTATACATTTTTTTTTTTAATATTTTTTTTTTGGCATAGGGGGGCCTGATTTGTGCCCCCCTACATGCCTCAGTGCCCAATGACCATGCCCAGGGGACATAAGTCCCCTGGGCATGGCCATTGGGCAAGGGGGCATGACTCCTGTCTTTTCTAAGACAGGAGTCATGTAAATGGCGTCTGGGCGTCGTTAAAAATGGCGCAAATCGGGTGGAGGCGATTTTTTTGCGTCAACCTGACTTGCACCATTTTTAAGACGCCCTAACGCCATTTTTCCCTACGCCGGCGCTGCCTGGTGTACGTGGTTTTTTCCACGCACACCAGGCAGCGCCGGTCTGCTAGCGCCGGCTAACGCCATTCAATAAATACGGCGCCCGCATGGCGCTTCAGAATGGCGTTAGCCGGCACAAAACTTTTTGACGCTAAACTGCGTTAGCGCAGTTTAGCATCAAAAAGTATAAATACGGGCCCAAGAGTGCTCACTGTGTGACAGTGAGCTTTCTATATATATATATATTTTCATATCTATATATTTTATCAGGTTACGCAAAACACATTTCAGGAATACAAGGTAATGTCATGCCTCTCCTCTATAAAACGTGCATGTACTTAATAAAAAAAAAAATACAACCATACCTATCAAAACTGTTTAAGATTATCAGCGTGTAGGACGAAAAAAGGTGCGCTTTTTTCACACCATTTTTGTCACATGTCCTATTAAATATGTCTGCAAATTGACGTTAATCTTAAGAAATATCACACTAACCCCTTTTCAAGACTCAAAACTACACTTCACACAATCTAAAACACTTTGGGACAGATTTACAAGTCCCTTGCGCCCCTTAGCGCTACATTTGCAGAATTTATTTTGCCGCAAATGTGAAGATCATATCTACTACCATAGCACAATATTTACAAGGTGGCGCAAGCTAGGTTTGTGCCACCTTGTAAACACTTTGCGACACATCATGCATAATATATGCATGATGTGTGCAAAGGGGGCGTTCCCTTGTTAGAGAGTGGGCACGCTCGTTCCTCACCTGACAGGTTGCTTTTTGAGGAGGGTGTCTCTGGGGCTGGTGTTGTAGCTACGAGCGAGCGCTTGGCTCCGCGTGGGTCGCTTCGTTCGCCGCACTGCACTGGAATGGCTGGGAGGCATAGAGTTGGCAGTAGAGGAAGCGGTGTAGTGGGGAAGGGTCAGGCATAATTTATACAAGGTGGGCGTTCCCCTATTAGGGAGCCCGAAAAAATGGCGCAAGACAATCTAAGAGATTGCCTTGCGCCATTTTTTTTTACACTTTCAACGCCTACTCAGAGGAGGCGTTAAAAGGGGGAATACCATTATTTATAATGGGCCCCTATGTACTCTGCAGGATTAGTCCCAAAATGATGGCGCTACTCCTGCAGAGTACATCAATAGCGTAAAAAATATAACGCTAATGCCCCTACCCTGTGCCATGGTGCGCCGTATTATTATATATATAGCTCACACATGGTGGCAGTACAGGGGCGTTAAGGGGTGCAAGGAAAGTGGCGCTGCACCGGCTGACCCACTTTCCTTAAATCTGCCCCTTTGTGTTTGTCTCGGAGCAACAGGTGGTTTATAATTTTGACACAAGTGAGGTCAATTTCAATAGAGTCCAGCAATTACAGGAAGATGGGCATAGCTTTGTCAGGGGTGAGCTTAAGAAAGCACACCCTGGGGCGGCTGAAGCATTTTTGGGGTGTGACAGCTCCTTTGGGCTTCGCAGCTCAGGAGGACGAGCCATGCCAAAGGACGTCATGAAAAATAAGGCAACAGCGGAGAAGCCGGTAAAGGTCTGGGCACTTTTAAAATACCGGTCATAAGAGAGGGTTGCATCCAGAGCGATCAACCCGACTACAAGGGAGTGGCATGCTGAATCATTTGATTTAGGGTACAATCACGGCTTCAAAATCCCAGCTATCAGCCAAGGTGCTGTCTCGTTGGCTTCGGGCTCATTTTTCATGATGAATTTATGGATTACGATGACGACCAGGAGACCAAGGAGGGGGAGAATTGTGAGGTTGGGGATGAGACTGCGGGGAAGGAGATGCAGCAAAGAAATTAGGTGAGCTGTTCTAACAGAGGAAGGAGTTTTGGTGTGTTTCAGGATTTGCCCCCTTTGATGGTGCAGCGTAATCGGAAAGTCAAGACGAATAATCAGGTACCTGCAAGTGGTTTCATTCAAAAAAGGTGAGACACAGGCTGCTGTGGCTATGGGGTGTGAAGAGTTAAGCATGAAGGTAGTGTGTTTGGTGTCTGTAACAGTGGGTAATACCCTTTTGCGTTAGCATAAGGAAGTTTGGGTAGATTGAGTGGGAAAGATTATGCAAATAATGAAGTAGTTAAAGATGCAGACAAAGTCCATTTGGGGGGGCTGTGAACAAAAAAGTTGGAGTCAATGATGGTAAGTCAGAGGCAAGTGGTGAGGAGGCTTCTAAGGCAGAGCCAGGTAAGGAAAAAGGAAACTCAGGTGAGGGTAGTGTAAAAAGTAAAAAGCTGCCATATATGGGGGTGTTCTTGCCTTTGGGGGCGCATCTCACCCAAGCCATGAAGGAAAACATTTGTAAAGGTGAGTTTGTTGATGTTTTTAAATTATTACATAGAGAAGTGTGGGCTAAGGAAGAGTCAAAGGAGGAGGAATGGGAATTAGCTAGGAGGCCGAAAGTTCCCACTACCCTTGAGAATTGGATGTCAGTATTCTTAATCATTGCTAGCGTTTATTGTGAGAGGCATCCGGAGCGATGTATTTCTCTATTAAAATACATGGACGTTTTTAGGTGGGCTCAAATAGACTATGGTGGTTTTGGATGTTTTAGATATAATGAAGAACTTAGAGCCCAGATGGCATTATTTCCAGATAAAGAATGGTGAGATATTTATAATGAGCTTTGGATGCAATGGTTGTGTACTTCCAAGAATGCCTCCGCGTTACACACAGCTAGTGGTCTTCTGGTTCCTTTACAAGCCCTGTCAGGGGCATCCCAACCAATCTGGGGTGGGTAGTTTCACGAGAGGTCAGTTCCCACAGAATGGATCTTGTTGGCCCTTCAACAGAGGGTCATGCACACGACTCCAGTGCTAGTTCATGCACAATTGCTCCAATTGCAGGGGCAAACATCCATTGGTGCAATGTTTTGGAGGGATGCAATAGGGATGGAAGGCTAATGCAGGTAGAGGTGGTGATAGGGGAAGGGGTCAGATGCAGCAGATGGTGGGAAAAGGGCCCTTCTCCTAATAAATTAGATATTTTGTTTTATTGGTTGCAGTTTTATCCGAGGCGTGAGGAGGCCAAGTTACTGTACTAGAGTTTTCTTGAGGGTTTCAAGCTATGTTATCAAGGTCATAGAAGACAGAGAAAAAAATTGAAATCTGCGGTTGAGAATCCGGAAGTGGTGAGAAAGAAATTGAGGAAGGAATTGGAGGCTGGCAGAATGGTGGGTCCATGTGATACCTGGCCGATTCATAACTTAACAATTTCACCACTGGGTGTTGTGCCTAAAACACAACAAGGTGAGTTTAGATTGATTCATCATCTATCGTGGTCTGCAGGGGAGTCAGTTAATGATTTAATTGCACATGAAGACTCCATAGTGCATTGCACATCAGTGGAAGAGACAATTAAGTTGGTAAGGGCTTGTGGAAGGAAGGCACAAATGGCAAAGTTAGACATTCAATCTGTCTTTTGACTATTGCCGGTACATCCTGAGGATTTTTCATTGTTGGGTCTTTAATTTGAGGATTCTATATTTGTGGATATAATGTTGCCAATTGGCTGTTCTGTTTCTTGTTCCCTGTTTGAAACTTGTAGTTGTTTTTTGCAGTGGTTTTTCCAACAGAAGACTAGGCTCGGGCATGTCACGCACTACCTAGGTGACTCTTTTCTGATGGGCTTGCAGTGATCCAATGAATGTAAAAAAGGGTTAATTGAATTTCAGAAGTGTATGGAGGAGATGGAAGTACCTTTGGCTCCTGATAAGACTGAAGGCCCTGCTGTATTGGACTCAGAGAAATCTGAGGTACGGTCGCCGGTGGATAAGTGCAAAAGTTGATTTCTCTGTTGGAGGAGGCTGTTTCCAAGGAAAAGCTGGAGTTAC
Source organism: Pleurodeles waltl (assembly GCF_031143425.1). Classification (NCBI taxonomy): domain Eukaryota; kingdom Metazoa; phylum Chordata; class Amphibia; order Caudata; family Salamandridae; genus Pleurodeles; species Pleurodeles waltl. The sequence continues at coordinate 1,051,838,688 of NC_090444.1, read as the reverse complement.
AGCAGGTGCAAGCCTTATTGGGTTCTTTGAAGTTTGCGTGTCGTGTGAGTTGGTAGAGCTCTTTGTAGGTGCCTTGGTTTTTCAGTCAAAGGTGCTGTTTAACCTCATCCCAGAATTCGGCTTAAAGAGGTCCTCAATGCTGACTTCAGAATGTTGGTTTCTTTCCAGCAAAGTAATAATGGTGTTAACATGTTGACGGTTGAGGATGAATGGTTATGGCAAGTTCAAATTTTTTCTGATGATTCGGGAGCCCATGGTTTGGATTTCTGAGATGGTGATTGGACTGCTGAGTCGTGGCCGGATTCTTGGAGAAAGAATCACCATAGCATTTCGTTTCTGGAGTTTTTTTCCATTTGATGGTTGCTTTAGTGTTGTGTGGTAACCTTTTAGCAAACAGGCGAGTGCTTTTTAATGTGGATAGCCAAACAGTTGTTAATTTAGTCAATTCACAGAAGGCTCGAGATGAAAAAGTTTTGAAGTTGTTGCGTTTATTTTTGCTTCATTGTCTGAAATTCAATATTTTGTTTTAGGGTCAGTATGTTCCAGGTGTGAATAATGATATCACTGATGGGCTATCTCGTTCACAGTGGCAGAGATTCGGTGTACTGGTGCCGGGAGCAGATTTGCTAAAAACGGCTTTGACGGTGGACCTTTGGGAGCTGGGAATCTAAGGATGTTACAATTGATTCGTCAGTCCATTGCTCCATCTACTTTGAGGTCATATGGCAAGGCCTGGGCAGAATATATTGAATCTGGTGCATTGAGGAGGTATGAGGGACCTTACATGTCACGGTATAGGAGGGAGGATGGAGTCCGCTTCATTATGACACACATTGACCTAGGATTGGCGGTGGTGACTATAACAGGGAAGATGGCAGGTATTACATTTTTTGGTAAGTACTTTTGGGATTATGATACCATGGAAGGAGAAATGTGTAGGAGAATTGTTGCTGGCTGGGCGATGGAGGGTGGATCCAGGTTGGATCAAGGCATCTTATTTCCATGCAAAAGCTGAGGGATATTTTGGGGGATTTGAATTCAATTTGCTTTTCCTGTTGGGAGGGCTGATAGTATAGATGATTCTTCTCCTGAAAATCAACTATATCGTGATTGCAGGCACACACTCACTATGTACACCAGGGTGGCCGAGTGGTTAAGGTGTTGGACTTAAAATCCAATGGACATGTGCCCGCATGGGTTCGATCTCCACTCCTGGTATATCATTTTTTCTCTCCCGTGACACTGTTCATTTCAATTTCACGCACTTTTCAGTTGCTCCTGATTATTATTAAAATAAGAGCTACATATAAAATCTTCATATCGATTAACGTGTATTTTTCTCCCCAAAAAGATTAAACGCCTTGTATTGTACATTTCTCTTTGAAACTTAGTAACCTTTTGTTGCAGGTTGTATTACAGTATGCTTTTTCGTTTATTATAGGTGACTTATTTGTTTATGATACCTGACTTAATGCTTTCCATTTAGTGCATAAGGAATTACAAAATCTCTCTACGAGGAGTGGGGCTTGAACCCACGTGGACACATGTCCATTGGATCTTAAGTCCAACGCCTTAACCACTCGGCTATCCTGGTACCTGTACAGGAAAGGGCAACAACATGGCACTTATTATAGATATCAAGAGTGCTCACTGTGTGACAGTGAGCTTTCTATATATGTATATATTTTCATATCTATATATTTTATCAGGTTACGCAAAACACATTTCAGGAATACAAGGTAATGTCATGCCTCTCCTCTATAAAACGTGCATGTACTTAATAAAAAAAAAAATACAACCATACCTATCAAACATGTTTAAGATTATCAGCGTGTAGGACGAAAAAAGGTGCGCTTTTTTCACACCATTTTTGTCACATGTCCTATTAAATATGTCTGCAAATTGACGTTAATCTTAAGAAATATCACACTAACCCCTTTTCAAGACTCAAAACTACACTTCACACAATCTAAAACACTTTGGGACAGATTTACAAGTCCCTTGCGCCCCTTAGCGCTACATTTGCAGAATTTATTTTGCCGCAAATGTGAAGATCATATCTACTACCATAGCACAATATTTACAAGGTGGCGCAAGCTAGGTTTGCGCCACCTTGTAAACACTTTGCGCCACATCATGCATAATATATGCATGATGTGTGCAAAGGGGGCGTTCCCTTGTTAGAGAGTGGGCACGCTCGTTCCTCACCTGACAGGTTGCTTTTTGAGGAGGGTGTCTCTGGGGCTGGTGTTGTAGCTACGAGCGAGCGCTTGGCTCCGCGTGGGTCGCTTCGTTCGCCGCACTGCACTGGAATGGCTGGGAGGCATAGAGTTGGCAGTAGAGGAAGCGGTGTGGTGGGGAAGGGTCAGGCATAATTTATACAAGGTGGGCGTTCCCCCATTAGGGAGCCCGAAAAAATGGCGCAAGGCAATCTAAGAGATTGCCTTGCGCCATTTGTTTTACACTTTCAACGCCTACTCAGAGGAGGCGTTAAAAGGGGGAATACCATTATTTATAATGGGCCCCTATGTACTCTGCAGGATTAGTCCGAAAATGATGGCGCTACTCCTGCAGAGTACATCAGTAGCGTAAAAAATATAACGCTAATGCCCCTACCCTGTGCCATGGTGCGCCGTATTATTATATATATAGCTGACACATGGTTGCGGTACAGGGGCGTTAATGGGTGCAAGGAAAGTGGCGCTGCACCGGCAGAGCCACTTTCCTTAATTCTGCCCCTTTGTGTTTGTCTCGGAGCAACAGGTGGTTTATAATTTTGACACAAGTTAGGTCAATTTCAATAGAGTCCAGCAATTACAGGAAGATGGGCATAGCTTTGTCAGGGGTGAGCTTAAGAAAGCACACCCTGGGGCGGCTGAAGCATTTTTGGGGTGTGACAGCTCCTTTGGGCTTCGCAGCTCAGGAGGACGAGCCATGCCAAAGGACGTCATGAAAAATAAGGCAACAGCGGAGACGCCGGTAAAGGTCTGGGGACCTTTAAAATGCCGGTCATAAGAGAGGGTTGCATACAGAGCGATCAACCCGACTACAAGGGAGTGGCCTGGTGAATCATTTGATTTAGGGTACAATCACGGCTTCAAGATCCCAGCTATCAGCCAAGGGGCTGTCTCGTTGGCTTCGTGGCTCATTTTTCATGATGAATTGATGGATTACGATGACGACCAGGAGACTAAGGAGGGGGAGAATTGTGAGGTTGGGGATGAGACTGCGGGGAAGGAGATGCAGCAAAGAAATGAGGTGAGCTGTTCTAACAGAGGAAGGAGTTTTGGTGTGTTTCAGGATTTGCCCCCTTTGATGGTGCAGCGTAATCGGATAGTCAAGACGAATAATCAGGTACCTGCAAGTGGTTTCAGTCAAAAAAGGTGAGACACAGGCTGCTGTGGCTATGGGGTGTGAAGAGTTAAGCATGAAGGTAGTGTGTTTGGTGTCTGTAACAGTGGGTAATACCCTTTTGCGTTAGCATAAGGAAGTTTGGGTAGATTGAGTGGGAAAGATGATGCAAATAATGAAGTAGTTAAAGATGCAGACAAAGTCCATTGGGGGGGCTGTGAACAAAAAAGTCGGAGTCAATGATGGTAAGTCAGAGGCAAGTGGTGAGGAGGCTTCTAAGGCAGAGCCAGGTAAGGAAAAAGGAAACTCAGGTGAGGGTAGTGTAAAAAGTAAAAAGTTGCCATATATGGGGGTGTTCTTGCCTTTGGGGGCGCATCTCACCCAAGCCATGAAGGAAAACATTTGTAAAGGTGAGTTTGTTGATGTTTTTAAATTATTACATAGAGAAGTGTGGGCTAAGGAAGAGTCAAAGGAGGAGGAATGGGAATTAGCTAGGAGGCCGAAAGTTCCCACTACCCTTGAGAATTGGATGTCAGTATTCTTAATCATTGCTAGCGTTTATTGTGAGAGGCATCCGGAGTGATGTATTTCTCTATTAAAATACATGGACGTTTTTAGGTGGGCTCAAATAGACTATGGTGGTTTTGGATGTTTTAGATATAATGAAGAACTTAGAGCCCAGATGGCATTATTTCCAGATAAAGAATGGTGAGGTATTTATAATGAGCTTTGGATGCAATGGTTGTGTACTTCCAAGAATGCCTCAGCGTTACACACAGCTAGTGGTCTTCTGGTTCCTTACAAGCCCTGTCAGGGGCATCCACACAATCTGGGGTGGGTAGTTTCACGAGAGGTCAGTTCCCACAGAATAGTTCTTGTTGGTCCTTCAACAGAGGGTCATGCACACGACTCCAGTGCAAGTTCATGCACAATTGCTCCAATTGCAGGGGCAAACATCCATTGGTGTAATGTTGTGGAGGGATGCAATGGGGATGGAAGGCTAATGCAGGTAGAGGTGGTGATAGGGGAAGGTGTCGGATGCAGCAGATGGTGGGAAAATGGCCCTTCTCCTAATAAATTAGATATTTTGTTTTATTGGTTGCAGTTTTATCCGAGGCGTGAGGAGGCCAAGTTACTGTACTAGAGTTTTCTTGAGGGTTTCAAGCTATGTTATCAAGGTCATAGAAGACAGAGAAAAAATTTGAAATCTGCAGTTGAGAATCCGGAAGTGGTGAGAAAGAAATTGAGGAAGGAATTGGAGGCTGGCAGAATGGTGGGTCCATGTGATACCTGGCCGATTCATAACTTAACAATTTCACCACTGGCTGTTGTGCCTAAAACACAACAAGGTGAGTTTAGATTGATTCATCATCTATCGTGGTCTGCAGGGGAGTCAGTTAATGATTTAATTGCACATGAAGACTCCATAGTGCATTGCACATCAGTGGAAGAGGCAATTAAGTTGGTAAGGGCTTGTGGAAGGAAGGCACAAATGGCAAAGTTAGACATTCAATCTGTCTTTTGACTATTGCCGGTACATCCTGAGGATTTTTCATTGTTGGGTCTTTAATTTGAGGATTCTATATTTGTGGATATAATGTTGCCAATGGGCTGTTCTGTTTCTTGTTCAGTCAAAGGTGCTGTTTTACCTCATCCCAGAATTCGGTTTAAAGAGGTCCTCAATGTTCACTTCAGAATGTTGGTTTCTTTCCAGCAAAGTAATAATGGTGTTAACATGTTGACGGTTGAGGATGAATGGTTATGGCAAGTTCAAATTTGTTCTGATGATTCGGGAGCCCATGGTTTGGTTTTCTGAGATGGTGATTGGACTGCTGAGTCGTGGCCGGATTCTTGGAGAAAGGCACACCATAGCATTTCGTTTCTGGAGTTTTTTTCCATTTGATGGTTGCTTTAGTGTTGTGTGGTAACCTTTTAGCAAACAGGCGAGTGCTTTTTAATGTGGATAGCCAAACAGTTGTTAATTTAGTCAATTCACAGAAGGCTCGAGATGAAAAAGTTTTGAAGTTGTTGCGTTTATTTTTGCTTCATTGTCTGAAATTCAATATTTGTTTAAGGGTCAGTATGTTCCAGGTGTGAATAATGATATCACTGATGGGCTATCTCGTTCACAGTGGCAGAGATTCTGTGTACTGGTGCCGGGAGCAGATTTGCTGAAAACGGCTTTGACGGTGGACCTTTGGGAGCTGGGAATCTAAGGATGTTACAATTGATTTGTCAGTCCATTGCTCCATCTACTTTGAGGTCATATGGCAAGGCCTGGGCAGAATTTATTGAGTCTGGTGCATTGAGGAGGTATGAGGGACCTTACATGTCACGGTATAGGAGGTATATGGAGTCCGCTTCATTATGACACACATTGACCTAGGACTGGCGGTGGTGACTATAACAGGGAAGATGGCAGGTATTAAATTTTTTGGTAAGTACTTTTGGGATTATGATACCATGGAAGGAGAAATGTGTAGGAGAATTGATGCTGGCTGGGCGATGGAGGGTGGATCCAGGTTGGATCAATGGCATCCTATTTCCATGCAAAAGCTGAGGGATATTTTGGGGGTTTTGAATTAAATTTGCTTTTCCTGTTGGGAGGGCTGATAGTATAGATGATTCTTCTCCTAAAAAACAACTATATCATGATTGCAGGCACACCTGCACTATGTAGACCAGGGTGGCCGAGTGGTTAAGGCGTTGGACTTAAGATCCAATGGACATGTGTCCGAGTGAGTTCGAGCCCCACTCCTGCTTTATCATTTTTTCTCTCCTGTGACACTGTTCATTTCAATTTCACGCACTTTTCAGTTGCTCCTGATTATTATTAAAATAAGAGCTACATATAAAATCTTCATATCAATTAACGTGTAGTTTTCTCCCCCAAAAAGAGTAAACGCCTTGTATTGTACATTTCTCTTTGAAACTTAGTAACCTTTTGTTGCAGATTGTATTACAGTATTCTTTTTTGTTTATTATGGGTGACTTATTTGTTTATGATACCTGACTTAAAGCTTTCCATTTGGTGCATAAGGAATTACAAAATCTCTTTACCAGGAGTGGGGCTTGAACCCACGTGGACACATGTCTATTGGATCTTATGTCCAACGCCTTAACCACTCGGCAATCCTGGTACCTGTGCAAGAAAGGGCAACAAAATGGTACTTATTATAGATATCAAGAGTGCTCACTGTGTGACAGTGAGCTGTCTATATATATATATATTTTCATATCTATATATTTTATCAGGTTACGCAAAACACATTTCAGGAATACAAGGTAATGTCATGCCTCTCCTCTATAAAACGTGCATGTACTTAATAAAAAAAAAAATACAACCATACCTATCAAACATGTTTAAGATTATCAGCGTGTAGGACGAAAAAAGGTGCGCTTTTTTCACACCATTTTTGTCACATGTCCTATTAAATATGTCTGCAAATTGACGTTAATCTTAAGAAATATCACACTAACCCCTTTTCAAGACTCAAAACTACACTTCACACAATCTAAAACACTTTGGGACAGATTTACAAGTCCCTTGCGCCCCTTAGCGCTACATTTGCAGAATTTATTTTGCCGCAAATGTGAAGATCATATCTCCTACCATAGCACAATATTTACAAGGTGGCGCAAGCTAGGTTTGCGCCACCTTGTAAACACTTTGCGCCACATCATGCATAATGTATGCATGATGTGTGCAAAGGGGGCGTTCCCTTGTTAGAGAGTGGGCACGCTCGTTCCTCACCTGACAGGTTGCTTTTGAGGAGGGTGTCTCTGGGGCTGGTGTTGTAGCGACTAGCGAGCGCTTGGCTCCACGTGGGTCGCTTCGTTCGCCGCACTGCACTGGAATGGCTGGGAGGCATAGAGTTGGCAGTAGAGGAAGCGGTGTGGTGGGGAAAGGTCAGGCATAATTTATACAAGGTGGGCGTTCCCCCATTAGGGAGCCCGAAAAAATGGCGCAAGGCAATCTAAGAGATTTCCTTGCGCCATTTGTTTTACACTTTCAACGCCTACTCAGAGGAGGCGTTAAAAGGGGGAATACCATTATTTATAATGGGCCCCTATGTACTCTGCAGGATTAGTCCCAAAATGATGGCGCTACTCCTGCAGAGTACATCAATAGCGTAAAAAATATAACGCTAATGCCCCTACCCTGTGCCATTGTGCGCCGTATTATTATATATATAGCTCACACATGGTGGCAGTACAGGGGCGTTAAGGGGTGCAAGGAAAGTGGCGCTGCACCGGCAGAGCCACTTTCCTTAAATCTGCCCCTTTGTGTTTGTCTCGGAGCAACAGGTGGTTTATAATTTTTACACAAGTGAGGCCAATTTCAATAGAGTCCAGCAATTACAGGAAGATGGGCATAGCTTTGTCAGGGGTGAGCTTAAGAAAGCACACCCTGGGGCGGCTGAAGCATTTTTGGGGTGTGACAGCTCCTTTGGGCTTCGCAGCTCAGGAGGACGAGCCATGCCAAAGGACGTCATAAAAAATAAGGCAACAGCTGAGATGCCGGTAAAGGTCTGGGCACTTTTAAAATACCGGTCATAAGAGAGGGTTGCATCCAGAGCGATCAACCCGACTACAAGGGAGTGGCCTGGTGAATCATTTGATTTAGGGTACAATCACAGCTTCAAGATCCCAGCTATCAGCCAAGGTTCTGTCTTGTTGGCTTCGGGCTCATTTTTCATGATGAATTGATGGATTACGATGACGACCAGGAGACCAAGGAGGGGGAGAATTGTGAGGTTGGGGATGAGACTGCGGGGAAGGAGATGCAGCAAAGAAATTAGGTGAGCTGTTCTAACAGAGGAAGGAGTTTTGGTGTGTTTCAGGATTTGCCCCCTTTGATGGTGCAGCGTAATCGGAAAGTCAAGACGAATAATCAGGTACCTGCAAGTGGTTTCATTCAAAAAAGGTGAGACACAGGCTGCTGTGGCTATGGGGTGTGAAGAGTTAAGCATGAAGGTAGTGTGTTTGGTGTCTGTAACAGTGGGTAATACCCTTTTGCGTTAGCATAAGGAAGTTTGGGTAGATTGAGTGGGAAAGATGATGCAAATAATGAAGTAGTTAAAGATGCAGAGAAAGTCCATTTGGGGGGGCTGTGAACAAAAAAGTTGGAGTCAATGATGGTAAGTCAGAGGCAAGTGGTGAGGAGGCTTCTAAGGCAGAGCCAGGTAAGGAAAAAGGAAACTCAGATGAGGGTAGTGTAAAAAGTATATATGGGGGTGTTCTTGCCTTTGGGGGCGTATCTCACCCAAGCCATGAAGGAAAACATTTGTAAAGGTGAGTTTGTTGATGTTTTTAAATTATTACATAGAGAAGTGTGGGCTAAGGAAGAGTCAAAGGAGGAGGAATGGGAATTAGCTAGGAGGCCGAAAGTTCCCACTACCCTTGAGAATTGGATGTCAGTATTCTTAATCATTGCTAGCGTTTATTGTGAGAGGCATTCGGAGCGATGTATTTCTCTATTAAAATACATGGACGTTTTTAGGTGGGCTCAAATAGACTATGGTGGTTTTGGATGTTTTAGATATAATGAAGAACTTAGAGCCCAGATGGCATTATTTCCAGATAAAGAATGGTGAGATATTTATAATGAGCTTTGGATGCAATGGTTGTGTACTTCCAAGAATGCCTCAGCGTTACACACAGCTAGTGGTCTTCTGGTTCCTTACAAGCCCTGTCAGGGGCATCCCAACCAATCTGGGGTGGGTAGTTTCACGAGAGGTCAGTTCCCACAGAATGGATCTTGTTGGTCCTTCAACAGAGGGTCATGCACACGACTCCAGTGCAAGTTCATGCACAATTGCTCCAATTGCAGGGGCAAACATCCATTGGTGCAATGTTTTGGAGGGATGCAATAGGGATGGAAGGCTAATGCAGGTAGAGGTGGTGATAGGGGAAGGGGTCAGATGCAGCAGATGGTGGGAAAAGGGCCCTTCTCCTAATAAATTAGATATTTTCTTTTATTGGTTGCAGTTTTATCCGAGGCGTGAGGAGGCCAAGTTACTGTACTAGAGTTTTCTTGAGGGTTTCAAGCTATGTTATCAAGGTCATAGAAGACAGAGAAAATAATTGAAATCTGCAGTTGAGAATCCGGAAGTGGTGAGAAAGAAATTGAGGAAGGAATTGGAGGCTGGCAGAATGGTGGGTCCATGTGATACCTGGCCGATTCATAACTTAACAATTTCACCACTGGGTGTTGTGCCTAAAACACAACAAGGTGAGTTTAGATTGATTCATCATCTATCGTGGTCTGCAGGGGAGTCAGTTAATGATTTAATTGCACATGAAGACTCCATAGTGCATTGCACATCAGTGGAAGAGGCAATTAAGTTGGTAAGGGCTTGTGGAAGGAAGGCACAAATGGCAAAGTTAGACATTCAATCTGTCTTTTGACTATTGCCAGTACATCCTGAGGATTTTTCATTGTTGGGTCTTTAATCTGAGGATTCTATATTTGTGGATATAATGTTGCCAATGGGCTGTTCTGTTTCTTGTTCCCTGTTTGAAACTTGTAGTTGTTTTTTGCAGTGGTTTTTCCAACAGAAGACTGGGCTCGGGCATGTCACGCTCTACCTAGGTGACTCTTTTCTGATGGGCTTGCAGTGATCCAATGAATGTAAAAAAGGGTTAATTGAATTTCAGAAGTGTATGGAGGAGATGGAAGTACCTTTGGCTCCGGATAAGACTAAAGGCCCTGCTATATTGGACTCAGAGAAATCTGAGGCACGGTTGCCGGTGGATAAGTGCAAAAGTTGATTTCTCTGTTGGAGGAGGCTGTTTCTAAGGATAAGCTGGAGTTACAGCAGGTGCAAGCCTTATTGGGTTCTTTGAAGTTTGCGTGCCGTGTGGTGAGAGTTGGTAGAGCTCTTCGTAGGTGGCTTGGTTTTTCAGTCAAAAGTGCTGTTTTACCTCATCCCAGAATTCGGCTTAAAGAGGTCATCAATGCTGACTTCAGAATGTTGGTTTCTTTCCAGCAAAGTAATAATGGTGTTAACATGTTGACGGTTGAGGATGAATGGTAATGGCAAGTTCAAATTTTTTCAGATGATTCAGGAGCCCATGGTTTGGTTTTCTGAAATGGTGATTGGACTGCTGAGTCGTGGCCGGATTCTTGGAGAAAGGCACACCATAGCATTTCGTTTCTGGAGTTTTTTTCCATTTGATGGTTGCTTTAGTGTTGTGTGGTAACCTTTTAGCAAACAGGCGAGTGGTTTTTAATGTGGATAGCCAAACAGTTGTTAATTTAGTCAATTCACAGACGGCTCGAAATGAAAAAGTTTTGAAGTTGTTGCGTTTATTTTTGCTTCATTGTCTGAAATTCAATATTTTGTTTAAGGGTCAGTATGTTCCAGGTGTGAATAATGATATCACTGATGGGCTATCTCGTTCACAGTGGCAGAGATTCGGTGTACTGGTGCCGGGAGCAGATTTGCTGAAAACGGCTTTGACGGTGGACCTTTGGGAGCTGGGAATCTAAGGATGTTACAATTGATTCGTCAGTCCATTGCTCCATCTACTTTGAGGTCATATGGCAAGGCCTAGGCAGAATTTATTGAGTCTGGTGCATTGAGGAGGTATGAGGGACCTTACATGTCACGGTATAGGAGGGAGGATGGAGTCTACTTCATTATGACACATATTGACCTAGGATTGGCGGTGGTGGCTATAACAGGGAAGATGGCAGGTATTACATTTTTTGGTAAGTACTTTTGGGATTATGATACCATGGAAGGAGAAATGTGTAGGAGGATTATTGCTGGCTGGGCGATGGAGGGTGGATCCAGGTTGGATCAATGGCATCCTATTTCCAAGCAAAAGCTGAGGGATATTTTGGGGGTTTTGAATTCTGCTTTTCCTGTTGGGAGGGCTGATAGTATAGATGATTCTTCTCCTGAAAAACAACTATATCATGATTGCAGGCACACCTGTACTATGTAGACTAGGGTGGCCGAGTGGTTAAGGCTTTGGACTTAGGATCCAATGGACATGTGTCTGTGTGGGTTTGAGCCCCACTCCAGGTATATCATTTTTTCTCTCCCGTGACACTGTTCATTTTAATTTCACGCACTTTTCAGTTGCTCCTGATTATTATTAAAATAAGAGCTACATATAAAATCTTCAGATCGATTAAGGTGTATTTTTCTCCCCCAAAAAAAGTAAACGCCTTGTATTGTACATTTCTCTTTGAAACTTAGTAATCTTTTGTTGCAGGTTGTATTACAGTATGCTTTTTCGTTTATTATAGGTGACTTATTTGTTTATGATACCTGACTTAATGCTTTCCATTTGGTGCGTAAGGAATTACAAAATCACACTACCAGGAGTGGGGCTTGAACCCACGTGGACACATGTCCATTGGATCTTAAGTCCAACGCCTTAACCACTCGGCCATCCGGGTACCTGTGCAGAAAAGAGCAACAACATGGCACTTATTATAGATATCAAGAGTGCACACTGAGTGACATTGAGCTTTCTATATATATATATATATTTTCATATCTATATATTTTATCAGGTTACGCAAAACACATTTCAGGAATACAAGGTAATGTCATGCCTCTCCTCTATAAAACGTGCATGTACTTAATAAACAAAAAAATACAACCATACCTATCAAACATGTTTAAGATTATCAGCTTGTAGGACGAAAAAAGGTGTGCTTTTTTCTCACCGTTTTTGTCACATGTCCTATTAAATATGTCTGCAAATTGACGTTAATATTAAGAAATATCACACTAACCCCTTTTCAAGACTCAAAACTACACTTCACACAATCTAAAACACTTTGGGACAGATTTACAAGGCCCTTGCGCCCCTTAGCGCTACATTTGCAGAATTTATTTTGCCGCAAATGTGAAGATCATAGGCCACTACCATAGCAAAATATTTACAAGGTGGCGCAAGCTAGGTTTGCGCCACCTTGTTAACACTTTGCGCCACATCATGCATAATATATGCATGATGTGTGCAAAGGGGGCGTTCCCTTGTTAGAGAGTGGGCACGCTCGTTCCTCACCTGACAGGTTGCTTTTTGAGGAGGGTGTCTCTGGGGCTGGTGTTGTAGCCACGAGCGAGCGCTTGGCTCCGTGTGGGTCGCTTCGTTTGTCGCACTGCACGGGAATGGCTGGGAGGCATAGAGTTGGCAGTAGAGGAAGCGGTGTGGTGGGGAAGGGTCAGGCATAATTTATACAAGGTGGGCGTTCCCCCATTAGGGAGCCCGAAAAAATGGCGCAAGGCAATCTAAGAGATTTCCTTGCGCCATTTGTTTTACACTTTCAACGCCTACTCAGAGGAGGCGTTAAAAGGGGGAATACCATTATTTATAATGGGCCCCTATGTACTCTGCAGGATTAGTCCCAAAATGATACGCTACTCCTGCTGAGTACATCAATAGCGTAAAAAATATAACGCTAATGCCCCTACCCTGTGCCATGGTACGCCGTATTATTATATATATAGCTCACACATGGTGGCGGTACAGGAGCGTTAAGGGGTGCAAGGAAAGTAGCCCTGCACCAGCAGAGCCACTTTCCTTAAATCTGCCCCTTTGTGTTTGTCTCGGAGCAACAGGTGGTTTATAATTTTGACACAAGTGAGGTCAATTTCAATAGAGTCCAGCAATTACAGGAAGATGGGCATAGCTTTGTCAGGGGTGAGCTTAAGAAAGCACACCCTGGGGCGGCTGAAGCATTTTTGGGGTGTGACAGCTCCTTTGGGCTTCGCAGCTCAGGAGGACGAGCCATGCCAAAGGACGTCATGAAAAATAAGGCAACAGCGGAGACGTCGGTAAAGGTCTGGGCACCTTTAAAATGCCGATCATAAGAGAGGGTTGCATCCAGAGCGATCAACCCGATTACGAGGGAGTGACCTGGTGAATCATTTGATTTAGGGTACAATCACGGCTTCAAGATCCCAGCTATCAGCCAAGGTGCTGTCTCGTTGGCTTCGGGGCTCATTTTGCATGATGAATTGATGGATTACGATGTCGACCAGGAGACTAAGGAGGGGGAGAATTGTGAGGGTGGGGATGAGACTGCGGGGAAGGAGATGCAGCAAAGAAATTAGGTGAGCTGTTCTAACAGAGGAAGGAGTTTTGGTGTGTTTCAGGATTTGCCCCCTTTGATGGTGCAGCGTAATCGGAAAGTCAAGACGAATAATCAGGTACCTGCAAGTGGTTTCATTAAAAAAAGGTGAGACACAGGCTGCTGTGGCTATGGGGTGTGAAGAGTTAAGCATGAAGGTAGTGTGTTTGGTGTCTGTAACAGTGGGTAATACCCTTTTGCGTTAGCATAAGGAAGTTTGGGTAGATTGAGTGGGAAAGATGATGCAAATAATGAAGCAGTTATAGATGCAGACAAAGTCCATTTGGGGGGGCTGTGAACAAAAAAGTCGGAGTCAATGATGGTAAGTCAGAGGCAAGTGGTGAGGAGGCTTCTAAGGCAGAGCCAGGTAAGGAAAAAGGAAACTCAGGTGAGGGTAGTGTTAAAAGTAAAAAGTTGCCATATATGGGGTTGTTCTTGCCTTTGGTGGCGCATCTCACCCAAGCCATGAAGGAAAACATTTGTAAAGGTGAGTTTGTTGATGTTTTTAAATTATTACATAGAGAAGTGTGGGCTAAGGAAGGGTCAAAGGAGGAGGAATGGGAATTAGCTAGGAGGCCGAAAGTTCCCACTACCCTTGAGAATTGGATGTCAGTATTCTTAATCATTGCTAGCGTTTATTGTGAGAGGCATCCGGAGCGATGTATTTCTCAATTAAAATACATGGACGTTTTTAGGTGGGCTCAAATAGACTATGGTGGTTTTGGATGTTTTAGATATAATGAAGAACTTAGAGGCCAGATGGCATTATTTCCCGATAAAAAATGGTGAGATATTTATAATGAGCTTTGGATGCAATGGTTGTGTACGTCCAAGAATGCCTCAGCGTTACACACAGGTAGTGGTCTTCTGGTTCCTTACAAGCCCTGTCAGGGGCATTCCAACCAATCTGGGGTGGGTAGTTTCACGAGAGCTCAGTTCCCACAGAATGGATCTTGTTGGTCCTTCAACAGAGGGTCATGCACACGACTCCAGTGCAAGTTCATGCACAATTGCTCCAATTGCAGGGGCAAACATCCATTGGTGCAATGTTTTGGAGGGATGCAATGGGGATGGAAGGCTAATGCAGGTAGAGGTGGTGATAGGGGAAAGGGTCGGATGCAGCAGATGGTGGGAAAAGGGCCCTTCTCCTAATAAATTAGATATTTTGTTTTATTGGTTGCAGTTTTATCCGAGGCGTGAGGAGGCCAAGTTACTGTACTAGAGTTTTCTTGAGGGTTTCAAGCTATGTTATTAAGGTCATAGAAGACAGAGAAAAAATTAGAAATCTGCAGTTGAGAATCCGGAAGTGGTGAGAAAGAAATTGAGGAAGGAATTGGAGGCTGGCAGAATGGTGGGTCCATGTGATAACTGGCCGATTCATAACTTAACAATTTCACCACTGGGTGTTGTGCCTAAAACACAACAAGGTGAGTTTAGATTGATTCATCATCTATCGTGGGCTGCAGGGGAGTCAGTTAATGATTTAATTGCACATGAAGACTCCATAGTGCATTGCACCTCAGTGGAAGAGGCAATTAAGTTGGTAAGGGCTTGTGGAAGAAAGGCACAAATGGCAAAGTTAGACATTCAATATGTCTTTTGACTATTGCCGGTACATCCAGAGGATTTTTCATTGTTGGGTCTTTAATCTGAGGATTCTAAATTTGTGGATATATTGTTGCCAATGGGCTGTTCTGTTTCTTGTTCCCTGTTTGAAACTTGTAGTTGTTTTTTGCAGTGGTTTTTCCAACAGAAGACTGGGCTCGGGCATGTCACGAACTCCCTAGGTGACTCTTTTCTGATGGGCTTGCAGTGATCCAATGAATGTAAAAAAGGGTTAATTGAATTTCAGAAGTGTATGGAGGAGATGGAAGTACCTTTGGCTCCGGATAAGACTGAAGTCCCTGCTATATTGGACTCAGAGAAATCTGAGGTACGGTTGCCGGTGGATAGGTGCAAAAGTTGATTTCTCTGTTGGAGGAGTCTGTTTCCAAGGATAAGCTGGAGTTACAGCAGGTGCAAGCCTTATTGGGTTCTTTGAAGTTTGCGTGCCGTGTGGTGAAAGTTGGTAGAGCTCTTTGTAGGTGCCTTGGTTTTTCAGTCAAAGGTGCTGTTTTACCTCATCCCAGAATTCGGCTTAAAGAGGTCATCAATGCTGACTTCAGAATGTTGGTTTCTTTCCAGCAAAGTAATAATGGTGTTAACATGTTGACGGTTGAGGATGAATGGTTATGGCAAGTTCAAATTTTTTCTGATGATTCGGGAGCCCATGGTTTGGTTTTCTGAGATGGTGATTGGACTGCTGAGTCATGGCCGGATTCTTGGAGAGAGGCACACCATAGCATTTCGTTTCTGGAGTTTTTTTCCATTTGATGGTTGCATTAGTGTTGTGTGGTAACCTTTTAGCAAACAGGCGAGTGGTTTTTAATGTGGATAGCCAAACAGTTGTTAATTTAGTCAATTCACAGAAGGCTCGAGATGAAAAAGTTTTGAAGTTGTTGCGTTTATTTTTGCTTCATTGTCTGAAATTCAATATTTTGTTTAAGGGTCAGTATGTTCCAGGTGTGAATAATGATATCACTGATGGGCTATCTCGTTCACAGTGGCAGAGATTCAGTGTACTGGTGCCGGGAGCAGATTTGCTTAAAACGGCTTTGACGGTGGACCTTTGGGAGCTAGGAATCTAAGGATGTTACAATTGATTAGTCAGTCCATTGCTCCATCTACTTTGAGGTCATATGGAAAGGCCTAGGCAGAATCTTTTGAGTCTGGTGCATTGAGGAGGTATGAGGGACCTTACATGTCACGGTATAGGAGGGAGGATGGAGTCCGCTTCATTATGACACATATTGACCTAGGATTGGCAGTGGTGGCTATAACAAGGAAGATGGCAGGTATTACATTTTTTGGTAAGTACTTTTGGGATTATGATACCATGGAAGGAGAAATGTGTAGGAGAATTCTTGCTGGCTGGGCGATGGAGGGTGGATCCAGGTTGGATCAATGGCATCCTATTTCCATGCAAAAGCTGAGGGATATTTTGGGGGTTTTGAATTCTGCTTTTCCTGTTGGGAGGGCTGATAGTATAGATGATTCTTCTCCTGAAAAACAACTATATCATGATTGCAGGCACACCTGCACTATGTAGACCAGGTTGGCCGAGTGCTTAAGGCATTGGACTTAAGATCCAATGGACATGTGTCTGCGTGGGTTCGAGCCCCACTCCTGGTTTATCCTTTTTTCTCTCCCGTGACACTGTTCATTTCAATTTCACGCACTTTTCAGTTGCTCCTGATTATTATTAAAATAAGAGCTACATATAAAATCTTCATATCGATTAACGTGTATTTTTCTCCCCCAAAAAAAGTAAACGCCTTGTATTGTACATTTCTCTTTGAAACTTAGTAACCTTTTGTTGCAGGTTGTATTACAGTATGCTTTTTCGTTTATTATAGGTGACTTATTTGTTTATGATACCTGACTTAATGCTTTCCATTTGGTGCATAAGGAATTACAAAATATCTCTAGCAGGAGTGGGGCTTGAACCCACGTGGACACATGTCCATTGGATCTTAAGTCCAACGCCTTAACCACTCAGCCATCCTGGTACCTGTGCTGGAAAGGGCAACAACATGGCACTTATTATAGATATCAAGAGTGCTCACTGTGTGACATTGAGCTTTCTATATATATATATATATATTTTCATATCTATATATTTTATCAGCTTACGCAAAACACATTTCAGGAATACAAGGTAATGTCATGCCTCTCCTCTATAAAACGTGCATGTACTTAATGAAAAAAAAAATACAACCATACCTATCAAACATGGTTAAGATTATCAGCGTGTAGGACGATAAAAGGTGCGCTTTTTTCACACCGTTTTTGTCACATGTCCTATTAAATATGTCTGCAAATTGACGTTAATCTTAAGAAATATCACACTAACCCCTTTTCAAGACTCAAAACTACACTTCACACAATCTAAAACACTTTGGGACAGATTTACAAGGCCCTTGCGGCCCTTATCGCTAAATTTGCAGAATTTATTTTGCCGCAAATGTGAAGATCATAGGCCACTACCATAGCAAAATATTTACAAGGTGGCGCAAGCTAGGTTTGCGCCAACTTGTTAACACTTTGCGCCACATCATGCATAATATATGCATGATGTGTGCAAAGGAGGCGTTCCCTTGTTAGAGAGTGGGCACGCTCATTCCTCACCTGACAGGTTGCTTTTTGAGGATGGTGTCTCTGGGGCTGGTGTTGTAGCCAAGAGCGAACTCTTGACTCCGCGTGGGTCGCTTCGTTTGCCGCACTGCACGGGAATGGCTTGGAGGCATAGAGTTGGCAGTAGAGGAAGCGGTGTGGTGGGGAAGGGTCAGGCATAATTTATACAAGGTGGGCGTTCGCCCATTAAGGAGCCCGAAAAAATGGCGCAAGGCAATCTAAGAGATTTCCTTGCGCCATTTGTTTTACACTTTCAACGCCTACTCAGAGGAGGCGTTAAAAGGGGGAATACCATTATTTATAATGGGCCCCTATGTACTCTGCAGGATTAGTCCCAAAATGATGGCGCTACTCCTGCAGAGTACATCAATAGCGTAAAAAATATAACGCTAATGCCCCTACCCTGTGCCATGGTGCGCCGTATTATTATATATATAGCTCACACATGGTGGCGGTACAGGGGCGTTAAGGGGTGCAAGGAACGTGGTGCTGCACCGGCAGAGCCACTTTCCTTAAATCTGCCCCTTTGTGTTTGTCTCGGAGCAACAGGTGGTTTATAATTTTGACACAAGTGAGGTCAATTTCAATAGAGTCCAGCAATTACAGGAAGATGGGCATAGCTTTGTCAGGGGTGAGCTTAAGAAAGCACACCCTGGGGCGGCTGAAGCATTTTTGGGGTGTGACAGCTCCTTTGGGCTTCGCAGCTCAGGAGGACGAGCCATGCCAAAGGACGTCATGAAAAATAAGGCAACAGCGGAGACGCCGGTAAAGGTCTGGGCACCTTTAAAATGCCGGTCATAAGAGAGGGTTGCATCCAGAGCGATCAACCCGATTACAAGGGAGTGGCCTGGTGAATCATTTGATTTAGGGTACAATCACGGCTTCAAGATCCCAGCTATCAGCCAAGGTGCTGTCTCGTTGGCTTCGGGGCTCATTTTGCATGATGAATTGATGGATTACGATGTCGACCAGGAGACTAAGGAGGGGGAGAATTGTGAGGGTGGGGATGAGACTGCGGGGAAGGAGATGCAGCAAAGAAATTAGGTGAGCTGTTCTAACAGAGGAAGGAGTTTTGGTGTGTTTCAGGATTTGCCCCCTTTGATGGTGCAGCGTAATCAGAAAGTCAAGACGAATAATCAGGTACCTGCAAGTGGTTTCATTCAAAAAAGGTGAGACACAGGCTGCTGTGGCTATGGGGTGTGAAGAGTTAAGCATGAAGGTAGTGTGTTTGGTGACTGTAACAGTGGGTAATACCCTTTTGCGTTAGCATAAGGAAGTTTGGGTAGATTGAGTGGGAAAGATGATGCAAATAATGAAGCAGTTAAAGATGCAGACAAAGTCCATTTGGGGGGGCTGTGAACAAAAAAGTCGGAGTCAATGATGGTAAGTCAGAGGCAAGTGGTGAGGAGGCTTCTAAGGCAGAGCCAGGTAAGGAAAAAGGAAACTCAGGTGAGGGTAGTGTAAAAAGTAAAATGTTGCCAGATATGGGGTTGTTCTTGCCTTTGGGGGCGCATCTCACCCAAGCCATGAAGGAAAACATTTGTAAAGGTGAGTTTGTTGATGTTTTTAAATTATTACATAGAGAAGTGTGGGCTAAGGAAGGGTCAAAGGAGGAGGAATGGGAATTAGCTATGAGGCCGAAAGTTCCCACTACCCTTGAGAACTGGATGTCAGTATTCTTAATCATTGCTAGCGTTTATTGTGAGAGGCATCCGGAGCGATGTATTTCTCAATTAAAATACATGAACGTTTTTAGGTGGGCTCAAATAGACTATGGTGGTTTTGGATGTTTTAGATATAATGAAGAACTTAGAGCCCAGATGGCATTATTTCCAGATAAAAAATGGTGAGATATTTATAATCAGCTTTGGATGCAATGGTTGTGTGCGTCCAAGAATGCCTCAGCGTTACACACAGGTAGTGGTCTTCTGGTTCCTTACAAGCCCTGTCAGGGGCATCCCAACCAATCTGGGGTGGGTAGTTTCACGAGAGCTCAGTTCCCACAGAATGGATCTTGTTGGTCCTTCAACAGAGGGTCATGCACACGACTCCAGTGCAAGTTCATGCACATTTGCTCCAATTGCAGGGGCAAACATCCATTGGTGCAATGTTTTGGAGGGATGCAATGGGGATGGAAGGCTAATGCAGGTAGAGGTGGTGATAGGGGAAGGGGTCGGATGCAGCAGATGGTGGGAAAAGGGCCCTTCTCCTAATAAATTAGATATTTTGTTTTATTGGTTGCAGTTTTATCCGAGGCGTGAGGAGGCCAAGTTACTGTACTAGAGTTTTCTTGAGGGTTTCAAGCTATGTTATTAAGGTCATAGAAGACAGAGAAAAAATTAGAAATCTGCAGTTGAGAATCCGGAAGTGGTGAGAAAGAAATTGAGGAAGGAATTGGAGGCTGGCAGAATGGTGGGTCCATGTGATACCTGGCCGATTCATAACTTAACAATTTCACCACTGGGTGTTGTGCCTAAAATACAACAAGGTGAGTTTAGATTGATTCATCATCTATCGTGGGCTGCAGGGGAGCCAGTTAATGATTTAATTGCACATGAAGACTCCATAGTGCATTGCACCTCAGTGGAAGAGGCAATTAAGTTGGTAAGGGCTTGTGGAAGGAAGGCACAAATGGCAAAGTTAGACATTCAATATGTCTTTTGACTATTGCCGGTACATCCAGAGGATTTTTCATTGTTGGGTCTTTAATCTGAGGATTCTATATTTGTGGATATATTGTTGCCAATGGGCTGTTCTGTTTCTTGTTCCCTGTTTGAAACTTGTAGTTGTTTTTTGCAGTGGTTTTTCCAACAGAAGACTGGGCTCGGGCATGTCACGAACTCCCTAGGTGACTCTTTTCTGATGGGCTTGCAGTGATCCAATGAATGTAAAAAAGGGTTAATTGAATTTCAGAAGTGTAAGGAGGAGATGGAAGTACCTTTGGCTCCGGATAAGACTGAAGTCCCTGCTATATTGAACTCAGAGAAATCTGAGGTACGGTTGCCGGTGGATAGGTGCAAAAGTTGATTTCTCTGTTGGAGGAGGCTGTTTCAAAGGATAAGCTGGAGTTACAGCAGGTGCAAGCCTTATTGGGTTCTTTGAAGTTTGTGTGCCGTGTGGTGAGAGTTGGTAGAGCTCTTTGTAGGTGCCTTGGTTTTTCAGTCAAAGGTGCTGTTTTACCTCATCCCAGAATTCGGCTTAAAGAGGTCATCAATGCTGACTTCAGAATGTTGGTTTCTTTCCAGCAAAGTAATAATGGTGCTAACATGTTGACGGTTGAGGATGAATGGTTATGGCAAGTTAAAAAAAATTCTGATGATTCGGGAGCCCATGGTTTGGTTTTCTGAGATGGTGATTGGACTGCTGAGTCGTGTCCGGATACTTGGAGAAAGGCACACCATAGCATTTCGTTTCTGGAGTTTTTTTCCATTTGATGGTTCCTTTAGTGTTGTGTGGTAACCTTTCAGCAAACAGGCGAGTGTTTTTTAATGTGGATAGCCAAACAGTTGTTAATTTAGTCAATTCACAGAAGGTTCGAAATGAAAAAGTTTTGAAGTTGTTGCGTTTATTTTTGCTTCATTGTCTGAAATTCAATATTTTGTTTAAGGGTCAGTATGTTCCAGGTCTGAATAATGATATCACTGATGGGCTATCTCGTTCACAGTGGCAGAGATTCGGTGTACTGGTGCCGGGAGCAGATTTGCTGAAAACGGCTTTGACGGTGGACCTTTGGGAGCTGAGAATCTAAGGATGTTACAATTGATTCGTCAGTCCATTGCTCCATCTAATTTGAGGTCATATGGCAAGGCCTAGGCAGAATTTATTGAGTCTGGTGCATTGAGGAGGTATGAGGGACCTTACATGTCACGGTATAGGAGGGAGGATGGAGTCCGCTTCATTATGACACATATTGACCTAGGATTGGCGGTCGTGGCTATAACAGGGAAGATGGCAGGTATTACATTTTTTGGTAAGTACCTTTGGGATTATGATACCATGGAAGGAGAAATGTGTAGGAGAATTGTTGCTGGCTGGGCGATGGAGGGTGGAACCAGGTTGGATCAATGGCATCCTATTTCCATGCAAAAGCTGAGGGATATTTTGGGGGTTTTGAATTCTGCTTTTCCTGTTGGGAGGGCTGATAGTATAGATGATTCTTCTCCTGAAAAACAACTATATCATGATTGCAGGCACACCTGCATTATGTAGACCAGGGTGGCCGAGTGTTTAAGGCATTGGACTTAAGATCCAATGGACATGTGTCTGCGTGGGTTTGAGCCCCTCTCCTGGTATATCATTTTTTCTCTCCTGTGACACTGTTCATTTCAATTTCACGCACTTTTCAGTTGCTCCTGATTATTATTAAAATAAGAGCTACATATAAAATCTTCATATCGATTAACGTGTATTTTTCTCCCCCCAAAAAAGTAAACGCCTTGTATTGTACATTTCTCTTTGAAACTTAGTAACCTTTTGTTGCAGGTTGTATTACAGTTTGCTTTTTCGTTTATTATAGGTGACTTATTTGTTTATGATACCTGACTTAATGCTTTCCATTTGGTGCATAAGGAATGACAAAATATCGCTAGCAGGAGTGGGGCTTGAACCCACGTGGACACATGTCCATTGGATCTTAAGTCCAACGCCTTAACCACTCGGCCATCCTGGTACCTGTGCTGGAAAGGGCAACAACATGGCACTTATTATAGATATCAAGAGTGCTCACTGTGTGACATTGAGCTTTCTATATATATATATATTTTCATATCTATATATTTTATCAGGTTACGCAAAACACATTTCAGGAATACAAGGTAATGTCATGCCTCTCCTCTATAAAACGCGCATGTACTTCAAAAAAAAAAAATACAACCATACCTATCAAACATGTTTAAGATTATCAGCGTGTAGGACGAAAAAAGGTGCGCTTTTTTCACAACGTTTTTGTCACATGTCCTATTAAATATGTCTGCAAATTGACGTTAATCTTAAGAAATATCACACTAACCCCTTTTCAAGACTCAAAACTACACTTCACACAATCTAAAACACTTTGGGACAGATTTACAAGGCCCTTGCGGCCCTTAGCGCTACATTTGCAGAATTTATTTTGCCGCAAATGTGAAGATCATAGGCCACTACCATAGCAAAATATTTACAAGGTGGCGCAAGCTAGGTTTGCGCCAACTTGTTAACACTTTGCGCCACATCATGCATAATATATGCATGATGTGTGCAAAGGGGGCGTTCCCTTGTTAGAGAGTGGGCACGCTCATTCCTCACCTGATAGGTTGCTTTTTGAGGATGGTGTCTCTGGGGCTGGTGTTGTAGCCAAGAGCGAACTCTTGACTCCGCGTGGGTCGCTTCGTTTGCCGCACTGCACGGGAATGGCTGGGAGGCATAGAGTTGGCAGTAGAGGAAGCGGTGTGGTGGGGAAGGGTCAGGCATAATTTATACAAGGTGGGCGTTCGCCCATTAGGGAGCCCGAAAAAATGGCGCAAGGCAATCTAAGAGATTTCCTTGCGCCATTTGTTTTACACTTTCAACGCCTACTCAGAGGAGGCGTTAAAAGGGGGAATACCATTATTTATAATGGGCCCCTATGTACTCTGCAGGATTAGTCCCAAAATGATGGCGCTACTCCTGCAGAGTACATCAATAGCGTAAAAAATATAACGCTAATGCCCCTACCCTGTGCCATGGTGCGCCGTATTATTATATATATAGCTCACACATGGTGGCGGTACAGGGGCGTTAAGGGGTGCAAGGAACGTGGCGCTGCACCGGCAGAGCCACTTTCCTTAAATCTGCCCCTTTGTGTTTGTCTCGGAGCAACAGGTGGTTTATAATTTTGACACAAGTGAGTTCAATTTCAATAGAGTCCAGCAATTACAGGAAGATGGGCATAGCTTTGTCAGGGGTGAGCTTAAGAAAGCACACCCTGGGGCGGCTGAAGCATTTTTGGGGTGTGACAGCTCCTTTGGGCTTCGCAGCTCAGGAGGACGAGCCATGCCAAAGGACGTCATGAAAAATAAGGCAACAGCGGAGACGCCGGTAAAGGTCTGGGCACCTTTAAAATGCCGGTCATAAGAGAGGGTTGCATCCAGAGCGATCAACCCGATTACAAGGGAGTGGCCTGGTGAATCATTTGATTTAGGGTACAATCACGGCTTCAAGATCCCAGCTATCAGCCAAGGTGCTGTCTCGTTGGCTTCGGGGCTCATTTTGCATGATGAATTGATGGATTACGATGTTGACCAGGAGACTAAGGAGGGGGAGAATTGTGAGGGTGGGGATGAGACTGCGGGGAAGGAGATGCAGCAAAGAAATTAGGTGAGCTGTTCTAACAGAGGAAGGAGTTTTGGTGTGTTTCAGGATTTGCCCCCTTTGATGGTGCAGCTTAATCGGAAAGTCAAGACGAATAATCAGGTACCTGCAAGTGGTTTCATTCAAAAAAGGTGAGACACAGGCTGCTGTGGCTATGGGGTGTGAAGATTTAAGCATGAAGGTATTGTGTTTGGTGTCTGTAACAGTGGGTAATACCCTTTTGCGTTAGCATAAGGAAGTTTGGGTAGATTGAGTGGGAAAGATGATGCAAATAATGAAGCAGTTAAAGATGCAGACAAAGTCCATTTGGGGGGGCTGTGAACAAAAAAGTCGAAGTCAATGATGGTAAGTCAGAGGCAAGTGGTGAGAAGGCTTCTAAGGCAGAGCCAAGTAAGGAAAAAGGAAACTCAGGTGAGGGTAGTGTAAAAAGTAAAAAGTTGCCATATATGGGGTTGTTCTTGCCTTTGGGGGCGCATCTCACCCAAGCCATGAAGGAAAACATTTGTAAAGGTGAGTTTGTTGATGTTTTTAAATTATTACATAGAGAAGTGTGGGCTAAGGAAGGGTCAAAGGAGGAGGAATGGGAATTAGCTAGGAGGCCGAAAGTTCCCACTACCCTTGAGAATTGGATGTCAGTATTCTTAATCATTGCTAGCGTTTATTGTGAGAGGCATCCGGAGCGTTGTATTTCTCTATTAAAATACATGGACGTTTTTAGGTGGGCTCAAATAGACTATGGTGGTTTTGGATGTTTTAGATATAATGAAGAACTTAGAGCCCAGATGGTATTATTTCCAGATAAAGAATGGTGAGATATTTATAATGAGCTTTGGATGCAATGGTTGTGTACTTCCAAGAATGCCTCAGCGTTACACACAGCTAGTGGTCTTCTGGTTCCTTACAAGCCCTGTCAGGGGCATCCCAACCAATCTAGGGTGGGTAGTTTCACGAGAGCTCAGTTCCCACAGAATGGATCTTGTTGGTCCTTCAACAGAGGGTCATGCACACGACTCCAGTGCAAGTTCATGCACAATTGCTCCAATTGCAGGGGCAAACATCCATTGGTGCAATGTTTTGGAGGGATGCAATGGGGATGGAAGGCTAATGCAGGTAGAGGTGGTGATAGGGGAAGGGGTCGGATGCAGCAGATGGTGGGAAAAGGGCCCTTCTCCTAATAAATTAGATATTTTGTTTTATTGGTTGCAGTTTTATCCGAGGCGTGAGGAGGCCAAGTTACTGTACTAGAGTTTTCTTGAGGGTTTCAAGCTATGTTATCAAGGTCATAGAAGACAGAGAAAAAATTTGAAATCTGCAGTTGAGAATCCGGAAGTGGTGAGAAAGAAATTGAGGACGGAATTGGAGGCTGGCAGAATGGTGGGTCCATGTGATACCTGGCCGATTCATAACTTAACAATTTCACCACTGGGTGTTGTGCCTAAAACACAACAAGGTGAGTTTAGATTGATTCATCATCTATCGTGGGCTGCAGGGGAGTCAGTTAATGATTTAATTGCACATGAAGACGCCATAGTGCATTGCACATCAGTGGAAGAGGCAATTAAGTTGGTAAGGGCTTGTGGAAGGAATGCACAAATGGCAAAGTTAGACATTCAATCTGTCTTTTGACTATTGCCGGTACATCCTGAGGATTTTTCATTATTGGGTCTTTAATCTGAGGATTCTATATTTGTGGATATAATGTTGCCAATGGGCTGTTCTGTTTCTTGTTCCCTGTTTGAAACTTGTAGTTGTTTTTTGCAGTGGTTTTTCCAACAGAAGACTGGGCTCGGGCATGTCACGAACTACCTAGGTGACTCTTTTCTGATGGGCTTGCAGTGATCCAATGAATGTAAAAAAGGGTTAATTGAATTTCAGAAGTGTATGGAGGAGATGGAAGTACCTTTGGCTCCGGATAAGACTGAAGGCCCTGCTATATTGAACTCAGAGTAATCTGAGGTACGGTTGCCGGTGGATAAGTGCAAAAGTTGATTTCTCTGTTGGAGGAGTCTGTTTCCATGGATAAGCTGGAGTTACAGCAGGTGCAAGCCTTATTGGGTTCTTTGAAGTTTGCGTGCCGTGTGGTGAAAGTTGGTAGAGCTCTTTGTAGGTGCCTTGGTTTTTCAGTCAAAGGTGCTGTTTTACCTCATCCCAGAATTCGGCTTAAAGAGGTCATCAATGCTGACTTCAGAATGTTGGTTTCTTTCCAGCAAAGTAATAATGGTGTTAACATGTTGACGGTTGAGGATGAATGGTTATGGCAAGTTCAAATTTTTTCTGATGATTCGGGAGCCCATGGTTTGGTTTTCTGAGATGGTGATTGGACTGCTGAGTCATGGCCGGATTCTTGGAGAGAGGCACACCATAGCATTTCGTTTCTGGAGTTTTTTTCCATTTGATGGTTGCATTAGTGTTGTGTGGTAACCTTTTAGCAAACAGGCGAGTGGTTTTTAATGTGGATAGCCAAACAGTTGTTAATTTAGTCAATTCACAGAAGGCTCGAGATGAAAAAGTTTTGAAGTTGTTGCGTTTATTTTTGCTTCATTGTCTGAAATTCAATATTTTGTTTAAGGGTCAGTATGTTCCAGGTGTGAATAATGATATCACTGATGGGCTATCTCGTTCACAGTGGCAGAGATTCAGTGTACTGGTGCCGGGAGCAGATTTGCTTAAAACGGCTTTGACGGTGGACCTTTGGGAGCTAGGAATCTAAGGATGTTACAATTGATTAGTCAGTCCATTGCTCCATCTACTTTGAGGTCATATGGAAAGGCCTATTCAGAATCTTTTGAGTCTGGTGCATTGAGGAGGTATGAGGGACCTTACATGTCACGGTATAGGAGGGAGGATGGAGTCCGCTTCATTATGACACATTTTGACCTAGGATTGGCAGTGGTGGCTATAACAAGGAAGATGGCAGGTATTACATTTTTTGGTAAGTACTTTTGGGATTATGATACCATGGAAGGAGAAATGTGTAGGAGAATTGTTGCTGGCTGGGCGATGGAGGGTGGAACCAGGTTGGATCAATGGCATCCTATTTCCATGCAAAAGCTGAGGGATATTTTGGGGGTTTTGAATTCTGCTTTTCCTGTTGGGAGGGCTGATAGTATAGATGATTCTTCTCCTGAAAAACAACTATATCATGATTGCAGGCACACCTGCATTATGTAGACCAGGGTGGCCGAGTGTTTAAGGCATTGGACTTAAGATCCAATGGACATGTGTCTGCCTGGGTTTGAGCCCCACTCCTGGTATATCATTTTTTCTCTCCTGTGACACTGTTCATTTCAATTTCACGCACTTTTCAGTTGCTCCTGATTATTATTAAAATAAGAGCTACATATAAAATCTTCATATCGATTAACGTGTATTTTTCTCCCCCCAAAAAAGTAAACGCCTTGTATTGTACATTTCTCTTTGAAACTTAGTAACCTTTTGTTGCAGGTTGTATTACAGTATGCTTTTTCGTTTATTATAGGTGACTTATTTGTTTATGATACCTGACTTAATGCTTTCCATTTGGTGCAAAAGGAATTACAAAATATCACTACCAGGAGTGGGGCTTGAACCCACGTGGACACATGTCCATTGGATCTTAAGTCCAACGCCTTAACCACTCAGCCATCCTGGTACCTGTGCTGGAAAGAGCAACAACATGGCACTTATTATAGATATCAAGAGTGCTCACTGTGTGACCTTGAGCTTTCTATATATATATATATTTTCATATCTATATATTTTATCAGGTTACGCAAAACACATTTCAGGAATACAAGGTAATGTCATGCCTCTCCTCTATAAAACGCGCATGTACTTCAAAAAAAAAAAATACAACCATACCTATCAAACATGTTTAAGATTATCAGCGTGTAGGACGAAAAAAGGTGCGCTTTTTTCACAACGTTTTTGTCACATGTCCTATTAACCTCTTAGCTGCTGGGCCTTTTCCCCCCCAGTGCTGAGCCCTTTTTTGGCTATTTGGGGTAGTTCGCGCTTAGGGCTTCATAACTTTTTGTCCACATAAGCTAACCACGCCAAATTTGCGTCCTTTTTTTCCAACATCCTAGGGATTCTAATGGTACCCAGAGTTTGTGGTTTCCCCTGGAGGAGACCAAGAAAATAGCCAAAATACAGTGAAAATTTCATTTTTTCAAAAAAAATGGGAAAAAAGGGCAGCCGAAGAAGGCTTGTGGTTTTTTCCCTGAAAATGCCATCAACAAAGGGTTTCTGGTGCTGAAATCACTATCTTCCCACCTTTCAGGAACGGGCAGACTTGAATCGGAAAACCACATTTTCCAACACAAATTTGGCATTTTACTGGGACATACCCCATTTTTACTATTTTTGGTGCTTTCAACCTCCTTCCAGTTAGTGACAGGAATGGGTGTGAAACCAATGCTGGATCCTGGAAAGCTAAACATTTCTGAAAACTAGACAAAATTCTGAATTCAGCAAGGGGTCATTTGTGTAGATCCTACAAGGTTTTCCTACAGAAAATAACAGCTGAAATAAAAAAATATTGAAATTGAGCTGAAAACAACAGCCATTTTTCTTTATGTTTTACTCTGTAACTTTTTCCTGCGATGTCAGATTTCTGAAAGCAATATACCGTTTTGTCTGCTGGACTCTTCTGGTTGCGGGGATATAAAGGGCTTATAGGTTCATCAAGAACCCTAGGTACCCAGAGCCAATAAATGAGGTGCACCCTGCAGTTGGTTTTCATTCTATACTGGGTATACAGCAATTCATTTGCTGAAATATCAAGAGTGAAAAAGAGGTATCAAGAAAACCTTTGCATTTCCAAAATGGGATCAAGATAAGGTTTTGAGGAGCAGTGGTTATTTGCACATCTCTGAATTCCGAGGTGCCCATACTAGCATGTGAATTGCAGGGCATTTCTCAAATAGACATCTTTTTTACACACTCTCTTATATTTGGAAGGAAAAAATGTAGAGAAAGATAAGGGGCAATAACACTTGTTTTGCTATTCTATGTTCCCCCAAGTCTCCAGATAAAAATGATACCTCACTTGTGTGGGTAGGCCTAGCGCCCGCGACAGGAAATGCCCCAAAACACAACGTGGACACATCCCATTTTTTGACAAAATACAGAGCTGTTTTTTGCAAAGTGCCTACCTGTAGATTATGGCCTCTAGCTCAGCCGGCACATAGGGAAACCTACCAAACCTGTACATTTTTTAAAACTAGAGACCTAGGGGAATCCAAGATGGGGTGACTCGCAGGGCTCTGACCAGGTTCTGTTACCCAGAATCCTTTGCAAACCTCAAAAAGTGGCTAAAAAAACATGTTTTCCTCACATTTCGGTGACAGAAAGTTCTGGAATCTGAGAGGAGCCTCAAATTTCCTTCCACCCAGCGTCCCCCCAAGTCTCCTGATAAAAATGATACCTCACTTGTGTGGGTAGGCCTAGCGCCCGCGACAGGAAATGCCCCAAAACACAACGTGGACACATCACAGAAAACAGAGCTGTTTTTTGCAAAGTGCCTACATGTAGATTTTGGCCTCTAGCTCAGCCGGCACCTAGGGAAACCTACCAAACCTGTACATTTTTGAAAACTAGAGACCTAGGGGAATCCAAGATGGGGTGACTCGCGGGGCTCTGACCAGGTTCTGTTACCCAGAATCCTTTGCAAACCTCAAAAAGTGGCTAAAAAAACAAGTTTTCCTCACATTTCGATGACAGAAAGTTCTGGAATCTGAGAGGAGCCTCAAATTTCCTTCCACCCAGCGTCCCCCCAAGTCTCCCGATAAAAATGATACCTCACTTGTGTGGGTAGGCCTAGCGCCCGCGACAGGAAATGCCCCAAAACACAACGTGGACACATCACAGAAAACAGAGCTGTTTTTTGCAAAGTGCCTACATGTAGATTTTGGCCTCTAGCTCAGCCGGCACCTAGGGAAACCTACCAAACCTGTACATTTTTGAAAACTAGAGACCTAGGGGAATCCCAGATGGGGTGACTCGCGGGGCTCTGACCAGGTTCTGTTACCCAGAATCCTTTGCAAACCTCAAAAAGTGGCTAAAAAAACAAGTTTTCCTCACATTTCGATGACAGAAAGTTCTGGAATCTGAGAGGAGCCTCAAATTTCCTTCCACCCAGCATCCCCCCAAGTCTCCCGATAAAAATGATACCTCACTTGTGTGGGTAGGCCTAGCGCCCGCAACAGGAAATGCCCCAAAACACAACGTGGACACATCACAGAAAACAGAGCTGTTTTTTGCAAAGTGCCTACCTGTAGATTTTGGCCTCTAGCTCAGCCGGCACCTAGGGAAACCTACCAAACCTGTACATTTTTGAAAACTAGAGACCTAGGGGAATCCAAGATGGGGTGACTCGCGGGGCTCTGACCAGGTTCTGTTACCCAGAATCCTTTGCAAACCTCAAAAAGTGGCTAAAAAAACAAGTTTTCCTCACATTTCGGTGACAGAAAGTTCTGGAATCTGAGAGGAGCCTCAAATTTCCTTCCACCCAGCGTCCCCCCAAGTCTCCCGATAAAAATGATACCTCACTTGTGTGGGTAGGCCTAGCGCCCGCGACAGGAAATGCCCCAAAACACAACGTGGACACATCACAGAAAACAGAGCTGTTTTTTGCAAAGTGCCTACCTGTAGATTATGGCCTCTAGCTCAGCCGGCACATAGGGAAACCTACCAAACCTGTACATTTTTGAAAACTAGAGACCTAGGGGAATCCAAGATGGGGTGACTCGCGGGGCTCTGACCAGGTTCTGTTACCCAGAATCCTTTGCAAACCTCAAAAAGTGGCTAAAAAAACAAGTTTTCCTCACATTTCGGTGACAGAAAGTTCTGGAATCTGAGAGGAGCCTCAAATTTCCTTCCACCCAGCGTCCCCCCAAGTCTCCCGATAAAAATGATACCTCACTTGTGTGGGTAGGCCTAGCGCCCGCGACAGGAAATGCCCCAAAACACAACGTGGACACATCACAGAAAACAGAGCTGTTTTTTGCAAAGTGCCTACCTGTAGATTTTGGCCTCTAGCTCAGCCGGCACCTAGGGAAACCTACCAAACCTGTACATTTTTGAAAACTAGAGACCTAGGGGAATCCAAGATGGGGTGACTCGCGGGGCTCTGACCAGGTTCTGTTACCCAGAATCCTTTCCAAACCTCAAAAAGTGGCTAAAAAAACAAGTTTTCCTCACATTTCGATGACAGAAAGTTCTGGAATCTGAGAGGAGCCTCAAATTTTCTTCCACCCAGCGTCCCCCCAAGTCTCCCGATAAAAATGATACCTCACTTGTGTGGGTAGGCCTAGCGCCCGCGACAGGAAATGCCCCAAAACACAACGTGGACACATCACAGAAAACAGAGCTGTTTTTTACAAAGTGCCTACCTGTAGATTTTGGCCTCTAGCTCAGCCGGCACATAGGGAAACCTACCAAACCTGTACATTTTTGAAAACTAGAGACCTAGGGGAATCCAAGATGGGGTGACTTGCGGGGCTCTGACCAGGTTCTGTTACCCAGAATCCTTTCCAAACCTCAAAAAGTGGCTAAAAAAACAAGTTTTCCTCACATTTCGATGACAGAAAGTTCTGGAATCTGAGAGGAGCCTCAAATTTTCTTCCACCCAGCGTCCCCCCAAGTCTCCCGATAAAAATGATACCTCACTTGTGTGGGTAGGCCTAGCGCCCGCGACAGGAAATGCCCCAAAACACAACGTGGACACATCACAGAAAACAGAGCTGTTTTTTACAAAGTGCCTACCTGTAGATTTTGGCCTCTAGCTCAGCCGGCACCTAGGGAAACCTACCAAACCTGTACATTTTTGAAAACTAGAGACCTAGGGGAATCCAAGATGGGGTGACTCGCGGGGCTCTGACCAGGTTCTGTTACCCAGAATCCTTTGCAAACCTCAAAAAGTGGCTAAAAAAACAAGTTATCCTCACATTTCGGTGACAGAAAGTTCTGGAATCTGAGAGGAGCCTCAAATTTCCTTCCACCCAGCGTCCCCCCAAGTCTCCCGATAAAAATGATACCCCACTTGTGTGGGTAGGCCTAGCACCCGCGACAGGAAATGCCCCAAAACACAACGTGGACACATCACAGAAAACAGAGCTGTTTTTTGCAAAGTGCCTACCTGTAGATTTTGGCCTCTAGCTCAGCCGGCACCTAGGGAAACCTACCAAACCTGTACATTTTTGAAAACTAGAGACCTAGGGGAATCCAAGATGGGGTGACTCGCGGGGCTCTGACCAGGTTCTGTTACCCAGAATCCTTTGCAAACCTCAAAAAGTGGCTAAAAAAACAAGTTTTCCTCACATTTCGATGACAGAAAGTTCTGGAATCTGAGAGGAGCCTCAAATTTCCTTCCACCCAGCGTCCCCCCAAGTCTCCCGATAAAAATGATACCTCACTTGTGTGGGTAGGCCTAGCGCCCGCGACAGGAAATGCCCCAAAACACAACGTGGACACATCACAGAAAACAGAGCTGTTTTTTGCAAAGTGCCTACCTGTAGATTTTGGCCTCTAGCTCAGCCGGCACCTAGGGAAACCTACCAAACCTGTACATTTTTTAAAACTAGAGACCTAGGGGAATCCAAGATGGGGTGACTCGCGGGGCTCTGACCAGGTTCTGTTACCCAGAATCCTTTGCAAACCTCAAAAAGTGGCTAAAAAAACAAGTTTTCCTCACATTTCGATGACAGAAAGTTCTGGAATCTGAGAGGAGCCTCAAATTTCCTTCCACCCAGCGTCCCCCCAAGTCTCCCGATAAAAATGATACCTCACTTGTGTGGGTAGGCCTAGCGCCCGCGACAGGAATGGATCACACAAGGGTCAATGGTAGTCCTTGCTTGAGGTCTACTGTTAACCCTGGAGTGATTCATTCCTGAAGCAGGCACTAGGCGCAGGCACACAAGCGGGGTTGTGTTTTTATCAGGACAAGTGGGGAAACACTGGGTGGTAGGAATTTTGAGGATCCCTGCAGATCCCTGGACTTCTGCTCATTGGAATGCAAGGAAAATGTGTTTTTTAAGCACATAATGTAATTTCAAGGGGATTCTGGGTGAAGGAAAACTGGTGAGAGCCATGCAAGTCCTGCACCCTTGGTCTCCCCTGGTACTAGTTTGTTAAAGTTAACCCACCACTCACACTGGTTGGTTTTAGCACCTCCAGAAATTATGGTTTTAAAGCATGATTACTTATCAAAGTATCTGAATGTTGAAACCAAGCCTTCTGAAGGTGGGCCATAAAGCCGCGTCCAGGCACCAACCTCTTTATGGTCCATTCACACGCCATTCACGCACAACAAACAACCCTTTCATATCGCCAGCCACGGGCCCAATCCAATCAATCACTCCACTCACATTAACTTACCGCTGCCAGACAAGGGCCCATCACATTCACACGCCACAGAACGGAATAAGTTTGACTACATTTTACCACCTGTCAAGTAACTGCCTCCTTCTTCCTTAACATTACCAAATGCATGCGTAACAAACCTTTACTAATGACTCCTGTGACAGCCACCTGAGGCTCAGGAAGACATGTTTTTCATGCGCCTTTAGCGCACTCTCTGTGCTAAATCCAACTCCTTCCAGTTTGTGGATGCAAGTTGGGGGTGTCCGAGTATGCCGTACAAAGCGATTCCTCGAACTGAGTGAGCATATCTACCTTTGAAACTAAGGGAGACATGCTGGGGATTTCTCATGCTGTTACCTAAAGAGAAGGTCATAGGCTACCTGCCTCCTTCTTCCTTAACATTACCAAATGCATGCGTAACAAACCTTTACTAATGACTCCTGTGACAGCCACCTGAGGCTCAGGAAGACATGTTTTTCATGCGCCTTTGGCGCAATCTCTGTGCTAAATCCAACTCCTTCCAGTTTGTGGGTGCAAGTTGGGGGTGTCCGAGTATGCCGTACAAAGCGATTCCTCGAACTGAGTGAGCATATCTACCTTTGAAACTAAGGGAGACATGCTGGGGATTTCTCATGATGTTCCCTAAAGAGAAGGTCATAGGCTATGGAAAAGGGTAGTGTTTGGTACATAGGGGAGTCCATGAGAACGTAGCATATGTCCCAGCCAACATTATGTGAAGTGATGTGACTATAATGCACTTATACAGCAAACTGAACATCTACTAAGTTCTGATGGAGGATGAACATGAAAAGCAGGTCAAACACTGACCTATACAAGTCATTCTCCTTTAGTGCTGGGATGGCACCAATGGGTTTGAATCCATAGGTGTAGATGATGTACATCTGTACTACCTTTACTATCTGCCTTCTACCTGTGCAATAACCCTGTGAAGGCACTCCTACCATAAGCTTTCCTTACCCATCCATGTCTCTGTTCTCATCAGAGTCCTGGCTAATCCTGTATAATAGCCAAGTGAACCTATACTAGTTTGTGGAAGCAAGTTGGGGGCTTCCAAGTATGCCCTACAAAGTGATTTCTCGAACTGAGAGAGCATATCTACCGTTGAAAGTAAGGAAGACATGCAGGTGAAGAAAGGGTACTCCGTGGCAATGTGGCATATGTTCTGTCTACTAGTATATGCAGTAGGGGGAAGAAAATGCATGTTAATTGAACAGAACACCGACCACGCCAAAAGGAAGTCCATGATGAAGTAAAATTCTGTGGCTCCTTGCCTAACGAAGCAGTGGCCCATGGACGTTCGGTATCCATGCACTGCCACTGAAAGGATTACCCAACAGCAGCTCAACCTCAGTCGATTTCCCAGAACTTTGCTTTAGTATGATACAACGTAAAGCAAGTAGGGATACAGAGGCCTGGTTGTGATGGACACTGGGGACAGTAATACCGACTCTCCTGCCGCTTTCCATGCTTTGAGCACACTTTACAGCGACGACATGGGCGATCCTTTTTGGGTGTTTTAGGTATGCGATCAGCAAAGTGTCGCTCCTGCAGCCTTGCCACATCCTCCAGAACATATGAGGTGGAGGCTGCTGCTTCTTCAGTAACAGCAGTGAGGCTTTCAATTACAGACAACTGGAAGTCAAGGAAAGTCATGAGTCTTCCTGTTGTTGTCTGACGGTAAACAACATACGCATTATATGTTGCCATCTGAATCAGGTGGGTAAACAGTTTCTTGTACCAAGTGCGAGTTTTACGACACGCATTGTATGGTTGAAGAACCTGGTCGTTCTTGTCCACTCCACCCATGTACTTATTGTAATCGAGTATACAGATGGGCTTGTGGACTTCGGCCATCTGACCCCAAACCGTGATGGGAGAAGTGCTCTCATCATGAATTGTAGTGAGCACGTATACATCACGTCTATCTAGGAACTTGACTGCGAGCAGTTCGTTAGAACGCAATGCAGTACTCTGTGATTTCTGGAGCTTCTTGCAAACAAGCTCCCGCGGGAATCCTTTGCGGTTACAACGAACTGTACCGCAGGCCACAGTGCCAGCTTTGTAGAGCTCACTGAACAGCTCTACTCCTGTATAGAAATTGTCCACATAAAGGTTATAACCTTTGTGAAGAAGTGGCTGGACAAGTTCCCATACAATCTTACCTGTGACCCCTAACGCGGGAGGGCAACCTACAGGGTTTAGGGTAGAATCCTTCCCTGTATACACTCTCAGGCTGTACACATAGCCAGTAGAGCTCTCACACAGCATGTACAGCTTTATGCCATAGCGAGCTCTTTTGCTCGCAATGTACTGTCTGAAAAGCAGCCGTCCTTTGTACAGGATCAAGGACTCATCAACTGCTATATTCTTTCCAGGAGTATAGATCTCTGGAAACCTGGCAGACAAATGTTCCACGACAGGCCGAATTTTGAACAACCTGTCATGATCTGGATGGTCCCGGGGCAATGCAGCAGAATTGTCATTGAAATGCAGCATGCGCTGCAGTAGCAAAAAACGATCTCTGCTCATGTATGGTGCGAAGATGGGAGTTACCCAAACCGTGCGAGTCGTCCAGTAGGACTGCAAGGTGGGTTTCTGTACTAACCCCATTTTGAGGGTAAGGCCCAAAAATATCTTCAACTCCGCCAGCGAAGTGGGAGTCCACTGGCGTGCCCTAGAACGGGGCCCTAGAGTGCCTCCGCGCTCCCTCAGAAATTGGTCTGCACGCAAATTTGTTTGCTGCACAACTTTCTGAAGAAAGTCAACATCCAAAAACAGATAGATGTAGTCGACTGGCAAAAAGTTAGCTGTATCGACTTTACATCCAGCGTCACCAGTAAAAGGTGGAATTTGGGGCTGAACCAAACAGGGGGGCTGCCAAGAGAGCACTCGTTCTGTGCTTGCGGCAGCAAGCACGTGCTCTCTGGGTTCGGCTAACCCAATGTGGTCCCGCTGCCCAGAATGTGCTTGCGAAGGGACAGCACGGATGTCGTCATTGTCTCCTTCAGACTCACTGGAAGAGGTGTCGTCAGATGGGACTCCGCCGACTGAAAAATCACTCCCAGAATCTGCCCCATTGTCCTCTCCCTCAGATGCTGTCTCAGTGTCTGCTGTCTCAGTCTCTGAGCCTACATCAGAACTGTCCTCCATAACCCGAGCTAGGGCTTGATCAGCAGTCATCCAACGAGACGCCATCTCTGCAACTGGCTAAACTGTCCCTCTAAATTACTATCCTACGTAGAAGGCAGATAGTCACAAAATTGCTTGTTGGTATGTTTGTTGTGTACAACAGGAAATGTCGTCACCTTACCTTCGCTTCTTCTCCAATTCTGCAGATTCTCTGAAAACACTGAAAAAAACAAAAAAAGAATGTATTACTTCACCTTACCACACACCCTGTGCAACAGTCATTTTTGGTGCTCTGCCTCCCATTACCTCCTCTTCTAATTCCCTCAGTACTATCCAGCAAAACTGCCACTACAGAAAAGACATGCATGCATGCATATTGTGTATATATATATATATATATATATATATATATATATATATATATATATATAATATATATATATTTATATGTTTAGAAACAAAGTGGTTGAAGGGTTGCTGGGCGGCACACTCCACTGCCGGTGCCCAGTGACAGGGAAGACCAATCTAGAAATTATCTAATGGCGAAAAATTTCACCGCACTCCATGAAGTACAAATAAACGTGTATTTTATTGCAGTCAATAACCACCAACGTGTTTCAACTCACCAAGGAGTCTTGATCACGGTCCTCGTGGAGTGCGGTGAAATTGTTCACCATTATAAAACAACACACACAAGAATAACAAGCATTTACAATGCAATGGGTCTCGCATCTGCTCGAGTTAGAGCTATTAGCGTTATAAACTCCTAACCCAACTTTTCTTAACACATAAATTGATAATTTAAAGTTAAACTCTTTCACATAAGAGAGCCGATTCACAGCGCCATGGCCACCATGAGCATCATGTGAAGAGTTACACAAAAGGAAAAGAAGTTCGCTCGCAGTTAAACGTAACAGCAAAAGTGCAATTAGCCATGTACCAGGGGCGATGGCCAAGGCGGTAGCAAAACCTCCCCAAGGAGGGACAAAGGTAAATCATTTTCCAATGCCATCAAAGGAGTGGTAGTGATGGGCGTGAGGTGGGCGTTGTTAGAAGCCCAGATACACACCAACAAGTCAGAAAAGCAGCACATGGACGCTGCAATGCTTGTCCTGAAAAAAATATATCTATCTATCTATATATATATATATTTCTATATAGATATATATATATATATATATATATATATCTATATAGATATATATATCTATATAGATATATATATGTGTATACATATATACACATATATATGAGACTCATGTCACAAATCTTTTTCTTTTTATACATGTGTGCTTGCCCTCGGCAAAGCACACATGTATAAAAAAAAAAATGGCCCCATTGATGGTCACCCTAAGGGCTGACCACCAACAATTTGTTTTTTTTTGTTTTTTTTTACCCTGGGGGGGCGATCGGCCTCCCCAGGCAAAACTACTTTTTTTTTTTCCCCCTGGGGTCGGCCCGTGTTCCAAGGGCCGACCCTGCCATTTTTTATTTTTTTTTTTTTTTTTGTGGGGGGCGCGATCGCCCCCCAAAACATTGTAAATAATTTAAATATTGCCGGGGGGGGGGTGTGGCCCTTTTACGAGGGGGCCGACCCCCCCAAAGAAGATCCCTGGTGCCTAGGGGCGTTTCCTGGCCGTGGATCGCAGCCGCGCTGCGATCCACGGCCAGGAAACGGTACCAGGGAGGCATCGATGGAAAGGGGAGAGCCTCCCCTTTCCATCGATGCCTCCCTGGCATCTGGGGAGGCCGTTTTGACCTTTTTTTCCCCACCGGAGAAGGAAAGAACGCTTACCTCCGTCTCTCCTTCTCCGGTGGGGAAAAAATGTGACGTCAGCGCGCCTCGCGGCGCGCTGACGTCATAAGGGGGCGGGAGGGGGGTGGGATGGAGACGCGGAAGCTCTTCCGCGTCTCCTACGGTGAAAAAAAAAAAATAATAATCCTCCGGTGCATTGCACCGGAGGATTTTTAACCCCCTCCCTGGTGTCGCCCACTGGTCGTGACCCGCACCAGGGAGGGAGTGTGGGCGTCGGCCAGTGGCCGACGCCCGCATTCAACGGGTTAAATATGTCTGCAAATTGACGTTAATCTTAAGAAATATCACACTAACCCCTTTTCAAGACTCAAAACTACACTTCACACAATCTAAAACACTTTGGGACAGATTTACAAGGCCCTTGCGGCCCTTAGCGCTACATTTGCAGAATTTATTTTGCCGCAAATGTGAAGATCATAGGCCACTACCATAGCAAAATATTTACAAGGTGGCGCAAGCTAGGTTTGCGCCAACTTGTTAACACTTTGCGCCACATCATGCATAATATATGCATGATGTGTGCAAAGGGCGCGTTCCCTTGTTAGAGAGTGGGCACGCTCGTTCCTCACCTGACAGGTTGCTTTTTGAGGAGGGTGTCTCTGGGGCTGGTGTTGTAGCCAAGAGCGAACTCTTGACTCCGCGTGGGTCGCTTAGTTTGCCGCACTGCACGGGAATGGCTGGGAGGCATAGAGTTGGCAGTAGAGGAAGCGGTGTGGTGGGGAAGGGTCAGGCATAATTTATACAAGGTGGGCGTTCGCCCATTAGGGAGCCCGAAAAAATGGCGCAAGGCAATCTAAGAGATTTCCTTGCGCCATTTGTTTTACACTTTCAACGCCTACTCAGAGGAGGCGTTAAAAGGGGGAATACCATTATTTATAATGGGCCCCTATGTACTCTGCAGGATTAGTCCCAAAATGATGGCGCT
This sequence comes from Pleurodeles waltl, assembly GCF_031143425.1. NCBI lineage: Eukaryota > Metazoa > Chordata > Amphibia > Caudata > Salamandridae > Pleurodeles > Pleurodeles waltl. Next base: position 1,051,799,445 of record NC_090444.1, on the reverse strand, counting down.
ACTCCTGCAGAGTACATCAATAGCGTAAAAAATATAACGCTAATGCCCCTACCCTGTGCCATGGTGCGCCGTATTATTATATATATAGCTCACACATGGTGGCGGTACAGGGGCGTTAAGGGGTGCAAGGAACGTGGCGCTGCACCGGCAGAGCCACTTTCCTTAAATCTGCCCCTTTGTGTTTATCTCGGAGCAACAGGTGGTTTATAATTTTGACACAAGTGAGGTCAATTTCAATAGAGTCCAGCAATTACAGGAAGATGGGCATAGCTTTGTCAGGGGTGAGCTTAAGAAAGCACACCCTGGGGCGGCTGAAGCATTTTTGGGGTGTGACAGCTCCTTTGGGCTTCGCAGCTCAGGAGGACGAGCCATGCCAAAGGACGTCATGAAAAATAAGGCAACAGCGGAGACGCCGGTAAAGGTCTGGGCACCTTTAAAATGCCGGTCATAAGAGAGGGTTGCATCCAGAGCGATCAACCCGATTACAAGGGAGTGGCCTGGTGAATCATTTGATTTAGGGTACAATCACGGCTTCAAGATCCCAGCTATCAGCCAAGGTGCTGTCTCGTTGGCTTCGGGGCTCATTTTGCATGATGAATTGATGGATTACGATGTCGACCAGGAGACTAAGGAGGGGGAGAATTGTGAGGGTGGGGATGAGACTGCGGGGAAGGAGATGCAGCAAAGAAATTAGGTGAGCTGTTCTAACAGAGGAAGGAGTTTTGGTGTGTTTCAGGATTTGCCCCCTTTGATGGTGCAGCTTAATCGGAAAGTCAAGACGAATAATCAGGTACCTGCAAGTGGTTTCATTCAAAAAAGGTGAGACACAGGCTGCTGTGGCTATGGGGTGTGAAGAGTTAAGCATGAAGGTATTGTGTTTGGTGTCTGTAACAGTGGGTAATACCCTTTTGCGTTAGCATAAGGAAGTTTGGGTAGATTGAGTGGGAAAGATGATGCAAATAATGAAGCAGTTAAAGATGCAGACAAAGTCCATTTGGGGGGGCTGTGAACAAAAAAGTCGAAGTCAATGATGGTAAGTCAGAGGCAAGTGGTGAGAAGGCTTCTAAGGCAGAGCCAGGTAAGGAAAAAGGAAACTCAGGTGAGTGTAGTGTAAAAAGTAAAAAGTTGCCATATATGGGGTTGTTCTTGCCTTTGGGGGCGCATCTCACCCAAGCCATGAAGGAAAACATTTGTAAAGGTGAGTTTGTTGATGTTTTTAAATTATTACATAGAGAAGTGTGGGCTAAGGAAGGGTCAAAGGAGGAGGAATGGGAATTAGCTAGGAGGCCGAAAGTTCCCACTACCCTTGAGAATTGGATGTCAGTATTCTTAATCATTGCTAGCGTTTATTGTGAGAGGCATCCGGAGCGTTGTATTTCTCTATTAAAATACATGGACGTTTTTAGGTGGGCTCAAATAGACTATGGTGGTTTTGGATGTTTTAGATATAATGAAGAACTTAGAGCCCAGATGGTATTATTTCCAGATAAAGAATGGTGAGATATTTATAATGAGCTTTGGATGCAATGGTTGTGTACTTCCAAGAATGCCTCAGCGTTACACACAGCTAGTGGTCTTCTGGTTCCTTACAAGCCCTGTCAGGGGCATCCCAACCAATCTAGGGTGGGTAGTTTCACGAGAGCTCAGTTCCCACAGAATGGATCTTGTTGGTCCTTCAACAGAGGGTCATGCACACGACTCCAGTGCAAGTTCATGCACAATTGCTCCAATTGCAGGGGCAAACATCCATTGGTGCAATGTTTTGGAGGGATGCAATGGGGATGGAAGGCTAATGCAGGTAGAGGTGGTGATAGGGGAAGGGGTCGGATGCAGCAGATGGTGGGAAAAGGGCCCTTCTCCTAATAAATTAGATATTTTGTTTTATTGGTTGCAGTTTTATCCGAGGCGTGAGGAGGCCAAGTTACTGTACTAGAGTTTTCTTGAGGGTTTCAAGCTATGTTATCAAGGTCATAGAAGACAGAGAAAAAATTTGAAATCTGCAGTTGAGAATCCGGAAGTGGTGAGAAAGAAATTGAGGACGGAATTGGAGGCTGGCAGAATGGTGGGTCCATGTGATACCTGGCCGATTCATAACTTAACAATTTCACCACTGGGTGTTGTGCCTAAAACACAACAAGGTGAGTTTAGATTGATTCATCATCTATCGTGGGCTGCAGGGGAGTCAGTTAATGATTTAATTGCACATGAAGACTCCATAGTGCATTGCACATCAGTGGAAGAGGCAATTAAGTTGGTAAGGGCTTGTGGAAGGAAGGCACAAATGGCAAAGTTAGACATTCAATCTGTCTTTTGACTATTGCCGGTACATCCTGAGGATTTTTCATTGTTGGGTCTTTAATCTGAGGATTCTATATTTGTGGATATAATGTTGCCAATGGGCTGTTCTGTTTCTTGTTCCCTGTTTGAAACTTGTAGTTGTTTTTTGCAGTGGTTTTTCCAACAGAAGACTGGGCTCGGACATGTCACGAACTACCTAGGTGACTCTTTTCTGATGGGCTTGCAGTGATCCAATGAATGTAAAAAAGGGTTAATTGAATTTCAGAAGTGTATGGAGGAGATGGAAGTACCTTTGGCTCCGGATAAGACTGAAGGCCCTGCTATATTGAACTCAGAGTAATCTGAGGTACGGTTGCCGGTGCATAAGTGCAAAAGTTGATTTCTCTGTTGGAGGAGGCTGTTTCCACGGATAAGCTGGAGTTACAGCAGGTGCAAGCCTTATTGGGTTCTTTGAAGTTTGCGTGCCGTGTGGTGAAAGTTGGTAGAGCTCTTTGTAGGTGCCTTGGTTTTTCAGTCAAAGGTGCTGTTTTACCTCATCCCAGAATTCGGCTTAAATAGGTCATCAATGCTGACTTCAGAATGTTGGTTTCTTTCCAGCAAAGTAATAATGGTGTTAACATGTTGACGGTTGAGGATGAATGGTTATGGCAAGTTCAAATTTTTTCCGATGATTCGGGAGCCCATGGTTTGGTTTTCTGAGATGGTGATTGGACTGCTGAGTCATGGCCGGATTCTTGGAGAGAGGCACACCATAGCATTTCGTTTCTGGAGTTTTTTTCCATTTGATGGTTGCATTAGTGTTGTGTGGTAACCTTTTAGCAAACAGGCGAGTGGTTTTTAATGTGGATAGCCAAACAGTTGTTAATTTAGTCAATTCACAGAAGGCTCGAGATGAAAAAGTTTTGAAGTTGTTGCGTTTATTTTTGCTTCATTGTCTGAAATTCAATATTTTGTTTAAGGGTCAGTATGTTCCAGGTGTGAATAATGATATCACTGATGGGCTATCTCGTTCACAGTGGCAGAGATTCGGTGTACTGGTGCCGGGAGCAGATTTGCTTAAAACGGCTTTGACGGTGGACCTTTGGGAGCTGGGAATCTAAGGATGTTACAATTGATTAGTCAGTCCATTGCTCCATCTACTTTGAGGTCATATGGCAAGGCCTAGGCAGAATCTATTGAGTCTGGTGCATTGAGGAGGTATGAGGGACCTTACATGTCACGGTATAGGAGGGAGGATGGAGTCCACTTCATTATGACACATATTGACCTAGGATTGGCGGTGGTGGCTATAACAAGGAAGATGGCAGGTATTACATTTTTTGGTAAGTACTTTTGGGATTATGATACCATGGAAGGAGAAATGTGTAGGAGAATTGTTGCTGGCTGGGCGATGGAGGGTGGATCCAGGTTGGATCAATGGCATCCTATTTCCATGAAAAAGCTGAGGGATATTTTGGGGGTTTTGAATTCTGCTTTTCCTGTTGGGAGGGCTGATAGTATAGGTGATTCTTCTCCCGAAAAACAACTATATCATGATTGCAGGCACACCTGCCCTATGTAGACCAGGGTGGCCGAGTGCTTAAGGCATTGGACTTAAGATCCAATGGACATGTGTCTGCATGGGTTCGAGCCCCACTCCTGTTTTATCCCTTTTTTCTCTCCCGTGACACTGTTCATTTCAATTTCACGCACTTTTCAGTTGCTCCTGATTATTATTAAAATAAGAGCTACATATAAAATCTTCATATCGATTAACGTGTATTTTTCTCCCCCCAAAAAAGTAAACGCCTTGTATTGTACATTTCTCTTTGAAACTTAGTAACCTTTTGTTGCAGGTTGTATTACAGTATGCTTTTTCGTTTATTATAGGTGACTTATTTGTTTATGATACCTGACTTAATGCTTTCCATTTGGTGCATAAGGAATTACAAAATATCTCTACCAGGAGTGGGGCTTGAACCCACGTGGACACATGTCCATTGGATCTTAAGTCCAACGCCATAACCACTCGGCCATCCTGGTACCTGTGCTGGAAAGGGCAACAACATGGCACTTATTATAGATATCAAGAGTGCTCACTGTGTGACATTGAGCTTTATATATATATATATATTTTCATATCTATATATTTTATCAGCTTACGCAAAACACATTTCAGGAATACAAGGTAATGTCATGCCTCTCCTCTATAAAACGTGCATGTACTTAATAAAAAAAAAAATACAACCATACCTATCAAACATGTTTAAGATTATCAGCGTGTAGGACGAAAAAAGGTGCGCTTTTTTCACACCGTTTTTGTCACATGTCCTATTAAATATGTCTGCAAATTGACGTTAATCTTAAGAAATATCACACTAACCCCTTTTCAAGACTCAAAACTACACTTCACACAATCTAAAACACTTTGGGACAGATTTACAAGGCCCTTGCGCCCCTTAGCGCTACATTTGCAGAATTTATTTTGCCGCAAATGTGAAGATCATAGGCCACTACCATAGCAAAATATTTACAAGGTGGCGCAAGCTAGGTTTGCGCCAACTTGTTAACACTTTGCGCCACATCATGCATAATATATGCATGATGTGTGCAAAGGGGGCGTTCCCTTGTTAGAGAGTGGGCACGCTCGTTCCTCACCTGACAGGTTGCTTTTTGAGGATGGTGTCTCTGGGGCTGGTGTTGTAGCCAAGAGCGAACTCTTGACTCCGCGTGGGTCGCTTCGTTTGCCGCACTGCACGGGAATGGCTGGGAGGCATAGAGTTGGCAGTAGAGGAAGCGGTGTGGTGGGGAAGGGTCAGGCATAATTTATACAAGGTGGGCGTTCGCCCATTAGGGAGCCCGAAAAAATGGCGCAAGGCAATCTAAGAGATTTCCTTGCGCCATTTGTTTTACACTTTCAACGCCTACTCAGAGGAGGCGTTAAAAGGGGGAATACCATTATTTATAATGGGCCCCTATGTACTCTGCAGGATTAGTCCCAAAATGATGGCGCTACTCCTGCAGAGTACATCAATAGCGTAAAAAATATAACGCTAATGCCCCTACCCTGTGCCATGGTGCGCCGTATTATTATATATATAGCTCACACATGGTGGCGGTACAGGGGCGTTAAGGGGTGCAAGGAACGTGGCGCTGCACCGGCAGAGCCACTTTCCTTAAATCTGCCCCTTTGTGTTTGTCTCGGAGCAACAGGTGGTTTATAATTTTGACACAAGTGAGGTCAATTTCAATAGAGTCCAGCAATTACAGGAAGATGGGCATAGCTTTGTTAGGGGTGAGCTTAAGAAAGCACACCCTGGGGCGGCTGAAGCATTTTTGGGGTGTGACAGCTCCTTTGGGCTTCGCAGCTCAGGAGGACGAGCCATGCCAAAGGACGTCATGAAAAATAAGGCAACAGCGGAGACGCCGGTAAAGGTCTGGGCACCTTTAAAATGCCGGTCATAAGAGAGGGTTGCATCCAGAGCGATCAACCCGATTATAAGGGAGTGGCCTGGTGAATCATTTGATTTAGGGTACAATCACGGCTTCAAGATCCCAGCTATCAGCCAAGGTGCTGTCTCGTTGGCTTCTGGGCTCATTTTGCATGATGAATTGATGGATTACGATGTCGACCAGGAGACTAAGGAGGGGGAGAATTTTGAGGGTGGGGATGAAACTGCGGGGAAGGAGATGCAGCAAAGAAATTAGGTGAGCTGTTCTAACAGAGGAAGGAGTTTTGGTGTGTTTCAGGATTTGCCCCCTTTGATGGTGCAGCGTAATCGGAAAGTCAAGATGAATAATCAGGTACCTGCAAGTGGTTTCATTCAAAAAAGGTGAGACACAGGCTGCTGTGGCTATGGGGTGTGAAGAGTTAAGCATGAAGGTAGTGTGTTTGGTGTCTGTAACAGTGGGTAATACCCTTTTGCATTAGCATAAGGAAGTTTGGGTAGATTGAGTGGGAAAGATGATGCAAATAATGAAGCAGTTAAAGATGCAGACAAAGTCCATTTGGGGGGGCTGTGAACAAAAAAGTCGAAGTCAATGATGGTAAGTCAGAGGCAAGTGGTGAGGAGGCTTCTAAGGCAGAGCCAGGTAAGGAAAAAGGAAACTCAGGTGAGGGTAGTGTAAAAAGTAAAAAGTTGCCATAAATGGGGTTGTTCTTGCCTTTGGGGGCGCATCTCGCCCAAGCCATGAAGGAAAACATTTGTAAAGGTGATTTTGTTGATGTTTTTAAATTATTACATTGAGAAGTGTGGGCTAAGGAAGGGTCAAAGGAGGAGGAATGGGAATTAGCTAGGAGGCCGAAAGTTCCCACTACCCCTGAGAATTGGATGTCAGTATTCTTAATCATTGCTAGCGTTTATTGTGAGAGGCATCCGGAGCGATGTATTTCTCAATTAAAATACATGGACGTTTTTAGGTGGGCTCAAATAGACTATGGTGGTTTTCGATGTTTTAGATATAATGAAGAACTTAGAGCCCAGATGGCATTATTTCCAGATAAAGAATGGTGAGATATTTATAATGAGCTTTGGATGCAATGGTTGTGTACTTCCAAGAATGCCTCAGCGTTACACACAGCTAGTGGTCTTCTGGTTCCTTACAAGCCCTGTCAGGGGCATCCCAACCAATATGGGGTGGGTAGTTTCACGAGAGCTCAGTTCCCATAGAATGGATCTTGTTGGTCCTTCAACAGAGGGTCATGCACACGACTCCAGTGCAAGTTCATGCACAATTGCTCCAGTTGCAGGGGCAAACATCCATTGGTGCAATGTTTCGGAGGGATGCAATGGGGATGGAAGGCTAATGCAGGTAGAGGTGGTGATAGGGGAAGGGGTCGGATGCAGCAGATGGTGGGAAAAGGGCCCTTCTCCTAATCAATTAGATATTTTGTTTTATTGGTTGCAGTTTTATCCGAGGTGTGAGGAGGCCAAGTTACTGTACTAGAGTTTTCTTGAGGGTTTCAAGCTATGTTATCAAGGTCATAGAAGACAGAGGAAAAATTTGAAATCTGCAGTTGAGAATCCGGAAGTGGTGAGAAAAAAATTGAGGAAGGAATTGGAGGCTAGCAGAATGGTGGGTCCATGTGATACCTGGCCGATTCATAACTTAACAATTTCACCACTGGGTGTTGTGCCTAAAACACAACAAGGTGAGTTTAGATTGATTCATCATCTATCGTGGGCTGCAGGGGAGTCAGTTAATGATTTAATTGCACATGAAGACTCCATAGTGCATTGCACATCAGTGGAAGAGGCAATTAAGTTGGTAAGGGCTTGTGGAAGGAAGGCACAAATGGCAAAGTTAGACATTCAATCTGTCTTTTGACTATTGCCGGTACATCCTGAGGATTTTTCATTGTTGGGTCTTTAATCTGAGGATTCTATATTTGTGGATATAATGTTGCCAATGGGCTGTTCTGTTTCTTGTTCCCTGTTTGAAACTTGTAGTTGTTTTTTGCAGTGGTTTTTCCAACAGAAGACTGGGCTCGGGCATGTCACGAACTACCTAGGTGACTCTTTTCTGATGGGCTTGCAGTGATCCAATGAATGTAAAAAAGGGTTAATTGAATTTCAGAAGTGTATGGAGGAGATGGAAGTACCTTTGGCTCCGGATAAGACTGAAGGCCCTGCTATATTGAACTCAGAGTAATCTGAGGTACGGTTGCCGGTGCATAAGTGCAAAAGTTGATTTCTCTGTTGGAGGAGGCTGTTTCCACGGATAAGCTGGAGTTACAGCAGGTGCAAGCCTTATTGGGTTCTTTGAAGTTTGCGTGCCGTGTGGTGAAAGTTGGTAGAGCTCTTTGTAGGTGCCTTGGTTTTTCAGTCAAAGGTGCTGTTTTACCTCATCCCAGAATTCGGCTTAAATAGGTCATCAATGCTGACTTCAGAATGTTGGTTTCTTTCCAGCAAAGTAATAATGGTGTTAACATGTTGACGGTTGAGGATGAATGGTTATGGCAAGTTCAAATTTTTTCCGATGATTCGGGAGCCCATGGTTTGGTTTTCTGAGATGGTGATTGGACTGCTGAGTCATGGCCGGATTCTTGGAGAGAGGCACACCATAGCATTTCGTTTCTGGAGTTTTTTTCCATTTGATGGTTGCATTAGTGTTGTGTGGTAACCTTTTAGCAAACAGGCGAGTGGTTTTTAATGTGGATAGCCAAACAGTTGTTAATTTAGTCAATTCACAGAAGGCTCGAGATGAAAAAGTTTTGAAGTTGTTGCGTTTATTTTTGCTTCATTGTCTGAAATTCAATATTTTGTTTAAGGGTCAGTATGTTCCAGGTGTGAATAATGATATCACTGATGGGCTATCTCGTTCACAGTGGCAGAGATTCGGTGTACTGGTGCCGGGAGCAGATTTGCTTAAAACGGCTTTGACGGTGGACCTTTGGGAGCTGGGAATCTAAGGATGTTACAATTGATTAGTCAGTCCATTGCTCCATCTACTTTGAGGTCATATGGCAAGGCCTAGGCAGAATCTATTGAGTCTGGTGCATTGAGGAGGTATGAGGGACCTTACATGTCACGGTATAGGAGGGAGGATGGAGTCCACTTCATTATGACACATATTGACCTAGGATTGGCGGTGGTGGCTATAACAAGGAAGATGGCAGGTATTACATTTTTTGGTAAGTACTTTTGGGATTATGATACCATGGAAGGAGAAATGTGTAGGAGAATTGTTGCTGGCTGGGCGATGGAGGGTGGATCCAGGTTGGATCAATGGCATCCTATTTCCATGAAAAAGCTGAGGGATATTTTGGGGGTTTTGAATTCTGCTTTTCCTGTTGGGAGGGCTGATAGTATAGGTGATTCTTCTCCTGAAAAACAACTATATCATGATTGCAGGCACACCTGCCCTATGTAGACCAGGGTGGCCGAGTGCTTAAGGCATTGGACTTAAGATCCAATGGACATGTGTCTGCATGGGTTCGAGCCCCACTCCTGTTTTATCCCTTTTTTCTTTCCCGTGACACTGTTCATTTCAATTTCACGCACTTTTCAGTTGCTCCTGATTATTATTAAAATAAGAGCTACATATAAAATCTTCATATCGATTAACGTGTATTTTTCTCCCCCCAAAAAAGTAAACGCCTTGTATTGTACATTTCTCTTTGAAACTTAGTAACCTTTTGTTGCAGGTTGTATTACAGTATGCTTTTTCGTTTATTATAGGTGACTTATTTGTTAATGATACCTGACTTAATGCTTTCCATTTGGTGCATAAGGAATTACAAAATATCTCTAGCAGGAGTGGGGCTTGAACCCACGTGGACACATGTCCATTGGATCTTAAGTCCAACGCCTTAACCACTCGGCCATCCTGGTACCTGTGCTGGAAAGGGCAACAACATGGCACTTATTATAGATATCAAGAGTGCTCACTGTGTGACATTGAGCTTTATATATATATATATATTTTCATATCTATATATTTTATCAGCTTACGCAAAACACATTTCAGGAATACAAGGTAATGTCATGCCTCTCCTCTATAAAACGTGCATGTACTTAATAAAAAAAAAAATACAACCATACCTATCAAACATGTTTAAGATTATCAGCGTGTAGGACGAAAAAAGGTGCGCTTTTTTCACACCGTTTTTGTCACATGTCCTATTAAATATGTCTGCAAATTGACGTTAATCTTAAGAAATATCACACTAACCCCTTTTCAAGACTCAAAACTACACTTCACACAATCTAAAACACTTTGGGACAGATTTACAAGGCCCTTGCGCCCCTTAGCGCTACATTTGCAGAATTTATTTTGCCGCAAATGTGAAGATCATAGGCCACTACCATAGCAAAATATTTACAAGGTGGCGCAAGCTAGGTTTGCGCCAACTTGTTAACACTTTGCGCCACATCATGCATAATATATGCATGATGTGTGCAAAGGGGGCGTTCCCTTGTTAGAGAGTGGGCACGCTCGTTCCTCACCTGACAGGTTGCTTTTTGAGGATGGTGTCTCTGGGGCTGGTGTTGTAGCCAAGAGCGAACTCTTGACTCCGCGTGGGTCGCTTCGTTTGCCGCACTGCACGGGAATGGCTGGGAGGCATAGAGTTGGCAGTAGAGGAAGCGGTGTGGTGGGGAAGGGTCAGGCATAATTTATACAAGGTGGGCGTTCGCCCATTAGGGAGCCCGAAAAAATGGCGCAAGGCAATCTAAGAGATTGCCTTGCGCCATTTGTTTTACACTTTCAACGCCTACTCAGAGGAGGCGTTAAAAGGGGGAATACCATTATTTATAATGGGCCCCTATGTACTCTGCAGGATTAGTCCCAAAATGATGGCGCTACTCCTGCAGAGTACATCAATAGCGTAAAAAATATAACGCTAATGCCCCTACCCTGTGCCATGGTGCGCCGTATTATTATATATATAGCTCACACATGGTGGCGGTACAGGGGCGTTAAGGGGTGCAAGGAACGTGGCGCTGCACCGGCAGAGCCACTTTCCTTAAATCTGCCCCTTTGTGTTTGTCTCGGAGCAACAGGTGGTTTATAATTTTGACACAAGTGAGGTCAATTTCAATAGAGTCCAGCAATTACAGGAAGATGGGCATAGCTTTGTTAGGGGTGAGCTTAAGAAAGCACACCCTGGGGCGGCTGAAGCATTTTTGGGGTGTGACAGCTCCTTTGGGCTTCGCAGCTCAGGAGGACGAGCCATGCCAAAGGACGTCATGAAAAATAAGGCAACAGCGGAGACGCCGGTAAAGGTCTGGGCACCTTTAAAATGCCGGTCATAAGAGAGGGTTGCATCCAGAGCGATCAACCCGATTATAAGGGAGTGGCCTGGTGAATCATTTGATTTAGGGTACAATCACGGCTTCAAGATCCCAGCTATCAGCCAAGGTGCTGTCTCGTTGGCTTCTGGGCTCATTTTGCATGATGAATTGATGGATTACGATGTCGACCAGGAGACTAAGGAGGGGGAGAATTTTGAGGGTGGGGATGAAACTGCGGGGAAGGAGATGCAGCAAAGAAATTAGGTGAGCTGTTCTAACAGAGGAAGGAGTTTTGGTGTGTTTCAGGATTTGCCCCCTTTGATGGTGCAGCGTAATCGGAAAGTCAAGATGAATAATCAGGTACCTGCAAGTGGTTTCATTCAAAAAAGGTGAGACACAGGCTGCTGTGGCTATGGGGTGTGAAGAGTTAAGCATGAAGGTAGTGTGTTTGGTGTCTGTAACAGTGGGTAATACCCTTTTGCATTAGCATAAGGAAGTTTGGGTAGATTGAGTGGGAAAGATGATGCAAATAATGAAGCAGTTAAAGATGCAGACAAAGTCCATTTGGGGGGGCTGTGAACAAAAAAGTCGAAGTCAATGATGGTAAGTCAGAGGCAAGTGGTGAGGAGGCTTCTAAGGCAGAGCCAGGTAAGGAAAAAGGAAACTCAGGTGAGGGTAGTGTAAAAAGTAAAAAGTTGCCATAAATGGGGTTGTTCTTGCCTTTGGGGGCGCATCTCACCCAAGCCATGAAGGAAAACATTTGTAAAGGTGATTTTGTTGATGTTTTTAAATTATTACATTGAGAAGTGTGGGCTAAGGAAGGGTCAAAGGAGGAGGAATGGGAATTAGCTAGGAGGCCGAAAGTTCCCACTACCCCTGAGAATTGGATGTCAGTATTCTTAATCATTGCTAGCGTTTATTGTGAGAGGCATCCGGAGCGATGTATTTCTCAATTAAAATACATGGACGTTTTTAGGTGGGCTCAAATAGACTATGGTGGTTTTCGATGTTTTAGATATAATGAAGAACTTAGAGCCCAGATGGCATTATTTCCAGATAAAGAATGGTGAGATATTTATAATGAGCTTTGGATGCAATGGTTGTGTACTTCCAAGAATGCCTCAGCGTTACACACAGCTAGTGGTCTTCTGGTTCCTTACAAGCCCTGTCAGGGGCATCCCAACCAATATGGGGTGGGTAGTTTCACGAGAGCTCAGTTCCCATAGAATGGATCTTGTTGGTCCTTCAACAGAGGGTCATGCACACGACTCCAGAGCAAGTTCATGCACAATTGCTCCAGTTGCAGGGGCAAACATCCATTGGTGCAATGTTTCGGAGGGACGCAATGGGGATGGAAGGCTAATGCAGGTAGAGGTGGTGATAGGGGAAGGGGTCGGATGCAGCAGATGGTGGGAAAAGGGCCCTTCTCCTAATCAATTAGATATTTTGTTTTATTGGTTGCAGTTTTATCCGAGGTGTGAGGAGGCCAAGTTACTGTACTAGAGTTTTCTTGAGGGTTTCAAGCTATGTTATCAAGGTCATAGAAGACAGAGGAAAAATTTGAAATCTGCAGTTGAGAATCCGGAAGTGGTGAGAAAAAAATTGAGGAAGGAATTGGAGGCTAGCAGAATGGTGGGTCCATGTGATACCTGGCCGATTCATAACTTAACAATTTCACCACTGGGTGTTGTGCCTAAAACACAACAAGGTGAGTTTAGATTGATTCATCATCTATCGTGGGCTGCAGGGGAGTCAGTTAATGATTTAATTGCACATGAAGACTCCATAGTGCATTGCACATCAGTGGAAGAGGCAATTAAGTTGGTAAGGGCTTGTGGAAGGAAGGCACAAATGGCAAAGTTAGACATTCAATCTGTCTTTTGACTATTGCCGGTACATGCTGAGGATTTTCATTGTTGGGTCTTTAATCTGAGGATTCCATATATGTGGATATAATGTTGCCAATGGGCTGTTCTGTTTCTTGTTCCCTGTTTGAAACTTGTAGTTGTTTTTTGCAGTGGTTTTTTCAACAGAAGACTGGGCTCGGGCATGTCACGAACTACCTAGGTGACTCTTTTCTGATGGGCTTGCAGTGATCCAATGAATGTAAAAAAGGGTTAATTGAATTTCAGAAGTGTATGGAGGAGATGGAAGTACCTTTGGCTCCGGATAAGACTGAAGTCCCTGCTATATTGGACTCAGAGAAATCTGAGGTACGGTTGCCGGTGGATAAGTGCAAAAGTTGATTTCTCTGTTGGAGGAGGCTGTTTCCAAGGATAAGCTGGAGTTACAGCAGGTGCAAGCCTTATTGGGTTCTTTGAAGTTTGCGTGCCGTGTGGTGAGAGTTGGTAGAGCTCTTTGTAGGTGCCTTGGTTTTTCAGTCAAAGGTGCTGTTTTACCTCATCCCAGAATTCGGCTTAAAGAGGTCATCAATGCTGACTTCAGAATGTTGGTTTCTTTCCAACAAAGTAATAATGGTGTTAACATGTTGACGGTTGAGGATGAATGGTTATGGCAAGTTAACAAAAATTCTGATGATTCGGGAGCCCATGATTTGGTTTTCTGAGATGGTGATTGGACTGCTGAGTCGTGTCCGGATTCTTGGAGAAAGGCACACCATAGCATTTTGTTTCTGGAGTTTTTTTCCATTTGATGGTTGCTTTAGTGTTGTGTGGTATCCTTTCAGCAAACAGGCGAGTGGTTTTTAATGTGGATAGCCAAACAGTTGTTAATTTAGATAATTCACAGAAGGCTCGAGATGAAAAAGTTTTGAAGTTGTTGCGTTTATTTTTGCTTCATTGTCTGAAATTCAATATTTTGTTTAAGGGTCAGTATGTTCCAGGTGTGAATAATTATATCACTGATGGGCTATCTCGTTCACAGTGGCAGAGATTCGGTGTACTGGTGCCGGGAGCAGATTTGCTTAAAACGGCTTTGACGGTGGACCTTTGGGACCTGGGAATCTAAGGAGGTTACAATTGATTAGTCAGTCCATTGCTCCATCTACTTTGAGGTCATATGGCAAGGCCTAGGCAGAATCTATTGAGTCTGGTGCATTGAGGAGGTATGAGGGACCTTATATGTCACGGTATAGGAGGGAGGATGGAGTCCGCTTCATTATGACACATATTGACCTAGGATTGGCGGTGGTGGCTATAACAAGGAAGATGGCAGGTATTACATTTTTTGGTAAGTACTTTTGGGATTATGATACCATGGAAGGAGAAATGTGTAGGAGAATTGTTGCTGGCTGGGCGATGGAGGGTGGATCCAGGTTGGATCAATGTCATCCTATTTCCATGCAAAAGCTGAGGGATATTTTGGGGGTTTTGAATTCTGCTTTTCCTGTTGGGAGGGCTGATAGTATAGATGATTCTTCTCCTGAAAAACAACTATATCATGATTGCAGGCACACCTACACTATGTAGAGCAGGGTGGCCGAGTGCTTAAGGCATTGGACTTAAGAACCAATGGACATGTGTCTGTGTGGGTTCGAGCCCCACTCCTGGTTTATCCTTTTTTCTCTCCCGTGACACTGTTCATTTCAATTTCACGCACTTTTCAGTTGCTCCTGATTATTATTAAAATAAGAGCTACATATAAAATCTTCATATCGATTAACGTGTATTTTTCTCCCCCCAAAAAAGTAAACGCCTTGTATTGTACATTTCTCTTTGAAACTTAGTAACCTTTTGTTGCAGGTTGTATTACAGTATGCTTTTTCGTTTATTATAGGTGACTTATTTGTTTATGATACCTGACTTAATGCTTTCCATTTGGTGCATAAGGAATTACAAAATATCTCTACCAGGAGTGGGGCTTGAACCCACGTGGACACATGTCCATTGGATCTTAAGTCCAACGCCTTAACCACTCGGCCATCCTGGTACCTGTGCTAGAAAGGGCAACAACATGGCACTTATTATAGATATCAAGAGTGCTCACTGTGTGACATTGAGCTTTCTATATATATATATATTTTCATATCTATATATTTTATCAGGTTACGCAAAACACATTTCAGGAATACAAGGTAATGTCATGCCTCTCCTCCATAAAACGTGCATGTACTTAAAAAAAAAAAAATACAACCATACCTATCAAACATGTTTAAGATTATCAGCGTGTAGGACGAAAAAAGGTGTGCTTTTTTCACACCGTTTTTGTCACATGTCCTATTAAATATGTCTGCAAATTGACGTTAATCTTAAGAAATATCACACTAACCCCTTTTCAAGACTCAAAACTACACTTCACACAATCTAAAACACTTTGGGACAGATTTACAAGGCCCTTGCGGCCCTTAGCGCTACATTTGCAGAATTTATTTTGCCGCAAATGTGAAGATCATAGGCCACTACCATAGCAAAATATTTACAAGGTGGCGCAAGCTAGGTTTGCGCCAACTTGTTAACACTTTGCGCCACATCATGCATAATATATGCATGATGTGTGCAGAGGGGGCGTTCCCTTGTTAGAGAGTGGGCACGCTCGTTCCTCACCTGACAGGTTGCTTTTTGAGGATGGTGTCTCTGGGGCTGGTGTTGTAGCCAAGAGCGAACTCTTGACTCCGCGTGGGTCGCTTCGTTTGCCGCACTGCACAGGAATGGCTGGGAGGCATAGAGTTGGCAGTAGAGGAAACGGTGTGGTGGGGAAGGGTCAGGCATAATTTATACAAGGTGGGCGTTCGCCTATTAGGGAGCCCGAAAAAATGGCGCAAGGCAGTCTAAGAGATTTCCTTGCGCCATTTGTTTTACACTTTCAACGCCTACTCAGAGGAGGCGTTAAAAGGGGGAATACCATTATTTATAATGGGCCCCTATGTACTCTGCAGGATTAGTCCCAAAATGATGGCGCTATTCCTGCAGAGTACATCAATAGCGTAAAAAATATAACGCTAATACCCCTACCCTGTGCCATGGTGCGCCGTATTATTATATATATAGCTCACACATGGTGGCGGTACAGGGGCGTTAAGGGGTGCAAGGAACGTGGCGCTGCACCGGCAGAGCCACTTTCCTTAAATCTGCCCCTTTGTGTTTGTCTCGGAGCAACAGGTGGTTTATAATTTTGACACAAGTGAGGTCAATTTCAATAGAGTCCAGCAATTACAGGAAGATGGGCATAGCTTTGTCAGGGGTGAGCTTAAGAAAGCACACCCTGGGGCGGCTGAAGCATTTTTGGGGTGTGACAGCTCCTTTGGGCTTCGCAGCTCAGGAGGACGAGCCATGCCAAAGGACGTCATGAAAAATAAGGCAACAGCGGAGACGCCGGTAAAGGTCTGGGCACCTTTAAAATGCCGGTCATAAGAGAGGGTTGCATCCAGAGCGATCAACCCGATTACAAGGGAGTGGCCTGGTGAATCATTTGATTTAGGGTACAATCACGGCTTCAAGATCCCAGCTATCAGCCAAGGTGCTGTCTTGTTGGCTTCGGGGCTCATTTTGCATGATGAATTGATGGATTACGATGTCGACCAGGAGACTAAGGAGGGGGAGAATTGTGAGGGTGGGGATGAGACTGCGGGGAAGGAGATGCAGCAAAGAAATTAGGTGAGCTGTTCTAACAGAGGAAGGAGTTTTGGTGTGTTTCAGGATTTGCCCCCTTTGATGGTGCAGCGTAATCGGAAAGTCAAGACGAATAATCAGGTACCTGCAAGTGGTTTCATTCAAAAAAGGTGAGACACAGGCTGCTGTGGCTATGGGGTGTGAAGAGTTAAGCATGAAGGTAGTGTGTTTGGTGTCTGTAACAGTGGGTAATACCCTTTTGCGTTAGCATAAGGAAGTTTGGGTAGATTGAGTGGGAAAGATGATGCAAATAATGAAGCAGTTAAAGATGCAGACAAAGTCCATTTGGGGGGGCTGTGAACAAAAAAGTCGAAGTCAATGATGGTAAGTCAGAGGCAAGTGGTGAGGAGGCTTCTAAGGCAGAGCCAGGTAAGGAAAAAGGAAACTCAGGTGAGGGTAGTGTAAAAAGTAAAAAGTTGCCATATATGGGGTTGTTCTTGCCTTTGGGGGCGCATCTCACCCAAGCAATGAAGGAAAACATTTGTAAAGGTGAGTTTGTTGATGTTTTTAAATTATTACATAGAGAAGTGTGGGCTAAGGAAGAGTCAAAGGAGGAGGAATGGGAATTAGCTAGGAGGCCGAAATTTCCCACTACCCTTGAGAATTGGATGTCAGTATTCTTAATCATTGCTAGCGTTTATTGTGAGAGGCATCCGGAGCGATGTATTTCTCAATTAAAATACATGGACGTTTTTAGGTGGGCTCAAATAGACTATGGTGGTTTTGGATGTTTTAGATATAATGAAGAACTTAGAGCCCAGATGGCATTATTTCCAGATAAAGAATGGTGAGATATTTATAATGAGCTTTGGATGCAATGGTTGTGTACTTCCAAGAATGCCTCAGCGTTACACACAGCTAGTGGTCTTCTGGTTCCTTACAAGCCCTGTCAGGGGCATCCCAACCAATCTGGGGTGGGTAGTTTCACAAGAGCTCAGTTCCCACAGAATGGATCTTGTTGGTCTTTCAACAGAGGGTCATGCACACGACTCCAGTGCAAGTTCATGCACAATTGCTCCAATTGCAGGGGCAAACATCCATTGGTGCAATGTTTTGGAGGGATGCAAGGCTAATGCAGGTAGAGGTGGTGATAGGGGAAGGGGTCGGATGCAGCAGATGGTGGGAAAAGGGCCCTTCTCCTAATAAATTAGATATTTTGTTTTATTGGTTGCAGTTTTATCCGAGGCGTGAGGAGGCCAAGTTACTGTACTAGAGTTTTCTTGAGGGTTTCAAGCTCTGTTATCAAGGTCATAGAAGACAGAGAAAAAATTTGAAATCTGCAGTTGAGAATCCGGAAGTGGTGAGAAAGAAATTGAGGACGGAATTGGAGGCTGGCAGAATGGTGGGTCCATGGGATACCTGGCCGATTCATAACTTAACAATTTCACCACTGGGTGTTGTGCCTAAAACACAACAAGGTGAGTTTAGATTGATTCATCATCTATCGTGGGCTGCAGGGGAGTCAGTTAATGATTTAATTGCACATGAAGACTCCATAGTGCATTGCACATCAGTGGAAGAGGCAATTAAGTTGGTAAGGGCTTGTGGAAGGAAGGCACAAATGGCAAAGTTAGTCATTCAATCTGTCTTTTGACTATTGCCGGTACATCCTGAGGATTTTTCATTGTTGGGTCTTTAATCTGAGGATTCTATATTTGTGGATATAATGTTGCCAATGGGCTGTTCTGTTTCTTGTTCCCTGTTTGAAACTTGTAGTTGTTTTTTGCAGTGGTTTTTCCAACAGAAGAATGGGCTCAGGCATGTCACAAACTACCTAGGTGACTCTTTTCTGATGGGCTTGCAGTGATCCAATGAATGTAAAAAAGGGTTAATTGAATTTCAGAAGTGTATGGAGGAGATGGAAGTACCTTTGGCTCCGGATAAGACTGAAGGCCCTGCTATATTGAACTCAGAGAAATCTGAGGTGCGGTTTCCGGTGGATAAGTGCAAAAGTTGATTTCTCTGTTGGAGGAGGCTGTTTCCACGGATAAGCTGGAGTTACAGCAGGTGCAAGCCTTATTGGGTTCTTTGAAGTTTGCGTGCCGTGTGGTGAGAGTTGGTAGAGCTCTTTGTAGGTGCCTTGGTTTTTCAGTCAAAGGTGCTGTTTTACCTCATCCCAGAATTCGGCTTAAAGAGGTCATCAATGCTGACTTCAGAATGTTGGTTTCTTTCCAGCAAAGTAATAATGGTGTTAACATGTTGACGGTTGAGGATGAATGGTTATGGCAAGTTCAAATTTTTTCTGATGATTCGGGAGCCCATGGTTTGGTTTTCTGAGATGGTGATTGGACTGCTGAGTCATGGCCGGATTCTTGGAGAGAGGCACACCATAGCATTTTGTTTCTGGAGTTTTTTTCCATTTGATGGTTGCTTTAGTGTTGTGTGGTAACCTTTTAGCAAACAGGCGAGTGGTTTTTAATGTGGATAGCCAAACAGTTGTTAATTTAGTCAATTCACAGAAGGCTCGAGATGAAAAAGTTTTGAAGTTGTTGCGTTTATTTTTCCTTCATTGTCTGAAATTCAATATTTTGTTTAAGGGTCAGTATGTTCCAGGTGTGAATAATGATATCACTGATGGGCTATCTCGTTCACAGTGGCAGAGATTTGGTGTACTGGTGCCGGGAGCAGATTTGCTTAAAACGGCTTTGACGGTGGACCTTTGGGAGCTGGGAATCTAAGGATGTTACAATTGATTTGTCAGTCCATTGCTCCATCTACTTTGAGGTCATATGGCAAGGCCTAGGCAGAATTTATTGAGTCTGGTGCATTGAGGAGGTATGAGGGACCTTACATGTCACAGTATAGGAGGGAGGATGGAGTCCGCTTCATTATGACACATATTGACCTAGGATTGGCGGTGGTGGCTATAACACGGAAGATGGCAGGTATTACATTTTTTGGTAAGTACTTTTGGGATTATGATACCATGGAAGGAGAAATGTGTAGGAGAATTGTTGCTGGCTGGGCGATGGAGGATGGATCCAGGTTGGATCAATGGCATCCTATTTCCATGCAAAACATGAGGGATATTTTGGGGGTTTTGAATTCTGCTTTTCCAGTTGGGAGGGCTGATAGTATAGATGATTCTTCTCCTGAAAAACAACTATATCATGATTGCAGGAACACCAGCACTATGTAGACCAGGGTGGCCGAGTGGTTAAGGCGTTGGACTTAAGATCCAATAGACATGTGTCTGCGTGGGTTCGAACCCCACTCCTGGTATATCATTTTTTCTCTCCCGTGACACTGTTCATTTCAATTTCACGCACTTTTCAGTTGCTCCTGATTATTATTAAAATAAGAGCTACATATAAAATCTTCATATCGATTAACGTGTATTTTTCTACCCCCAAAAAAGTAAACGCCTTGTATTGTACATTTCTCTTTGAAACTTAGTAACCTTTTGTTGCAGGTTGTATTACAGTATGCTTTTTCGTTTATTATAGGTGACTTATTTGTTTATGATACCTGACTTAATGCTTTCCATTTGGTGCATAAGGAATTACAAAATCTCTCTACCAGGAGTGGGGCTTGAACCCACCTGGACACATGTCCATTGGATCTTAAGTTCAACGCCTTAACCACTCGGCCATCCTGGTACCTGTGCAGGAAAGGGCAACAACATGGCACTTATTATTGATATCAAGCGTGCTCACTGTGTGACATTGAGCTTTCTATATATATATATATTTTCATATCTATATATTTTATCAGGTTACGCAAAACACATTTCAGGAATACAAGGTAATGTCATGCCTCTCCTCTATAAAACGTGCATGTACTTAATAAAAAAAAAAATACAACCATACCTATCAAACATGTTTAAGATTATCAGCGTGTAGGACGAAAAAAGGTGCGCTTTTTTCACACCGTTTTTGTCACATGTCCTATTAAATATGTCTGCAAATTGACGTTAATCTTAAGAAATATCACACTAACCCCTTTTCAAGACTCAAAACTACACTTCACACAATCTAAAACACTTTGGGACAGATTTACAAGGCCCTTGCGGCCCTTAGCGCTATATTTGCAGAATTTATTTTGCCGCAAATGTGAAGATCATAGGCCACTACCATAGCAAAATATTTACAAGGTGGCGCAAGCTAGGTTTGCGCCAACTTGTTAACACTTTGCGCCACATCATGCATAATATATGCATGATGTGTGCAAAGGGGGCGTTCCCTTGTTAGAGAGTGGGCACGCTCGTTCCTCACCTGACAGGTTGCTTTTTGTGGAGGGTGTCTCTGGGGCTGGTGTTGTAGCCAAGAGCGAACTCTTGACTCCGCGTGGGTCGCTTCGTTTGCCGCACTGCACGGGAATGGCTGGGAGGCATAGAGTTGGCAGTAGAGGAAGCGGTGTGGTGGGGAAGGGTCAGGCATAATTTATACAAGGTGGGCGTTCGCCCATTAGGGAGCCCGAAAAAATGGCGCAAGGCAATCTAAGAGATTTCCTTGCGCCATTTGTTTTACACTTTCAACGCCTACTCAGAGGAGGCGTTAAAAGGGGGAATACCATTATTTACAATGGGCCCCTATGTACTCTGCAGGATTAGTCCCAAAATGATGGCGCTACTCTTGCAGAGAACATCAATAGCGTAAAAAATATAACGCTAATGCCCCTACCCTGTGCCATGGTGCGCCGTATTATTATATATATAGCTCACACATGGTGGCGGTACAGGGGCGTTAAGGGGTGCAAGGAACGTGGCGCTGCACCGGCAGAGCCACTTTCCTTAAATCTGCCCCTTTGTGTTTGTCTCGGAGCAACAGGTGGTTTATAATTTTGACACAAGTGAAGTCAATTTCAATAGAGTCCAGCAATTACAGGAAGATGGGCATAGCTTTGTCAGGGGTGAGCTCAAGAAAGCACACCCTGGGGCGGCTGAAGCATTTTTGGGGTGTGACAGCTCCTTTGGGCTTCGCAGCTCAGGAGGACGAGCCATGCCAAAGGACGTCATGAAAAATAAGACAACAGCGGAGACGCCGGTAAAGGTCTGGGCACCTTTAAAATGCCGGTCATAAGAGAGGGTTGCATCCAGAGCGATCAACCCGATTACAAGGGAGTGGCCTGGTGAATAATTTGATTTATGGTACAATCACGGCTTCAAGATCCCAGCTATCAGCCAAGGTGCTGTCTCGTTGGCTTCGGGGCTCATTTTGCATGATGAATTGATGGATTACGATGACGACCAGGAGACTAAGGAGGGGGAGAATTGTGAGGGTGGGGATGAGACTGTGGGGAAGGAGATGCAGCAATGAAATTAGGTGAGCTGTTCTAACAGAGGAAAGAGTTTTGGTGTGTTTCAGGATTTGCCCCCTTTGATGGTGCAGCGTAATCGGAAAGTCAAGACGAATAATCAGGTACCTGCAAGAGGTTTCATTCAAAAAAGGTGAGACACAGGCTGCTGTGGCTATGGGGTGTGAAGAGTTAAGCATGAAGGTAGTGTGTTTGGTGTCTGTAACAGTGGGTAATACCCTTTTGCGTTAGCATAAGGAAGTTTGGGTAGATTGAGTGGGAAAGATGATGCAAATAATGAAGCAGTTAAAGATGCAGACAATGTCCATTTGGGGGGGCTGTGAACAAAAAAGTCGGAGTCAATGATGGTAAGTCAGAGGCAAGTGGTGAGGAGGCTTCTAAGGCAGAGCCAGGTAAGGAAAAAGGAAACTCAGGTGAGGGTAGTGTAAAAAGTAAAAAGTTGCCATATATGGGGTTGTTCTTGCCTTTGGGGGCGCATCTCACCCAAGCCATGAAGGAAAACATTTGTAAAGGTGAGTTTGTTGATGTTTTTAAATTATTACATAGAGAAGTGTGAGCTAAGGAAGGGTCAAAGGAGGAGGATTGGGAATTAGCTAGGAGGCCGAAAGTTCCCACTACCCTTGAGAATTGGATGTCAGTATTCTTAATCATTGCTAGCGTTGATTGTGAGAGGCATCCGGAGCGTTGTATTTCTCTATTAAAATACATGGACGTTTTTAGGTGGGCTCAAATAGACTATGGTGGTTTTGGATGTTTTAGATATAATGAAGAACTTAGAGCCCAGATGGCATTATTTCCAGATAAAGAATGGTGAGATATTTATAATGAGCTTTGGATGCAATGGTTGTGTACTTCCAAGAATGCCTCAGCGTTACACACAGCTAGTGGTCTTCTGGTTCCTTACAAGCCCTTTCAGGGGCATCCCAACCAATCTAGGGTGGGTAGTTTCACAAGAGCTCAGTTCCCACAGAATGGATCTTGTTGGTCTTTCAACAGAGGGTCATGCACACGACTCCAGTGCAAGTTCATGCACAATTGCTCCAATTGCAGGGGCAAACATCCATTGGTGCAATGTTTTGGAGGGATGCAAGGCTAATGCAGGTAGAGGTGGTGATAGGGGAAGGGGTCGGATGCAGCAGATGGTGGGAAAAGGGCCCTTCTCCTAATAAATTAGATATTTTGTTTTATTGGTTGCAGTTTTATCCGAGGCGTGAGGAGGCCAAGTTACTGTACTAGAGTTTTCTTGAGGGTTTCAAGCTCTGTTATCAAGGTCATAGAAGACAGAGAAAAAATTTGAAATCTGCAGTTGAGAATCCGGAAGTGGTGAGAAAGAAATTGAGGACGGAATTGGAGGCTGGCAGAATGGTGGGTCCATGGGATACCTGGCCGATTCATAACTTAACAATTTCACCACTGGGTGTTGTGCCTAAAACACAACAAGGTGAGTTTAGATTGATTCATCATCTATCGTGGGCTGCAGGGGAGTCAGTTAATGATTTAATTGCACATGAAGACTCCATAGTGCATTGCACATCAGTGGAAGAGGCAATTAAGTTGGTAAGGGCTTGTGGAAGGAAGGCACAAATGGCAAAGTTAGACATTCAATCTGTCTTTTGACTATTGCCGGTACATCCTGAGGATTTTTCATTGTTGGGTCTTTAATCTGAGGATTCTATATTTGTGGATATAATGTTGCCAATGGGCTGTTCTGTTTCTTGTTCCCTGTTTGAAACTTGTAGTTGTTTTTTGCAGTGGTTTTTCCAACAGAAGAATGGGCTCAGGCATGTCACAAACTACCTAGGTGACTCTTTTCTGATGGGCTTGCAGTGATCCAATGAATGTAAAAAAGGGTTAATTGAATTTCAGAAGTGTATGGAGGAGATGGAAGTACCTTTGGCTCCGGATAAGACTGAAGGCCCTGCTATATTGAACTCAGAGAAATCTGAGGTGCGGTTTCCGGTGGATAAGTGCAAAAGTTGATTTCTCTGTTGGAGGAGGCTGTTTCCACGGATAAGCTGGAGTTACAGCAGGTGCAAGCCTTATTGGGTTCTTTGAAGTTTGCGTGCCGTGTGGTGAGAGTTGGTAGAGCTCTTTGTAGGTGCCTTGGTTTTTCAGTCAAAGGTGCTGTTTTACCTCATCCCAGAATTCGGCTTAAAGAGGTCATCAATGCTGACTTCAGAATGTTGGTTTCTTTCCAGCAAAGTAATAATGGTGTTAACATGTTGACGGTTGAGGATGAATGGTTATGGCAAGTTCAAATTTTTTCTGATGATTCGGGAGCCCATGGTTTGGTTTTCTGAGATGGTGATTGGACTGCTGAGTCATGGCCGGATTCTTGGAGAGAGGCACACCATAGCATTTCGTTTCTGGAGTTTTTTTCCATTTGATGGTTGCTTTAGTGTTGTGTGGTAACCTTTTAGCAAACAGGCGAGTGGTTTTTAATGTGGATAGCCAAACAGTTGTTAATTTAGTCAATTCACAGAAGGCTCGAGATGAAAAAGTTTTGAAGTTGTTGCGTTTATTTTTGCTTCATTGTCTGAAATTCAATATTTTGTTTAAGGGTCAGTATGTTCCAGGTGTGAATAATGATATCACTGATGGGCTATCTCGTTCACAGTGGCAGAGATTCGGTGTACTGGTGCCGGGAGCAGATTTGCTTAAAACGGCTTTGACGGTGGACCTTTGGGAGCTGTGAATCTAAGGATGTTACAATTGATTCGTCAGTCCATTGCTCCATCTACTTTGAGGTCATATGGCAAGGCCTAGGCAGAATTTATTGAGTCTGGTGCATTGAGGAGGTATGAGGGACCTTACATGTCACAGTATAGGAGGGAGAATGGAGTCCGCTTCATTATGACACATATTGACCTAGGATTGGCGGTGGTGGCTATAACACGGAAGATGGCAGGTATTACATTTTTTGGTAAGTACTTTTGGGATTATGATACCATGGAAGGAGAAATGTGTAGGAGAATTGTTGCTGGCTGGGCGATGGAGGATGGATCCAGGTTGGATCAATGGCATCCTATTTCCATGCAAAAGCTGAGGGATATTTTGGGGGTTTTGAATTCTGCTTTTCCTGTTGGGAGGGCTGATAGTATAGATGATTCTTCTCCTGAAAAACAACTATATCATGATTGCAGGCACACAGGCACTATGTAGACCAGTGTGGCCGAGTGGTTAAGGCGTTGGACTTAAGATCCAATGGACTTGTGTCTGCGTGGGTTCGAACCCCACTCCTGGTATATCATTTTTTCTCTCCCGTGACACTGTTCATTTCAATTTCACGCACTTTTCAGTTGCTCCTGATTATTATTAAAATAAGAGCTACATATAAAATCTTCATATCGATTAACGTGTATTTTTCTACCCCCAAAAAAGTAAACGCCTTGTATTGTACATTTCTCTTTGAAACTTAGTAACCTTTTGTTGCAGGTTGTATTACAGTATGCTTTTTCGTTTATTATAGGTGACTTATTTGTTTATGATACCTGACTTAATGCTTTCCATTTGGTGCATAAGGAATTACAAAATCTCTCTACCAGGAGTGGGGCTTGAACCCACGTGGACACATGTCCATTGGATCTTAAGTACAACGCCTTAACCACTCGGCCTTCCTGGTACCTGTGCAGGAAAGGGCAACAACATGGCACTTATTATTGATATCAAGCGTGCTCACTGTGTGACATTGAGCTTTCTATATATATATATATTTTCATATCTATATATTTTATCAGGTTACGCAAAACACATTTCAGGAATACAAGGTAATGTCATGCCTCTCCTCTATAAAACGTGCATGTACTTAATAAAAAAAAAAATACAACCATACCTATCAAACATGTTTAAGATTATCAGCGTGTAGGACGAAAAAAGGTGCGCTTTTTTCACACCGTTTTTGTCACATGTCCTATTAAATATGTCTGCAAATTGACGTTAATCTTAAGAAATATCACACTAACCCCTTTTCAAGACTCAAAACTACACTTCACACAATCTAAAACACTTTGGGACAGATTTACAAGGCCCTTGCGGCCCTTAGCGCTATATTTGCAGAATTTATTTTGCCGCAAATGTGAAGATCATAGGCCACTACCATAGCAAAATATTTACAAGGTGGCGCAAGCTAGGTTTGCGCCAACTTGTTAACACTTTGCGCCACATCATGCATAATATATGCATGATGTGTGCAAAGGGGGCGTTCCCTTGTTAGAGAGTGGGCACGCTCGTTCCTCACCTGACAGGTTGCTTTTTGTGGAGGGTGTCTCTGGGGCTGGTGTTGTAGCCAAGAGCGAACTCTTGACTCCGCGTGGGTCGCTTCGTTTGCCGCACTGCACGGGAATGGCTGGGAGGCATAGAGTTGGCAGTAGAGGAAGCGGTGTGGTGGGGAAGGGTCAGGCATAATTTATACAAGGTGGGCGTTCGCCCATTAGGGAGCCCGAAAAAATGGCGCAAGGCAATCTAAGAGATTTCCTTGCGCCATTTGTTTTACACTTTCAACGCCTACTCAGAGGAGGCGTTAAAAGGGGGAATACCATTATTTACAATGGGCCCCTATGTACTCTGCAGGATTAGTCCCAAAATGATGGCGCTACTCTTGCAGAGAACATCAATAGCGTAAAAAATATAACGCTAATGCCCCTACCCTGTGCCATGGTGCGCCGTATTATTATATATATAGCTCACACATGGTGGCGGTACAGGGGCGTTAAGGGGTGCAAGGAACGTGGCGCTGCACCGGCAGAGCCACTTTCCTTAAATCTGCCCCTTTGTGTTTGTCTCGGAGCAACAGGTGGTTTATAATTTTGACACAAGTGAAGTCAATTTCAATAGAGTCCAGCAATTACAGGAAGATGGGCATAGCTTTGTCAGGGGTGAGCTCAAGAAAGCACACCCTGGGGCGGCTGAAGCATTTTTGGGGTGTGACAGCTCCTTTGGGCTTCGCAGCTCAGGAGGACGAGCCATGCCAAAGGACGTCATGAAAAATAAGACAACAGCGGAGACGCCGGTAAAGGTCTGGGCACCTTTAAAATGCCGGTCATAAGAGAGGGTTGCATCCAGAGCGATCAACCCGATTACAAGGGAGTGGCCTGGTGAATAATTTGATTTATGGTACAATCACGGCTTCAAGATCCCAGCTATCAGCCAAGGTGCTGTCTCGTTGGCTTCGGGGCTCATTTTGCATGATGAATTGATGGATTACGATGACGACCAGGAGACTAAGGAGGGGGAGAATTGTGAGGGTGGGGATGAGACTGTGGGGAAGGAGATGCAGCAATGAAATTAGGTGAGCTGTTCTAACAGAGGAAAGAGTTTTGGTGTGTTTCAGGATTTGCCCCCTTTGATGGTGCAGCGTAATCGGAAAGTCAAGACGAATAATCAGGTACCTGCAAGAGGTTTCATTCAAAAAAGGTGAGACACAGGCTGCTGTGGCTATGGGGTGTGAAGAGTTAAGCATGAAGGTAGTGTGTTTGGTGTCTGTAACAGTGGGTAATACCCTTTTGCGTTAGCATAAGGAAGTTTGGGTAGATTGAGTGGGAAAGATGATGCAAATAATGAAGCAGTTAAAGATGCAGACAATGTCCATTTGGGGGGGCTGTGAACAAAAAAGTCGGAGTCAATGATGGTAAGTCAGAGGCAAGTGGTGAGGAGGCTTCTAAGGCAGAGCCAGGTAAGGAAAAAGGAAACTCAGGTGAGGGTAGTGTAAAAAGTAAAAAGTTGCCATATATGGGGTTGTTCTTGCCTTTGGGGGCGCATCTCACCCAAGCCATGAAGGAAAACATTTGTAAAGGTGAGTTTGTTGATGTTTTTAAATTATTACATAGAGAAGTGTGAGCTAAGGAAGGGTCAAAGGAGGAGGATTGGGAATTAGCTAGGAGGCCGAAAGTTCCCACTACCCTTGAGAATTGGATGTCAGTATTCTTAATCATTGCTAGCGTTGATTGTGAGAGACATCCGGAGCGTTGTATTTCTCTATTAAAATACATGGACGTTTTTAGGTGGGCTCAAATAGACTATGGTGGTTTTGGATGTTTTAGATATAATGAAGAACTTAGAGCCCAGATGGCATTATTTCCAGATAAAGAATGGTGAGATATTTATAATGAGCTTTGGATGCAATGGTTGTGTACTTCCAAGAATGCCTCAGCGTTACACACAGCTAGTGGTCTTCTGGTTCCTTACAAGCCCTTTCAGGGGCATCCCAACCAATCTAGGGTGGGTAGTTTCACGAGAGCTCAGTTCCCACAGAATGGATCTTGTTGGTCTTTCAACAGAGGGTCATGCACACGACTCCAGTGCAAGTTCATGCACAATTGCTCCAATTGCAGGGGCAAACATCCATTGGTGCAATGTTTTGGAGGGATGCAAGGCTAATGCAGGTAGAGGTGGTGATAGGGGAAGGGGTCGGATGCAGCAGATGGTGGGAAAAGGGCCCTTCTCCTAATAAATTAGATATTTTGTTTTATTGGTTGCAGTTTTATCCGAGGCGTGAGGAGGCCAAGTTACTGTACTAGAGTTTTCTTGAGGGTTTCAAGCTCTGTTATCAAGGTCATAGAAGACAGAGAAAAAATTTGAAATCTGCAGTTGAGAATCCGGAAGTGGTGAGAAAGAAATTGAGGACGGAATTGGAGGCTGGCAGAATGGTGGGTCCATGGGATACCTGGCCGATTCATAACTTAACAATTTCACCACTGGGTGTTGTGCCTAAAACACAACAAGGTGAGTTTAGATTGATTCATCATCTATCGTGGGCTGCAGGGGAGTCAGTTAATGATTTAATTGCACATGAAGACTCCATAGTGCATTGCACATCAGTGGAAGAGGCAATTAAGTTGGTAAGGGCTTGTGGAAGGAAGGCACAAATGGCAAAGTTAGACATTCAATCTGTCTTTTGACTATTGCCGGTACATCCTGAGGATTTTTCATTGTTGGGTCTTTAATCTGAGGATTCTATATTTGTGGATATAATGTTGCCAATGGGCTGTTCTGTTTCTTGTTCCCTGTTTGAAACTTGTAGTTGTTTTTTGCAGTGGTTTTTCCAACAGAAGAATGGGCTCAGGCATGTCACAAACTACCTAGGTGACTCTTTTCTGATGGGCTTGCAGTGATCCAATGAATGTAAAAAAGGGTTAATTGAATTTCAGAAGTGTATGGAGGAGATGGAAGTACCTTTGGCTCCGGATAAGACTGAAGGCCCTGCTATATTGAACTCAGAGAAATCTGAGGTGCGGTTTCCGGTGGATAAGTGCAAAAGTTGATTTCTCTGTTGGAGGAGGCTGTTTCCACGGATAAGCTGGAGTTACAGCAGGTGCAAGCCTTATTGGGTTCTTTGAAGTTTGCGTGCCGTGTGGTGAGAGTTGGTAGAGCTCTTTGTAGGTGCCTTGGTTTTTCAGTCAAAGGTGCTGTTTTACCTCATCCCAGAATTCGGCTTAAAGAGGTCATCAATGCTGACTTCAGAATGTTGGTTTCTTTCCAGCAAAGTAATAATGGTGTTAACATGTTGACGGTTGAGGATGAATGGTTATGGCAAGTTCAAATTTTTTCTGATGATTCGGGAGCCCATGGTTTGGTTTTCTGAGATGGTGATTGGACTGCTGAGTCATGGCCGGATTCTTGGAGAGAGGCACACCATAGCATTTCGTTTCTGGAGTTTTTTTCCATTTGATGGTTGCTTTAGTGTTGTGTGGTAACCTTTTAGCAAACAGGCGAGTGGTTTTTAATGTGGATAGCCAAACAGTTGTTAATTTAGTCAATTCACAGAAGGCTCGAGATGAAAAAGTTTTGAAGTTGTTGCGTTTATTTTTGCTTCATTGTCTGAAATTCAATATTTTGTTTAAGGGTCAGTATGTTCCAGGTGTGAATAATGATATCACTGATGGGCTATCTCGTTCACAGTGGCAGAGATTCGGTGTACTGGTGCCGGGAGCAGATTTGCTTAAAACGGCTTTGACGGTGGACCTTTGGGAGCTGTGAATCTAAGGATGTTACAATTGATTCGTCAGTCCATTGCTCCATCTACTTTGAGGTCATATGGCAAGGCCTAGGCAGAATTTATTGAGTCTGGTGCATTGAGGAGGTATGAGGGACCTTACATGTCACAGTATAGGAGGGAGAATGGAGTCCGCTTCATTATGACACATATTGACCTAGGATTGGCGGTGGTGGCTATAACACGGAAGATGGCAGGTATTACATTTTTTGGTAAGTACTTTTGGGATTATGATACCATGGAAGGAGAAATGTGTAGGAGAATTGTTGCTGGCTGGGCGATGGAGGATGGATCCAGGTTGGATCAATGGCATCCTATTTCCATGCAAAAGCTGAGGGATATTTTGGGGGTTTTGAATTCTGCTTTTCCTGTTGGGAGGGCTGATAGTATAGATGATTCTTCTCCTGAAAAACAACTATATCATGATTGCAGGCACACAGGCACTATGTAGACCAGTGTGGCCGAGTGGTTAAGGCGTTGGACTTAAGATCCAATGGACATGTGTCTGCGTGGGTTCGAACCCCACTCCTGGTATATCATTTTTTCTCTCCCGTGACACTGTTCATTTCAATTTCACGCACTTTTCAGTTGCTCCTGATTATTATTAAAATAAGAGCTACATATAAAATCTTCATATCGATTAACGTGTATTTTTCTACCCCCAAAAAAGTAAACGCCTTGTATTGTACATTTCTCTTTGAAACTTAGTAACCTTTTGTTGCAGGTTGTATTACAGTATGCTTTTTCGTTTATTATAGGTGACTTATTTGTTTATGATACCTGACTTAATGCTTTCCATTTGGTGCATAAGGAATTACAAAATCTCTCTACCAGGAGTGGGGCTTGAACCCACGTGGACACATGTCCATTGGATCTTAAGTACAACGCCTTAACCACTCGGCCTTCCTGGTACCTGTGCAGGAAAGGGCAACAACATGGCACTTATTATTGATATCAAGCGTGCTCACTGTGTGACATTGAGCTTTCTATATATATATATATTTTCATATCTATATATTTTATCAGGTTACGCAAAACACATTTCAGGAATACAAGGTAATGTCATGCCTCTCCTCTATAAAACGTGCATGTACTTAATAAAAAAAAAAATACAACCATACCTATCAAACATGTTTAAGATTATCAGCGTGTAGGACGAAAAAAGGTGCGCTTTTTTCACACCGTTTTTGTCACATGTCCTATTAAATATGTCTGCAAATTGACGTTAATCTTAAGAAATATCACACTAACCCCTTTTCAAGACTCAAAACTACACTTCACACAATCTAAAACACTTTGGGACAGATTTACAAGGCCCTTGCGGCCCTTAGCGCTATATTTGCAGAATTTATTTTGCCGCAAATGTGAAGATCATAGGCCACTACCATAGCAAAATATTTACAAGGTGGCGCAAGCTAGGTTTGCGCCAACTTGTTAACACTTTGCGCCACATCATGCATAATATATGCATGATGTGTGCAAAGGGGGCGTTCCCTTGTTAGAGAGTGGGCACGCTCGTTCCTCACCTGACAGGTTGCTTTTTGTGGAGGGTGTCTCTGGGGCTGGTGTTGTAGCCAAGAGCGAACTCTTGACTCCGCGTGGGTCGCTTCGTTTGCCGCACTGCACGGGAATGGCTGGGAGGCATAGAGTTGGCAGTAGAGGAAGCGGTGTGGTGGGGAAGGGTCAGGCATAATTTATACAAGGTGGGCGTTCGCCCATTAGGGAGCCCGAAAAAATGGCGCAAGGCAATCTAAGAGATTTCCTTGCGCCATTTGTTTTACACTTTCAACGCCTACTCAGAGGAGGCGTTAAAAGGGGGAATACCATTATTTACAATGGGCCCCTATGTACTCTGCAGGATTAGTCCCAAAATGATGGCGCTACTCTTGCAGAGAACATCAATAGCGTAAAAAATATAACGCTAATGCCCCTACCCTGTGCCATGGTGCGCCGTATTATTATATATATAGCTCACACATGGTGGCGGTACAGGGGCGTTAAGGGGTGCAAGGAACGTGGCGCTGCACCGGCAGAGCCACTTTCCTTAAATCTGCCCCTTTGTGTTTGTCTCGGAGCAACAGGTGGTTTATAATTTTGACACAAGTGAAGTCAATTTCAATAGAGTCCAGCAATTACAGGAAGATGGGCATAGCTTTGTCAGGGGTGAGCTCAAGAAAGCACACCCTGGGGCGGCTGAAGCATTTTTGGGGTGTGACAGCTCCTTTGGGCTTCGCAGCTCAGGAGGACGAGCCATGCCAAAGGACGTCATGAAAAATAAGACAACAGCGGAGACGCCGGTAAAGGTCTGGGCACCTTTAAAATGCCGGTCATAAGAGAGGGTTGCATCCAGAGCGATCAACCCGATTACAAGGGAGTGGCCTGGTGAATAATTTGATTTATGGTACAATCACGGCTTCAAGATCCCAGCTATCAGCCAAGGTGCTGTCTCGTTGGCTTCGGGGCTCATTTTGCATGATGAATTGATGGATTACGATGACGACCAGGAGACTAAGGAGGGGGAGAATTGTGAGGGTGGGGATGAGACTGTGGGGAAGGAGATGCAGCAATGAAATTAGGTGAGCTGTTCTAACAGAGGAAAGAGTTTTGGTGTGTTTCAGGATTTGCCCCCTTTGATGGTGCAGCGTAATCGGAAAGTCAAGACGAATAATCAGGTACCTGCAAGAGGTTTCATTAAAAAAAGGTGAGACACAGGCTGCTGTGGCTATGGGGTGTGAAGAGTTAAGCATGAAGGCAGTGTGTTTGGTGTCTGTAACAGTGGGTAATACCCTTTTGCGTTAGCATAAGGAAGTTTGGGTAGATTGAGTGGGAAAGATGATGCAAATAATGAAGCAGTTAAAGATGCAGACAATGTCCATTTGGGGGGGCTGTGAACAAAAAAGTCGGAGTCAATGATGGTAAGTCAGAGGCAAGTGGTGAGGAGGCTTCTAAGGCAGAGCCAGGTAAGGAAAAAGGAAACTCAGGTGAGGGTAGTGTAAAAAGTAAAAAGTTGCCATATATGGGGTTGTTCTTGCCTTTGGGGGCGCATCTCACCCAAGCCATGAAGGAAAACATTTGTAAAGGTGAGTTTGTTGATGTTTTTAAATTATTACATAGAGAAGTGTGAGCTAAGGAAGGGTCAAAGGAGGAGGATTGGGAATTAGCTAGGAGGCCGAAAGTTCCCACTACCCTTGAGAATTGGATGTCAGTATTCTTAATCATTGCTAGCGTTGATTGTGAGAGGCATCCGGAGCGTTGTATTTCTCTATTAAAATACATGGACGTTTTTAGGTGGGCTCAAATAGACTATGGTGGTTTTGGATGTTTTAGATATAATGAAGAACTTAGAGCCCAGATGGCATTATTTCCAGATAAAGAATGGTGAGATATTTATAATGAGCTTTGGATGCAATGGTTGTGTACTTCCAAGAATGCCTCAGCGTTACACACAGCTAGTGGTCTTCTGGTTCCTTACAAGCCCTGTCAGGGGCATCCCAACCAATCTGGGGTGGGTAGTTTCACGAGAGCTCAGTTCCCACAGAATGGATCTTGTTGGTCTTTCAACAGAGGGTCATGCACACGACTCCAGTGCAAGTTCATGCACAATTGCTCCAATTGCAGGGGCAAACATCCATTGGTGCAATGTTTTGGAGGGATGCAAGGCTAATGCAGGTAGAGGTGGTGATAGGGGAAGGGGTCGGATGCAGCAGATGGTGGGAAAAGGGCCCTTCTCCTAATAAATTAGATATTTTGTTTTATTGGTTGCAGTTTTATCCGAGGCGTGAGGAGGCCAAGTTACTGTACTAGAGTTTTCTTGAGGGTTTCAAGCTCTGTTATCAAGGTCATAGAAGACAGAGAAAAAATTTGAAATCTGCAGTTGAGAATCCGGAAGTGGTGAGAAAGAAATTGAGGACGGAATTGGAGGCTGGCAGAATGGTGGGTCCATGGGATACCTGGCCGATTCATAACTTAACAATTTCACCACTGGGTGTTGTGCCTAAAACACAACAAGGTGAGTTTAGATTGATTCATCATCTATCGTGGGCTGCAGGGGAGTCAGTTAATGATTTAATTGCACATGAAGACTCCATAGTGCATTGCACATCAGTGGAAGAGGCAATTAAGTTGGTAAGGGCTTGTGGAAGGAAGGCACAAATGGCAAAGTTAGACATTCAATCTGTCTTTTGACTATTGCCGGTACATCCTGAGGATTTTTCATTGTTGGGTCTTTAATCTGAGGATTCTATATTTGTGGATATAATGTTGCCAATGGGCTGTTCTGTTTCTTGTTCCCTGTTTGAAACTTGTAGTTGTTTTTTGCAGTGGTTTTTCCAACAGAAGAATGGGCTCAGGCATGTCACAAACTACCTAGGTGACTCTTTTCTGATGGGCTTGCAGTGATCCAATGAATGTAAAAAAGGGTTAATTGAATTTCAGAAGTGTATGGAGGAGATGGAAGTACCTTTGGCTCCGGATAAGACTGAAGGCCCTGCTATATTGAACTCAGAGAAATCTGAGGTGCGGTTTCCGGTGGATAAGTGCAAAAGTTGATTTCTCTGTTGGAGGAGGCTGTTTCCACGGATAAGCTGGAGTTACAGCAGGTGCAAGCCTTATTGGGTTCTTTGAAGTTTGCGTGCCGTGTGGTGAGAGTTGGTAGAGCTCTTTGTAGGTGCCTTGGTTTTTCAGTCAAAGGTGCTGTTTTACCTCATCCCAGAATTCGGCTTAAAGAGGTCATCAATGCTGACTTCAGAATGTTGGTTTCTTTCCAGCAAAGTAATAATGGTGTTAACATGTTGACGGTTGAGGATGAATGGTTATGGCAAGTTCAAATTTTTTCTGATGATTCGGGAGCCCATGGTTTGGTTTTCTGAGATGGTGATTGGACTGCTGAGTCATGGCCGGATTCTTGGAGAGAGGCACACCATAGCATTTCGTTTCTGGAGTTTTTTTCCATTTGATGGTTGCTTTAGTGTTGTGTGGTAACCTTTTAGCAAACAGGCGAGTGGTTTTTAATGTGGATAGCCAAACAGTTGTTAATTTAGTCAATTCACAGAAGGCTCGAGATGAAAAAGTTTTGAAGTTGTTGCGTTTATTTTTGCTTCATTGTCTGAAATTCAATATTTTGTTTAAGGGTCAGTATGTTCCAGGTGTGAATAATGATATCACTGATGGGCTATCTCGTTCACAGTGGCAGAGATTCGGTGTACTGGTGCCGGGAGCAGATTTGCTTAAAACGGCTTTGACGGTGGACCTTTGGGAGCTGTGAATCTAAGGATGTTACAATTGATTCGTCAGTCCATTGCTCCATCTACTTTGAGGTCATATGGCAAGGCCTAGGCAGAATTTATTGAGTCTGGTGCATTGAGGAGGTATGAGGGACCTTACATGTCACAGTATAGGAGGGAGAATGGAGTCCGCTTCATTATGACACATATTGACCTAGGATTGGCGGTGGTGGCTATAACACGGAAGATGGCAGGTATTACATTTTTTGGTAAGTACTTTTGGGATTATGATACCATGGAAGGAGAAATGTGTAGGAGAATTGTTGCTGGCTGGGCGATGGAGGATGGATCCAGGTTGGATCAATGGCATCCTATTTCCATGCAAAAGCTGAGGGATATTTTGGGGGTTTTGAATTCTGCTTTTCCTGTTGGGAGGGCTGATAGTATAGATGATTCTTCTCCTGAAAAACAACTATATCATGATTGCAGGCACACAGGCACTATGTAGACCAGTGTGGCCGAGTGGTTAAGGCGTTGGACTTAAGATCCAATGGACATGTGTCTGCGTGGGTTCGAACCCCACGCCTGGTATATCATTTTTTCTCTCCCGTGACACTGTTCATTTCAATTTCACGCACTTTTCAGTTGCTCCTGATTATTATTAAAATAAGAGCTACATATAAAATCTTCATATCGATTAACGTGTATTTTTCTACCCCCAAAAAAGTAAACGCCTTGTATTGTACATTTCTCTTTGAAACTTAGTAACCTTTTGTTGCAGGTTGTATTACAGTATGCTTTTTCGTTTATTATAGGTGACTTATTTGTTTATGATACCTGACTTAATGCTTTCCATTTGGTGCATAAGGAATTACAAAATCTCTCTACCAGGAGTGGGGCTTGAACCCACGTGGACACATGTCCATTGGATCTTAAGTACAACGCCTTAACCACTCGGCCTTCCTGGTACCTGTGCAGGAAAGGGCAACAACATGGCACTTATTATTGATATCAAGCGTGCTCACTGTGTGACATTGAGCTTTCTATATATATATATATTTTCATATCTATATATTTTATCAGGTTACGCAAAACACATTTCAGGAATACAAGGTAATGTCATGCCTCTCCTCTATAAAACGTGCATGTACTTAATAAAAAAAAAAATACAACCATACCTATCAAACATGTTTAAGATTATCAGCGTGTAGGACGAAAAAAGGTGCGCTTTTTTCACACCGTTTTTGTCACATGTCCTATTAAATATGTCTGCAAATTGACGTTAATCTTAAGAAATATCACACTAACCCCTTTTCAAGACTCAAAACTACACTTCACACAATCTAAAACACTTTGGGACAGATTTACAAGGCCCTTGCGGCCCTTAGCGCTATATTTGCAGAATTTATTTTGCCGCAAATGTGAAGATCATAGGCCACTACCATAGCAAAATATTTACAAGGTGGCGCAAGCTAGGTTTGCGCCAACTTGTTAACACTTTGCGCCACATCATGCATAATATATGCATGATGTGTGCAAAGGGGGCGTTCCCTTGTTAGAGAGTGGGCACGCTCGTTCCTCACCTGACAGGTTGCTTTTTGTGGAGGGTGTCTCTGGGGCTGGTGTTGTAGCCAAGAGCGAACTCTTGACTCCGCGTGGGTCGCTTCGTTTGCCGCACTGCACGGGAATGGCTGGGAGGCATAGAGTTGGCAGTAGAGGAAGCGGTGTGGTGGGGAAGGGTCAGGCATAATTTATACAAGGTGGGCGTTCGCCCATTAGGGAGCCCGAAAAAATGGCGCAAGGCAATCTAAGAGATTTCCTTGCGCCATTTGTTTTACACTTTCAACGCCTACTCAGAGGAGGCGTTAAAAGGGGGAATACCATTATTTACAATGGGCCCCTATGTACTCTGCAGGATTAGTCCCAAAATGATGGCGCTACTCTTGCAGAGAACATCAATAGCGTAAAAAATATAACGCTAATGCCCCTACCCTTTGCCATGGTGCGCCGTATTATTATATATATAGCTCACACATGGTGGCGGTACAGGGGCGTTAAGGGGTGCAAGGAACGTGGCGCTGCACCGGCAGAGCCACTTTCCTTAAATCTGCCCCTTTGTGTTTGTCTCGGAGCAACAGGTGGTTTATAATTTTGACACAAGTGAAGTCAATTTCAATAGAGTCCAGCAATTACAGGAAGATGGGCATAGCTTTGTCAGGGGTGAGCTCAAGAAAGCACACCCTGGGGCGGCTGAAGCATTTTTGGGGTGTGACAGCTCCTTTGGGCTTCGCAGCTCAGGAGGACGAGCCATGCCAAAGGACGTCATGAAAAATAAGACAACAGCGGAGACGCCGGTAAAGGTCTGGGCACCTTTAAAATGCCGGTCATAAGAGAGGGTTGCATCCAGAGCGATCAACCCGATTACAAGGGAGTGGCCTGGTGAATAATTTGATTTATGGTACAATCACGGCTTCAAGATCCCAGCTATCAGCCAAGGTGCTGTCTCGTTGGCTTCGGGGCTCATTTTGCATGATGAATTGATGGATTACGATGACGACCAGGAGACTAAGGAGGGGGAGAATTGTGAGGGTGGGGATGAGACTGTGGGGAAGGAGATGCAGCAATGAAATTAGGTGAGCTGTTCTAACAGAGGAAAGAGTTTTGGTGTGTTTCAGGATTTGCCCCCTTTGATGGTGCAGCGTAATCGGAAAGTCAAGACGAATAATCAGGTACCTGCAAGAGGTTTCATTCAAAAAAGGTGAGACACAGGCTGCTGTGGCTATGGGGTGTGAAGAGTTAAGCATGAAGGCAGTGTGTTTGGTGTCTGTAACAGTGGGTAATACCCTTTTGCGTTAGCATAAGGAAGTTTGGGTAGATTGAGTGGGAAAGATGATGCAAATAATGAAGCAGTTAAAGATGCAGACAATGTCCATTTGGGGGGGCTGTGAACAAAAAAGTCGGAGTCAATGATGGTAAGTCAGAGGCAAGTGGTGAGGAGGCTTCTAAGGCAGAGCCAGGTAAGGAAAAAGGAAACTCAGGTGAGGGTAGTGTAAAAAGTAAAAAGTTGCCATATATGGGGTTGTTCTTGCCTTTGGGGGCGCATCTCACCCAAGCCATGAAGGAAAACATTTGTAAAGGTGAGTTTGTTGATGTTTTTAAATTATTACATAGAGAAGTGTGAGCTAAGGAAGGGTCAAAGGAGGAGGATTGGGAATTAGCTAGGAGGCCGAAAGTTCCCACTACCCTTGAGAATTGGATGTCAGTATTCTTAATCATTGCTAGCGTTGATTGTGAGAGGCATCCGGAGCGTTGTATTTCTCTATTAAAATACATGGACGTTTTTAGGTGGGCTCAAATAGACTATGGTGGTTTTGGATGTTTTAGATATAATGAAGAACTTAGAGCCCAGATGGCATTATTTCCAGATAAAGAATGGTGAGATATTTATAATGAGCTTTGGATGCAATGGTTGTGTACTTCCAAGAATGCCTCAGCGTTACACACAGCTAGTGGTCTTCTGGTTCCTTACAAGCCCTGTCAGGGGCATCCCAACCAATCTGGGGTGGGTAGTTTCACGAGAGCTCAGTTCCCACAGAATGGATCTTGTTGGTCTTTCAACAGAGGGTCATGCACACGACTCCAGTGCAAGTTCATGCACAATTGCTCCAATTGCAGGGGCAAACATCCATTGGTGCAATGTTTTGGAGGGATGCAAGGCTAATGCAGGTAGAGGTGGTGATAGGGGAAGGGGTCGGATGCAGCAGATGGTGGGAAAAGGGCCCTTCTCCTAATAAATTAGATATTTTGTTTTATTGGTTGCAGTTTTATCCGAGGCGTGAGGAGGCCAAGTTACTGTACTAGAGTTTTCTTGAGGGTTTCAAGCTCTGTTATCAAGGTCATAGAAGACAGAGAAAAAATTTGAAATCTGCAGTTGAGAATCCGGAAGTGGTGAGAAAGAAATTGAGGACGGAATTGGAGGCTGGCAGAATGGTGGGTCCATGGGATACCTGGCCGATTCATAACTTAACAATTTCACCACTGGGTGTTGTGCCTAAAACACAACAAGGTGAGTTTAGATTGATTCATCATCTATCGTGGGCTGCAGGGGAGTCAGTTAATGATTTAATTGCACATGAAGACTCCATAGTGCATTGCACATCAGTGGAAGAGGCAATTAAGTTGGTAAGGGCTTGTGGAAGGAAGGCACAAATGGCAAAGTTAGACATTCAATCTGTCTTTTGACTATTGCCGGTACATCCTGAGGATTTTTCATTGTTGGGTCTTTAATCTGAGGATTCTATATTTGTGGATATAATGTTGCCAATGGGCTGTTCTGTTTCTTGTTCCCTGTTTGAAACTTGTAGTTGTTTTTTGCAGTGGTTTTTCCAACAGAAGAATGGGCTCAGGCATGTCACAAACTACCTAGGTGACTCTTTTCTGATGGGCTTGCAGTGATCCAATGAATGTAAAAAAGGGTTAATTGAATTTCAGAAGTGTATGGAGGAGATGGAAGTACCTTTGGCTCCGGATAAGACTGAAGGCCCTGCTATATTGAACTCAGAGAAATCTGAGGTGCGGTTTCCGGTGGATAAGTGCAAAAGTTGATTTCTCTGTTGGAGGAGGCTGTTTCCACGGATAAGCTGGAGTTACAGCAGGTGCAAGCCTTATTGGGTTCTTTGAAGTTTGCGTGCCGTGTGGTGAGAGTTGGTAGAGCTCTTTGTAGGTGCCTTGGTTTTTCAGTCAAAGGTGCTGTTTTACCTCATCCCAGAATTCGGCTTAAAGAGGTCATCAATGCTGACTTCAGAATGTTGGTTTCTTTCCAGCAAAGTAATAATGGTGTTAACATGTTGACGGTTGAGGATGAATGGTTATGGCAAGTTCAAATTTTTTCTGATGATTCGGGAGCCCATGGTTTGGTTTTCTGAGATGGTGATTGGACTGCTGAGTCATGGCCGGATTCTTGGAGAGAGGCACACCATAGCATTTCGTTTCTGGAGTTTTTTTCCATTTGATGGTTGCTTTAGTGTTGTGTGGTAACCTTTTAGCAAACAGGCGAGTGGTTTTTAATGTGGATAGCCAAACAGTTGTTAATTTAGTCAATTCACAGAAGGCTCGAGATGAAAAAGTTTTGAAGTTGTTGCGTTTATTTTTGCTTCATTGTCTGAAATTCAATATTTTGTTTAAGGGTCAGTATGTTCCAGGTGTGAATAATGATATCACTGATGGGCTATCTCGTTCACAGTGGCAGAGATTCGGTGTACTGGTGCCGGGAGCAGATTTGCTTAAAACGGCTTTGACGGTGGACCTTTGGGAGCTGTGAATCTAAGGATGTTACAATTGATTCGTCAGTCCATTGCTCCATCTACTTTGAGGTCATATGGCAAGGCCTAGGCAGAATTTATTGAGTCTGGTGCATTGAGGAGGTATGAGGGACCTTACATGTCACAGTATAGGAGGGAGAATGGAGTCCGCTTCATTATGACACATATTGACCTAGGATTGGCGGTGGTGGCTATAACACGGAAGATGGCAGGTATTACATTTTTTGGTAAGTACTTTTGGGATTATGATACCATGGAAGGAGAAATGTGTAGGAGAATTGTTGCTGGCTGGGCGATGGAGGATGGATCCAGGTTGGATCAATGGCATCCTATTTCCATGCAAAAGCTGAGGGATATTTTGGGGGTTTTGAATTCTGCTTTTCCTGTTGGGAGGGCTGATAGTATAGATGATTCTTCTCCTGAAAAACAACTATATCATGATTGCAGGCACACAGGCACTATGTAGACCAGTGTGGCCGAGTGGTTAAGGCGTTGGACCTAAGATCCAATGGACATGTGTCTGCGTGGGTTCGAACCCCACTCCTGGTATATCATTTTTTCTCTCCCGTGACACTGTTCATTTCAATTTCACATACTTTTCAGTTGCTCCTGATTATTATTAAAATAAGAGCTACATATAAAATCTTCATATCGATTAACGTGTATTTTTCTACCCCCAAAAAAGTAAACGCCTTGTATTGTACATTTCTCTTTGAAACTTAGTAACCTTTTGTTGCAGGTTGTATTACAGTATGCTTTTTCGTTTATTATAGGTGACTTATTTGTTTATGATACCTGACTTAATGCTTTCCATTTGGTGCATAAGGAATTACAAAATCTCTCTACCAGGAGTGGGGCTTGAACCCACGTGGACACATGTCCATTGGATCTTAAGTACAACGCCTTAACCACTCGGCCTTCCTGGTACCTGTGCAGGAAAGGGCAACAACATGGCACTTATTATTGATATCAAGCGTGCTCACTGTGTGACATTGAGCTTTCTATATATATATATATTTTCATATCTATATATTTTATCAGGTTACGCAAAACACATTTCAGGAATACAAGGTAATGTCATGCCTCTCCTCTATAAAACGTGCATGTACTTAATAAAAAAAAAAATACAACCATACCTATCAAACATGTTTAAGATTATCAGCGTGTAGGACGAAAAAAGGTGCGCTTTTTTCACACCGTTTTTGTCACATGTCCTATTAAATATGTCTGCAAATTGACGTTAATCTTAAGAAATATCACACTAACCCCTTTTCAAGACT
This sequence comes from Pleurodeles waltl, assembly GCF_031143425.1. Taxonomy (NCBI): domain Eukaryota; kingdom Metazoa; phylum Chordata; class Amphibia; order Caudata; family Salamandridae; genus Pleurodeles; species Pleurodeles waltl. The sequence goes on along the minus strand of NC_090444.1, from coordinate 1,051,757,797 downwards.
CAAAACTACACTTCACACAATCTAAAACACTTTGGGACAGATTTACAAGGCCCTTGCGGCCCTTAGCGCTATATTTGCAGAATTTATTTTGCCGCAAATGTGAAGATCATAGGCCACTACCATAGCAAAATATTTACAAGGTGGCGCAAGCTAGGTTTGCGCCAACTTGTTAACACTTTGCGCCACATCATGCATAATATATGCATGATGTGTGCAAAGGGGGCGTTCCCTTGTTAGAGAGTGGGCACGCTCGTTCCTCACCTGACAGGTTGCTTTTTGTGGAGGGTGTCTCTGGGGCTGGTGTTGTAGCCAAGAGCGAACTCTTGACTCCGCGTGGGTCGCTTCGTTTGCCGCACTGCACGGGAATGGCTGGGAGGCATAGAGTTGGCAGTAGAGGAAGCGGTGTGGTGGGGAAGGGTCAGGCATAATTTATACAAGGTGGGCGTTCGCCCATTAGGGAGCCCGAAAAAATGGCGCAAGGCAATCTAAGAGATTTCCTTGCGCCATTTGTTTTACACTTTCAACGCCTACTCAGAGGAGGCGTTAAAAGGGGGAATACCATTATTTACAATGGGCCCCTATGTACTCTGCAGGATTAGTCCCAAAATGATGGCGCTACTCTTGCAGAGAACATCAATAGCGTAAAAAATATAACGCTAATGCCCCTACCCTGTGCCATGGTGCGCCGTATTATTATATATATAGCTCACACATGGTGGCGGTACAGGGGCGTTAAGGGGTGCAAGGAACGTGGCGCTGCACCGGCAGAGCCACTTTCCTTAAATCTGCCCCTTTGTGTTTGTCTCGGAGCAACAGGTGGTTTATAATTTTGACACAAGTGAAGTCAATTTCAATAGAGTCCAGCAATTACAGGAAGATGGGCATAGCTTTGTCAGGGGTGAGCTCAAGAAAGCACACCCTGGGGCGGCTGAAGCATTTTTGGGGTGTGACAGCTCCTTTGGGCTTCGCAGCTCAGGAGGACGAGCCATGCCAAAGGACGTCATGAAAAATAAGACAACAGCGGAGACGCCGGTAAAGGTCTGGGCACCTTTAAAATGCCGGTCATAAGAGAGGGTTGCATCCAGAGCGATCAACCCGATTACAAGGGAGTGGCCTAGTGAATAATTTGATTTATGGTACAATCACGGCTTCAAGATCCCAGCTATCAGCCAAGGTGCTGTCTCGTTGGCTTCGGGGCTCATTTTGCATGATGAATTGATGGATTACGATGACGACCAGGAGACTAAGGAGGGGGAGAATTGTGAGGGTGGGGATGAGACTGTGGGGAAGGAGATGCAGCAATGAAATTAGGTGAGCTGTTCTAACAGAGGAAAGAGTTTTGGTGTGTTTCAGGATTTGCCCCCTTTGATGGTGCAGCGTAATCGGAAAGTCAAGACGAATAATCAGGTACCTGCAAGAGGTTTCATTCAAAAAAGGTGAGACACAGGCTGCTATGGCTATGGGGTGTGAAGAGTTAAGCATGAAGGTAGTGTGTTTGGTGTCTGTAACAGTGGGTAATACCCTTTTGCGTTAGCATAAGGAAGTTTGGGTAGATTGAGTGGGAAAGATGATGCAAATAATGAAGCAGTTAAAGATGCAGACAATGTCCATTTGGGGGGGCTGTGAACAAAAAAGTCGGAGTCAATGATGGTAAGTCAGAGGCAAGTGGTGAGGAGGCTTCTAAGGCAGAGCCAGGTAAGGAAAAAGGAAACTCAGGTGAGGGTAGTGTAAAAAGTAAAAAGTTGCCATATATGGGGTTGTTCTTGCCTTTGGGGGCGCATCTCACCCAAGCCATGAAGGAAAACATTTGTAAAGGTGAGTTTGTTGATGTTTTTAAATTATTACATAGAGAAGTGTGAGCTAAGGAAGGGTCAAAGGAGGAGGATTGGGAATTAGCTAGGAGGCCGAAAGTTCCCACTACCCTTGAGAATTGGATGTCAGTATTCTTAATCATTGCTAGCGTTTATTGTGAGAGGCATCCGGAGCGTTGTATTTCTCTATTAAAATACATGGACGTTTTTAGGTGGGCTCAAATAGACTATGGTGGTTTTGGATGTTTTAGATATAATGAAGAACTTAGAGCCCAGATGGCATTATTTCCAGATAAAGAATGGTGAGATATTTATAATGAGCTTTGGATGCAATGGTTGTGTACTTCCAAGAATGCCTCAGCGTTACACACAGCTAGTGGTCTTCTGGTTCCTTACAAGCCCTGTCAGGGGCATCCCAACCAATCTAGGGTGGGTAGTTTCACGAGAGCTCAGTTCCCACAGAATGGATCTTGTTGGTCCTTCAACAGAGGGTCGTGCACACGACTCCAGTGCAAGTTCATGCACAATTGCTCCAATTGCAGGGGCAAACATCCATTGGTGCAATGTTTTGGAGGGATGCAATGGGGATGGAAGGCTAATGCAGGTAGAGGTGGTGATAGGGGAAGGAGTCGGATGCAGCAGATGGTGGGAAAAGGGCCCTTCTCCTAATAAATTAGATATTTGTTTTTATTGGTTGCAGTTTTATCCGAGGCGTAAGGAGGCCAAGTTACTGTACTAGAGTTTTCTTGAGGGTTTCAAGCTCTGTTATCAAGGTCATAGAAGACAGAGAGAAAATTTGAAATCTGCAGTTGAGAATCCGGAAGTGGTGAGAAAGAAATTGAGGACGGAATTGGAGGCTGGCAGAATGGTGGGTCCATGGGATACCTGGCCGATTCATAACTTAACAATTTCACCACTGGGTGTTGTGCCTAAAACACAACAAGGTGAGTTTAGATTGATTCATCATCTATCGTGGGCTGCAGGGGAGTCAGTTAATGATTTAATTGCACATGAAGACTCCATAGTGCATTGCACATCAGTGGAAGAGGCAATTAAGTTGGTAAGGGCTTGTGGAAGGAAGGCACAAATGGCAAAGTTAGACATTCAATCTGTCTTTTGACTATTGCCGGTACATCCTGAGGATTTTTCATTGTTGGGTCTTTAATCTGAGGATTCTATATTTGTGGATATAATGTTGCCAATGGGCTGTTCTGTTTCTTGTTCCCTGTTTGAAACTTGTAGTTGTTTTTTGCAGTGGTTTTTCCAACAGAAGACTGGGCTCGGGCATGTCACGAACTACCTAGGTGACTCTTTTCTGATGGGCTTGCAGTGATCCAATGAATGTAAAAAAGGGTTAATTGAATTTCAGAAGTGTATGGAGGAGATGGAAGTACCTTTGGCTCCGGATAAGACTGAAGGCCCTGCTATGTTGAACTCAGAGTAATCTGAGGTACGGTTGCCGGTGGATAAGTGCAAAAGTTGATTTCTCTGTTGGAGGAGGCTGTTTCCACGGATAAGCTGGAGTTACAGCAGGTGCAAGCCTTATTGGGTTCTTTGAAGTTTGCGTGCCGTGTGGTGAAAGTTGGTAGAGCTCTTTGTAGGTGCCTTGGTTTTTCAGTCAATGGGGCTGTTTTACCTCATCCCAGAATTCGGCTTAAAGAGGTCATCAATGCTGACTTCAGAATGTTGGTTTCTTTCCAGCAAAGTAATAATGGTGTTAACATGTTGACGGTTGAGGATGAATGGTTATGGCAAGTTCAAATTTTTTCCGATGATTCGGGAGCCCATGGTTTGGTTTTCTGAGATGGTGATTGGACAGCTGAGTCATGGCCGGATTCTTGGAGAGAGGCACACCATAGCATTTCGTTTCTGGAGTTTTTTTCCATTTGATGGTTGCATTAGTGTTGTGTGGTAACCTTTTAGCAAACAGGCGAGTGGTTTTTAATGTGGATAGCCAAACAGTTGTTAATTTAGTCAATTCACAGAAGGCTCGAGATGAAAAAGTTTTGAAGTTGTTGCGTTTATTTTTGCTTCATTGTCTGAAATTCAATATTTTGTTTAAGGGTCAGTATGTTCCAGGTGTGAATAATGATATCACTGATGGGCTATCTCGTTCACAGTGGCAGAGATTCGGTGTACTGGTGCCGGGAGCAGATTTGCTTAAAACGGCTTTGACGGTGGACCTTTGGGAGCTGGGAATCTAAGGATGTTACAATTGATTTGTCAATCCATTGCTCCATCTACTTTGAGGTCATATGGCAAGGCCTAGGCAGAATTTATTGAGTCTGGTGCATTGAGGAGGTATGAGGGACCTTACATGTCACGGTATAGGAGGGAGGATGGAGTCTGCTTCATTATGACACATATTGACCTAGGATTGGCGGTGGTGGCTATAACAGGGAAGATGGCAGGTATTACATTTTTCGGTAAGTACTTTTGGGATTATGATACCATGGAAGGAGAAATGTGTAGGAGAATTGTTGCTGGCTGGGCGATGGAGGATGGATCCAGGTTGGATCAATGGCATCCTATTTCCATGCAAAAGCTGAGGGATATTTTGGGGGTTTTGAATTCTGCTTTTCCTGTTGGGAGGGCTGATAGTATAGATGATTCTTCTCCTGAAAAACAACTATATCATGATTGCAGGCACACCTGCACTATGTAGACCAGGGTGGCCGAGTGGTTAAGGCGTTGGACTTAAGATCCAATAGACATGTGTCTGCGTGGGTTCGAACCCCACTCCTGGTATATCATTTTTTCTCTCCCGTGACACTGTTCATTTCAATTTCACGCACTTTTCAGTTGCTCCTGATTATTATTAAAATAAGAGCTACATATAAAATCTTCATATCGATTAACGTGTATTTTTCTACCCCCAAAAAAGTAAACGCCTTGTATTGTACATTTCTCTTTGAAACTTAGTAACCTTTTGTTGCAGGTTGTATTACAGTATGCTTTTTCGTTTATTATAGGTGACTTATTTGTTTATGATACCTGACTTAATGCTTTCCATTTGGTGCATAAGGAATTACAAAATCTCTCTACCAGGAGTGGGGCTTGAACCCACCTGGACACATGTCCATTGGATCTTAAGTTCAACGCCTTAACCACTCGACCATCCTGGTACCTGTGCAGGAAAGGGCAACAACATGGCACTTATTATTGATATCAAGCGTGCTCACTGTGTGACATTGAGCTTTCTATATATATATATATTTTCATATCTATATATTTTATCAGGTTACGCAAAACACATTTCAGGAATACAAGGTAATGTCATGCCTCTCCTCTATAAAACGTGCATGTACTTAATAAAAAAAAAAATACAACCATACCTATCAAACATGTTTAAGATTATCAGCGTGTAGGACGAAAAAAGGTGCGCTTTTTTCACACCGTTTTTGTCACATGTCCTATTAAATATGTCTGCAAATTGACGTTAATCTTAAGAAATATCACACTAACCCCTTTTCAAGACTCAAAACTACACTTCACACAATCTAAAACACTTTGGGACAGATTTACAAGGCCCTTGCGGCCCTTAGCGCTAGATTTGCAGAATTTATTTTGCCGCAAATGTGAAGATCATAGGCCACTACCATAGCAAAATATTTACAAGGTGGCGCAAGCTAGGTTTGCGCCAACTTGTTAACACTTTGCGCCACATCATGCATAATATATGCATGATGTGTGCAAAGGGGGCGTTCCCTTGTTAGAGAGTGGGCACGCTCGTTCCTCACCTGACAGGTTGCTTTTTGTGGAGGGTGTCTCTGGGGCTGGTGTTGTAGCCAAGAGCGAACTCTTGACTCCGCGTGGGTCGCTTCGTTTGCCGCACTGCACGGGAATGGCTGGGAGGCATAGAGTTGGCAGTAGAGGAAGCGGTGTGGTGGGGAAGGGTCAGGCATAATTTATACAAGGTGGGCGTTCGCCCATTAGGGAGCCCGAAAAAATGGCGCAAGGCAATCTAAGAGATTTCCTTGCGCCATTTGTTTTACACTTTCAACGCCTACTCAGAGGAGGCGTTAAAAGGGGGAATACCATTATTTACAATGGGCCCCTATGTACTCTGCAGGATTAGTCCCAAAATGATGGCGCTACTCTTGCAGAGAACATCAATAGCGTAAAAAATATAACGCTAATGCCCCTACCCTGTGCCATGGTGCGCCGTATTATTATATATATAGCTCACACATGGTGGCGATACAGGGGCGTTAAGGGGTGCAAGGAACGTGGCGCTGCACCGGCAGAGCCACTTTCCTTAAATCTGCCCCTTTGTGTTTGTCTCGGAGCAACAGGTGGTTTATAATTTTGACACAAGTGAAGTCAATTTCAATAGAGTCCAGCAATTACAGGAAGATGGGCATAGCTTTGTCAGGGGTGAGCTCAAGAAAGCACACCCTGGGGCGGCTGAAGCATTTTTGGGGTGTGACAGCTCCTTTGGGCTTCGCAGCTCAGGAGGACGAGCCATGCCAAAGGACGTCATGAAAAATAAGACAACAGCGGAGACGCCGGTAAAGGTCTGGGCACCTTTAAAATGCCGGTCATAAGAGAGGGTTGCATCCAGAGCGATCAACCCGATTACAAGGGAGTGGCCTGGTGAATAATTTGATTTATGGTACAATCACGGCTTCAAGATCCCAGCTATCAGCCAAGGTGCTGTCTCGTTGGCTTCGGGGCTCATTTTGCATGATGAATTGATGGATTACGATGACGACCAGGAGACTAAGGAGGGGGAGAATTGTGAGGGTGGGGATGAGACTGTGGGGAAGGAGATGCAGCAATGAAATTAGGTGAGCTGTTCTAACAGAGGAAAGAGTTTTGGTGTGTTTCAGGATTTGCCCCCTTTGATGGTGCAGCGTAATCGGAAAGTCAAGACGAATAATCAGGTACCTGCAAGAGGTTTCATTCAAAAAAGGTGAGACACAGGCTGCTGTGGCTATGGGGTGTGAAGAGTTAAGCATGAAGGTAGTGTGTTTGGTGTCTGTAACAGTGGGTAATACCCTTTTGCGTTAGCATAAGGAAGTTTGGGTAGATTGAGTGGGAAAGATGATGCAAATAATGAAGCAGTTAAAGATGCAGACAATGTCCATTTGGGGGGGCTGTGAACAAAAAAGTCGGAGTCAATGATGGTAAGTCAGAGGCAAGTGGTGAGGAGTCTTCTAAGGCAGAGCCAGGTAAGGAAAAAGGAAACTCAGGTGAGGGTAGTGTAAAAAGTAAAAAGTTGCCATATATGGGGTTGTTCTTGCCTTTGGGGGCGCATCTCACCCAAGCCATGAAGGAAAACATTTGTAAAGGTGAGTTTGTTGATGTTTTTAAATTATTACATAGAGAAGTGTGAGCTAAGGAAGGGTCAAAGGAGGAGGATTGGGAATTAGCTAGGAGGCCGAAAGTTCCCACTACCCTTGAGAATTGGATGTCAGTATTCTTAATCATTGCTAGCGTTGATTGTGAGAGGCATCCGGAGCGTTGTATTTCTCTATTAAAATACATGGACGTTTTTAGGTGGGCTCAAATAGACTATGGTGGTTTTGGATGTTTTAGATATAATGAAGAACTTAGAGCCCAGATGGCATTATTTCCAGATAAAGAATGGTGAGATATTTATAATAAGCTTTGGATGCAATGGTTGTGTACTTCCAAGAATGCCTCAGCGTTACACACAGCTAGTGGTCTTCTGGTTCCTTACAAGCCCTTTCAGGGGCATCCCAACCAATCTAGGGTGGGTAGTTTCACAAGAGCTCAGTTCCCACAGAATGGATCTTGTTGGTCTTTCAACAGAGGGTCATGCACACGACTCTAGTGCAAGTTCATGCACAATTGCTCCAATTGCAGGGGCAAACATCCATTGGTGCAATGTTTTGGAGGGATGCAAGGCTAATGCAGGTAGAGGTGGTGATAGGGGAAGGGGTCGGATGCAGCAGATGGTGGGAAAAGGGCCCTTCTCCTAATAAATTAGATATTTTGTTTTATTGGTTGCAGTTTTATCCGAGGCGTGAGGAGGCCAAGTTACTGTACTAGAGTTTTCTTGAGGGTTTCAAGCTCTGTTATCAAGGTCATAGAAGACAGAGAAAAAATTTGAAATCTGCAGTTGAGAATCCGGAAGTGGTGAGAAAGAAATTGAGGACGGAATTGGAGGCTGGCAGAATGGTGGGTCCATGGGATACCTGGCCGATTCATAACTTAACAATTTCACCACTGGGTGTTGTGCCTAAAACACAACAAGGTGAGTTTAGATTGATTCATCATCTATCGTGGGCTGCAGGGGAGTCAGTTAATGATTTAATTGCACATGAAGACTCCATAGTGCATTGCACATCAGTGGAAGAGGCAATTAAGTTGGTAAGGGCTTGTGGAAGGAAGGCACAAATGGCAAAGTTAGACATTCAATCTGTCTTTTGACTATTGCCGGTACATCCTGAGGATTTTTCATTGTTGGGTCTTTAATCTGAGGATTCTATATTTGTGGATATAATGTTGCCAATGGGCTGTTCTGTTTCTTGTTCCCTGTTTGAAACTTGTAGTTGTTTTTTGCAGTGGTTTTTCCAACAGAAGAATGGGCTCAGGCATGTCACAAACTACCTAGGTGACTCTTTTCTGATGGGCTTGCAGTGATCCAATGAATGTAAAAAAGGGTTAATTGAATTTCAGAAGTGTATGGAGGAGATGGAAGTACCTTTGGCTCCGGATAAGACTGAAGGCCCTGCTATATTGAACTCAGAGAAATCTGAGGTGCGGTTTCCGGTGGATAAGTGCAAAAGTTGATTTCTCTGTTGGAGGAGGCTGTTTCCACGGATAAGCTGGAGTTACAGCAGGTGCAAGCCTTATTGGGTTCTTTGAAGTTTGCGTGCCGTGTGGTGAGAGTTGGTAGAGCTCTTTGTAGGTGCCTTGGTTTTTCAGTCAAAGGTGCTGTTTTACCTCATCCCAGAATTCGGCTTAAAGAGGTCATCAATGCTGACTTCAGAATGTTGGTTTCTTTCCAGCAAAGTAATAATGGTGTTAACATGTTGACGGTTGAGGATGAATGGTTATGGCAAGTTCAAATTTTTTCTGATGATTCGGGAGCCCATGGTTTGGTTTTCTGAGATGGTGATTGGACTGCTGAGTCATGGCCGGATTCTTGGAGAGAGGCACACCATAGCATTTCGTTTCTGGAGTTTTTTTCCATTTGATGGTTGCTTTAGTGTTGTGTGGTAACCTTTTAGCAAACAGGCGAGTGGTTTTTAATGTGGATAGCCAAACAGTTGTTAATTTAGTCAATTCACAGAAGGCTCGAGATGAAAAAGTTTTGAAGTTGTTGCGTTTATTTTTGCTTCATTGTCTGAAATTCAATATTTTGTTTAAGGGTCAGTATGTTCCAGGTGTGAATAATGATATCACTGATGGGCTATCTCGTTCACAGTGGCAGAGATTCGGTGTACTGGTGCCGGGAGCAGATTTGCTTAAAACGGCTTTGACGGTGGACCTTTGGGAGCTGTGAATCTAAGGATGTTACAATTGATTCGTCAGTCCATTGCTCCATCTACTTTGAGGTCATATGGCAAGGCCTAGGCAGAATTTATTGAGTCTGGTGCATTGAGGAGGTATGAGGGACCTTACATGTCACAGTATAGGAGGGAGAATGGAGTCCGCTTCATTATGACACATATTGACCTAGGATTGGCGGTGGTGGCTATAACACGGAAGATGGCAGGTATTACATTTTTTGGTAAGTACTTTTGGGATTATGATACCATGGAAGGAGAAATGTGTAGGAGAATTGTTGCTGGCTGGGCGATGGAGGATGGATCCAGGTTGGATCAATGGCATCCTATTTCCATGCAAAAGCTGAGGGATATTTTGGGGGTTTTGAATTCTGCTTTTCCTGTTGGGAGGGCTGATAGTATAGATGATTCTTCTCCTGAAAAACAACTATATCATGATTGCAGGCACACAGGCACTATGTAGACCAGTGTGGCCGAGTGGTTAAGGCGTTGGACTTAAGATCCAATGGACATGTGTCTGCGTGGGTTCGAACCCCACTCCTGGTATATCATTTTTTCTCTCCCGTGACACTGTTCATTTCAATTTCACGCACTTTTCAGTTGCTCCTGATTATTATTAAAATAAGAGCTACATATAAAATCTTCATATCGATTAACGTGTATTTTTCTACCCCCAAAAAAGTAAACGCCTTGTATTGTACATTTCTCTTTGAAACTTAGTAACCTTTTGTTGCAGGTTGTATTACAGTATGCTTTTTCGTTTATTATAGGTGACTTATTTGTTTATGATACCTGACTTAATGCTTTCCATTTGGTGCATAAGGAATTACAAAATCTCTCTACCAGGAGTGGGGCTTGAACCCACGTGGACACATGTCCATTGGATCTTAAGTACAACGCCTTAACCACTCGGCCTTCCTGGTACCTGTGCAGGAAAGGGCAACAACATGGCACTTATTATTGATATCAAGCGTGCTCACTGTGTGACATTGAGCTTTCTATATATATATATATTTTCATATCTATATATTTTATCAGGTTACGCAAAACACATTTCAGGAATACAAGGTAATGTCATGCCTCTCCTCTATAAAACGTGCATGTACTTAATAAAAAAAAAAATACAACCATACCTATCAAACATGTTTAAGATTATCAGCGTGTAGGACGAAAAAAGGTGCGCTTTTTTCACACCGTTTTTGTCACATGTCCTATTAAATATGTCTGCAAATTGACGTTAATCTTAAGAAATATCACACTAACCCCTTTTCAAGACTCAAAACTACACTTCACACAATCTAAAACACTTTGGGACAGATTTACAAGGCCCTTGCGGCCCTTAGCGCTATATTTGCAGAATTTATTTTGCCGCAAATGTGAAGATCATAGGCCACTACCATAGCAAAATATTTACAAGGTGGCGCAAGCTAGGTTTGCGCCAACTTGTTAACACTTTGCGCCACATCATGCATATATATGCATGATGTGTGCAAAGGGGGCGTTCCCTTGTTAGAGAGTGGGCACGCTCGTTCCTCACCTGACAGGTTGCTTTTTGTGGAGGGTGTCTCTGGGGCTGGTGTTGTAGCCAAGAGCGAACTCTTGACTCCGCGTGGGTCGCTTCGTTTGCCGCACTGCACGGGAATGGCTGGGAGGCATAGAGTTGGCAGTAGAGGAAGCGGTGTGGTGGGGAAGGGTCAGGCATAATTTATACAAGGTGGGCGTTCGCCCATTAGGGAGCCCGAAAAAATGGCGCAAGGCAATCTAAGAGATTTCCTTGCGCCATTTGTTTTACACTTTCAACGCCTACTCAGAGGAGGCGTTAAAAGGGGGAATACCATTATTTACAATGGGCCCCTATGTACTCTGCAGGATTAGTCCCAAAATGATGGCGCTACTCTTGCAGAGAACATCAATAGCGTAAAAAATATAACGCTAATGCCCCTACCCTGTGCCATGGTGCGCCGTATTATTATATATATAGCTCACACATGGTGGCGGTACAGGGGCGTTAAGGGGTGCAAGGAACGTGGCGCTGCACCGGCAGAGCCACTTTCCTTAAATCTGCCCCTTTGTGTTTGTCTCGGAGCAACAGGTGGTTTATAATTTTGACACAAGTGAAGTCAATTTCAATAGAGTCCAGCAATTACAGGAAGATGGGCATAGCTTTGTCAGGGGTGAGCTCAAGAAAGCACACCCTGGGGCGGCTGAAGCATTTTTGGGGTGTGACAGCTCCTTTGGGCTTCGCAGCTCAGGAGGACGAGCCATGCCAAAGGACGTCATGAAAAATAAGACAACAGCGGAGACGCCGGTAAAGGTCTGGGCACCTTTAAAATGCCGGTCATAAGAGAGGGTTGCATCCAGAGCGATCAACCCGATTACAAGGGAGTGGCCTGGTGAATAATTTGATTTATGGTACAATCACGGCTTCAAGATCCCAGCTATCAGCCAAGGTGCTGTCTCGTTGGCTTCGGGGCTCATTTTGCATGATGAATTGATGGATTACGATGACGACCAGGAGACTAAGGAGGGGGAGAATTGTGAGGGTGGGGATGAGACTGTGGGGAAGGAGATGCAGCAATGAAATTAGGTGAGCTGTTCTAACAGAGGAAAGAGTTTTGGTGTGTTTCAGGATTTGCCCCCTTTGATGGTGCAGCGTAATCGGAAAGTCAAGACGAATAATCAGGTACCTGCAAGAGGTTTCATTCAAAAAAGGTGAGACACAGGCTGCTGTGGCTATGGGGTGTGAAGAGTTAAGCATGAAGGTAGTGTGTTTGGTGTCTGTAACAGTGGGTAATACCCTTTTGCGTTAGCATAAGGAAGTTTGGGTAGATTGAGTGGGAAAGATGATGCAAATAATGAAGCAGTTAAAGATGCAGACAATGTCCATTTGGGGGGGCTGTGAACAAAAAAGTCGGAGTCAATGATGGTAAGTCAGAGGCAAGTGGTGAGGAGGCTTCTAAGGCAGAGCCAGGTAAGGAAAAAGGAAACTCAGGTGAGGGTAGTGTAAAAAGTAAAAAGTTGCCATATATGGGGTTGTTCTTGCCTTTGGGGGCGCATCTCACCCAAGCCATGAAGGAAAACATTTGTAAAGGTGAGTTTGATGATGTTTTTAAATTATTACATAGAGAAGTGTGAGCTAAGGAAGGGTCAAAGGAGGAGGATTGGGAATTAGCTAGGAGGCCGAAAGTTCCCACTACCCTTGAGAATTGGATGTCAGTATTCTTAATCATTGCTAGCGTTGATTGTGAGAGGCATCCGGAGCGTTGTATTTCTCTATTAAAATACATGGACGTTTTTAGGTGGGCTCAAATAGACTATGGTGGTTTTGGATGTTTTAGATATAATGAAGAACTTAGAGCCCAGATGGCATTATTTCCAGATAAAGAATGGTGAGATATTTATAATGAGCTTTGGATGCAATGGTTGTGTACTTCCAAGAATGCCTCAGCGTTACACACAGCTAGTGGTCTTCTGGTTCCTTACAAGCCCTGTCAGGGGCATCCCAACCAATCTGGGGTGGGTAGTTTCACGAGAGCTCAGTTCCCACAGAATGGATCTTGTTGGTCTTTCAACAGAGGGTCATGCACACAACTCCAGTGCAAGTTCATGCACAATTGCTCCAATTGCAGGGGCAAACATCCATTGGTGCAATGTTTTGGAGGGATGCAAGGCTAATGCAGGTAGAGGTGGTGATAGGGGAAGGGGTCGGATGCAGCAGATGGTGGGAAAAGGGCCCTTCTCCTAATAAATTAGATATTTTGTTTTATTGGTTGCAGTTTTATCCGAGGCGTGAGGAGGCCAAGTTACTGTACTAGAGTTTTCTTGAGGGTTTCAAGCTCTGTTATCAAGGTCATAGAAGACAGAGAAAAAATTTGAAATCTGCAGTTGAGAATCCGGAAGTGGTGAGAAAGAAATTGAGGACGGAATTGGAGGCTGGCAGAATGGTGGGTCCATGGGATACCTGGCCGATTCATAACTTAACAATTTCACCACTGGGTGTTGTGCCTAAAACACAACAAGGTGAGTTTAGATTGATTCATCATCTATCGTGGGCTGCAGGGGAGTCAGTTAATGATTTAATTGCACATGAAGACTCCATAGTGCATTGCACATCAGTGGAAGAGGCAATTAAGTTGGTAAGGGCTTGTGGAAGGAAGGCACAAATGGCAAAGTTAGACATTCAATCTGTCTTTTGACTATTGCCGGTACATCCTGAGGATTTTTCATTGTTGGGTCTTTAATCTGAGGATTCTATATTTGTGGATATAATGTTGCCAATGGGCTGTTCTGTTTCTTGTTCCCTGTTTGAAACTTGTAGTTGTTTTTTGCAGTGGTTTTTCCAACAGAAGAATGGGCTCAGGCATGTCACAAACTACCTAGGTGACTCTTTTCTGATGGGCTTGCAGTGATCCAATGAATGTAAAAAAGGGTTAATTGAATTTCAGAAGTGTATGGAGGAGATGGAAGTACCTTTGGCTCCGGATAAGACTGAAGGCCCTGCTATATTGAACTCAGAGAAATCTGAGGTGCGGTTTCCGGTGGATAAGTGCAAAAGTTGATTTCTCTGTTGGAGGAGGCTGTTTCCACGGATAAGCTGGAGTTACAGCAGGTGCAAGCCTTATTGGGTTCTTTGAAGTTTGCGTGCCGTGTGGTGAGAGTTGGTAGAGCTCTTTGTAGGTGCCTTGGTTTTTCAGTCAAAGGTGCTGTTTTACCTCATCCCAGAATTCGGCTTAAAGAGGTCATCAATGCTGACTTCAGAATGTTGGTTTCTTTCCAGCAAAGTAATAATGGTGTTAACATGTTGACGGTTGAGGATGAATGGTTATGGCAAGTTCAAATTTTTTCTGATGATTCGGGAGCCCATGGTTTGGTTTTCTGAGATGGTGATTGGACTGCTGAGTCATGGCCGGATTCTTGGAGAGAGGCACACCATAGCATTTCGTTTCTGGAGTTTTTTTCCATTTGATGGTTGCTTTAGTGTTGTGTGGTAACCTTTTAGCAAACAGGCGAGTGGTTTTTAATGTGGATAGCCAAACAGTTGTTAATTTAGTCAATTCACAGAAGGCTCGAGATGAAAAAGTTTTGAAGTTGTTGCGTTTATTTTTGCTTCATTGTCAGAAATTCAATATTTTGTTTAAGGGTCAGTATGTTCCAGGTGTGAATAATGATATCACTGATGGGCTATCTCGTTCACAGTGGCAGAGATTCGGTGTACTGGTGCCGGGAGCAGATTTGCTTAAAACGGCTTTGACGGTGGACCTTTGGGAGCTGTGAATCTAAGGATGTTACAATTGATTCGTCAGTCCATTGCTCCATCTACTTTGAGGTCATATGGCAAGGCCTAGGCAGAATTTATTGAGTCTGGTGCATTGAGGAGGTATGAGGGACCTTACATGTCACAGTATAGGAGGGAGAATGGAGTCCGCTTCATTATGACACATATTGACCTAGGATTGGCGGTGGTGGCTATAACACGGAAGATGGCAGGTATTACATTTTTTGGTAAGTACTTTTGGGATTATGATACCATGGAAGGAGAAATGTGTAGGAGAATTGTTGCTGGCTGGGCGATGGAGGATGGATCCAGGTTGGATCAATGGCATCCTATTTCCATGCAAAAGCTGAGGGATATTTTGGGGGTTTTGAATTCTGCTTTTCCTGTTGGGAGGGCTGATAGTATAGATGATTCTTCTCCTGAAAAACAACTATATCATGATTGCAGGCACACAGGCACTATGTAGACCAGTGTGGCCGAGTGGTTAAGGCGTTGGACTTAAGATCCAATGGACATGTGTCTGCGTGGGTTCGAACCCCACTCCTGGTATATCATTTTTTCTCTCCCGTGACACTGTTCATTTCAATTTCACACACTTTTCAGTTGCTCCTGATTATTATTAAAATAAGAGCTACATATAAAATCTTCATATCGATTAACGTGTATTTTTCTACCCCCAAAAAAGTAAACGCCTTGTATTGTACATTTCTCTTTGAAACTTAGTAACCTTTTGTTGCAGGTTGTATTACAGTATGCTTTTTCGTTTATTATAGGTGACTTATTTGTTTATGATACCTGACTTAATGCTTTCCATTTGGTGCATAAGGAATTACAAAATCTCTCTACCAGGAGTGGGGCTTGAACCCACGTGGACACATGTCCATTGGATCTTAAGTACAACGCCTTAACCACTCGGCCTTCCTGGTACCTGTGCAGGAAAGGGCAACAACATGGCACTTATTATTGATATCAAGCGTGCTCACTGTGTGACATTGAGCTTTCTATATATATATATATTTTCATATCTATATATTTTATCAGGTTACGCAAAACACATTTCAGGAATACAAGGTAATGTCATGCCTCTCCTCTATAAAACGTGCATGTACTTAATAAAAAAAAAAATACAACCATACCTATCAAACATGTTTAAGATTATCAGCGTGTAGGACGAAAAAAGGTGCGCTTTTTTCACACCGTTTTTGTCACATGTCCTATTAAATATGTCTGCAAATTGACGTTAATCTTAAGAAATATCACACTAACCCCTTTTCAAGACTCAAAACTACACTTCACACAATCTAAAACACTTTGGGACAGATTTACAAGGCCCTTGCGGCCCTTAGCGCTATATTTGCAGAATTTATTTTGCCGCAAATGTGAAGATCATAGGCCACTACCATAGCAAAATATTTACAAGGTGGCGCAAGCTAGGTTTGCGCCAACTTGTTAACACTTTGCGCCACATCATGCATAATATATGCATGATGTGTGCAAAGGGGGCGTTCCCTTGTTAGAGAGTGGGCACGCTCGTTCCTCACCTGACAGGTTGCTTTTTGTGGAGGGTGTCTCTGGGGCTGGTGTTGTAGCCAAGAGCGAACTCTTGACTCCGCGTGGGTCGCTTCGTTTGCCGCACTGCACGGGAATGGCTGGGAGGCATAGAGTTGGCAGTAGAGGAAGCGGTGTGGTGGGGAAGGGTCAGGCATAATTTATACAAGGTGGGCGTTCGCCCATTAGGGAGCCCGAAAAAATGGCGCAAGGCAATCTAAGAGATTTCCTTGCGCCATTTGTTTTACACTTTCAACGCCTACTCAGAGGAGGCGTTAAAAGGGGGAATACCATTATTTACAATGGGCCCCTATGTACTCTGCAGGATTAGTCCCAAAATGATGGCGCTACTCTTGCAGAGAACATCAATAGCGTAAAAAATATAACGCTAATGCCCCTACCCTGTGCCATGGTGCGCCGTATTATTATATATATAGCTCACACATGGTGGCGGTACAGGGGCGTTAAGGGGTGCAAGGAACGTGGCGCTGCACCGGCAGAGCCACTTTCCTTAAATCTGCCCCTTTGTGTTTGTCTCGGAGCAACAGGTGGTTTATAATTTTGACACAAGTGAAGTCAATTTCAATAGAGTCCAGCAATTACAGGAAGATGGGCATAGCTTTGTCAGGGGTGAGCTCAAGAAAGCACACCCTGGGGCGGCTGAAGCATTTTTGGGGTGTGACAGCTCCTTTGGGCTTCGCAGCTCAGGAGGACGAGCCATGCCAAAGGACGTCATGAAAAATAAGACAACAGCGGAGACGCCGGTAAAGGTCTGGGCACCTTTAAAATGCCGGTCATAAGAGAGGGTTGCATCCAGAGCGATCAACCCGATTACAAGGGAGTGGCCTGGTGAATAATTTGATTTATGGTACAATCACGGCTTCAAGATCCCAGCTATCAGCCAAGGTGCTGTCTCGTTGGCTTCGGGGCTCATTTTGCATGATGAATTGATGGATTACGATGACGACCAGGAGACTAAGGAGGGGGAGAATTGTGAGGGTGGGGATGAGACTGTGGGGAAGGAGATGCAGCAATGAAATTAGGTGAGCTGTTCTAACAGAGGAAAGAGTTTTGGTGTGTTTCAGGATTTGCCCCCTTTGATGGTGCAGCGTAATCGGAAAGTCAAGACGAATAATCAGGTACCTGCAAGAGGTTTCATTCAAAAAAGGTGAGACACAGGCTGCTGTGGCTATGGGGTGTGAAGAGTTAAGCATGAAGGTAGTGTGTTTGGTGTCTGTAACAGTGGGTAATACCCTTTTGCGTTAGCATAAGGAAGTTTGGGTAGATTGAGTGGGAAAGATGATGCAAATAATGAAGCAGTTAAAGATGCAGACAATGTCCATTTGGGGGGGCTGTGAACAAAAAAGTCGGAGTCAATGATGGTAAGTCAGAGGCAAGTGGTGAGGAGGCTTCTAAGGCAGAGCCAGGTAAGGAAAAAGGAAACTCAGGTGAGGGTAGTGTAAAAAGTAAAAAGTTGCCATATATGGGGTTGTTCTTGCCTTTGGGGGCGCATCTCACCCAAGCCATGAAGGAAAACATTTGTAAAGGTGAGTTTGATGATGTTTTTAAATTATTACATAGAGAAGTGTGAGCTAAGGAAGGGTCAAAGGAGGAGGATTGGGAATTAGCTAGGAGGCCGAAAGTTCCCACTACCCTTGAGAATTGGATGTCAGTATTCTTAATCATTGCTAGCGTTGATTGTGAGAGGCATCCGGAGCGTTGTATTTCTCTATTAAAATACATGGACGTTTTTAGGTGGGCTCAAATAGACTATGGTGGTTTTGGATGTTTTAGATATAATGAAGAACTTAGAGCCCAGATGGCATTATTTCCAGATAAAGAATGGTGAGATATTTATAATGAGCTTTGGATGCAATGGTTGTGTACTTCCAAGAATGCCTCAGCGTTACACACAGCTAGTGGTCTTCTGGTTCCTTACAAGCCCTGTCAGGGGCATCCCAACCAATCTGGGGTGGGTAGTTTCACGAGAGCTCAGTTCCCACAGAATGGATCTTGTTGGTCTTTCAACAGAGGGTCATGCACACAACTCCAGTGCAAGTTCATGCACAATTGCTCCAATTGCAGGGGCAAACATCCATTGGTGCAATGTTTTGGAGGGATGCAAGGCTAATGCAGGTAGAGGTGGTGATAGGGGAAGGGGTCGGATGCAGCAGATGGTGGGAAAAGGGCCCTTCTCCTAATAAATTAGATATTTTGTTTTATTGGTTGCAGTTTTATCCGAGGCGTGAGGAGGCCAAGTTACTGTACTAGAGTTTTCTTGAGGGTTTCAAGCTCTGTTATCAAGGTCATAGAAGACAGAGAAAAAATTTGAAATCTGCAGTTGAGAATCCGGAAGTGGTGAGAAAGAAATTGAGGACGGAATTGGAGGCTGGCAGAATGGTGGGTCCATGGGATACCTGGCCGATTCATAACTTAACAATTTCACCACTGGGTGTTGTGCCTAAAACACAACAAGGTGAGTTTAGATTGATTCATCATCTATCGTGGGCTGCAGGGGAGTCAGTTAATGATTTAATTGCACATGAAGACTCCATAGTGCATTGCACATCAGTGGAAGAGGCAATTAAGTTGGTAAGGGCTTGTGGAAGGAAGGCACAAATGGCAAAGTTAGACATTCAATCTGTCTTTTGACTATTGCCGGTACATCCTGAGGATTTTTCATTGTTGGGTCTTTAATCTGAGGATTCTATATTTGTGGATATAATGTTGCCAATGGGCTGTTCTGTTTCTTGTTCCCTGTTTGAAACTTGTAGTTGTTTTTTGCAGTGGTTTTTCCAACAGAAGAATGGGCTCAGGCATGTCACAAACTACCTAGGTGACTCTTTTCTGATGGGCTTGCAGTGATCCAATGAATGTAAAAAAGGGTTAATTGAATTTCAGAAGTGTATGGAGGAGATGGAAGTACCTTTGGCTCCGGATAAGACTGAAGGCCCTGCTATATTGAACTCAGAGAAATCTGAGGTGCGGTTTCCGGTGGATAAGTGCAAAAGTTGATTTCTCTGTTGGAGGAGGCTGTTTCCACGGATAAGCTGGAGTTACAGCAGGTGCAAGCCTTATTGGGTTCTTTGAAGTTTGCGTGCCGTGTGGTGAGAGTTGGTAGAGCTCTTTGTAGGTGCCTTGGTTTTTCAGTCAAAGGTGCTGTTTTACCTCATCCCAGAATTCGGCTTAAAGAGGTCATCAATGCTGACTTCAGAATGTTGGTTTCTTTCCAGCAAAGTAATAATGGTGTTAACATGTTGACGGTTGAGGATGAATGGTTATGGCAAGTTCAAATTTTTTCTGATGATTCGGGAGCCCATGGTTTGGTTTTCTGAGATGGTGATTGGACTGCTGAGTCATGGCCGGATTCTTGGAGAGAGGCACACCATAGCATTTCGTTTCTGGAGTTTTTTTCCATTTGATGGTTGCTTTAGTGTTGTGTGGTAACCTTTTAGCAAACAGGCGAGTGGTTTTTAATGTGGATAGCCAAACAGTTGTTAATTTAGTCAATTCACAGAAGGCTCGAGATGAAAAAGTTTTGAAGTTGTTGCGTTTATTTTTGCTTCATTGTCTGAAATTCAATATTTTGTTTAAGGGTCAGTATGTTCCAGGTGTGAATAATGATATCACTGATGGGCTATCTCGTTCACAGTGGCAGAGATTCGGTGTACTGGTGCCGGGAGCAGATTTGCTTAAAACGGCTTTGACGGTGGACCTTTGGGAGCTGTGAATCTAAGGATGTTACAATTGATTCGTCAGTCCATTGCTCCATCTACTTTGAGGTCATATGGCAAGGCCTAGGCAGAATTTATTGAGTCTGGTGCATTGAGGAGGTATGAGGGACCTTACATGTCACAGTATAGGAGGGAGAATGGAGTCCGCTTCATTATGACACATATTGACCTAGGATTGGCGGTGGTGGCTATAACACGGAAGATGGCAGGTATTACATTTTTTGGTAAGTACTTTTGGGATTATGATACCATGGAAGGAGAAATGTGTAGGAGAATTGTTGCTGGCTGGGCGATGGAGGATGGATCCAGGTTGGATCAATGGCATCCTATTTCCATGCAAAAGCTGAGGGATATTTTGGGGGTTTTGAATTCTGCTTTTCCTGTTGGGAGGGCTGATAGTATAGATGATTCTTCTCCTGAAAAACAACTATATCATGATTGCAGGCACACAGGCACTATGTAGACCAGTGTGGCCGAGTGGTTAAGGCGTTGGACTTAAGATCCAATGGACATGTGTCTGCGTGGGTTCGAACCCCACTCCTGGTATATCATTTTTTCTCTCCCGTGACACTGTTCATTTCAATTTCACACACTTTTCAGTTGCTCCTGATTATTATTAAAATAAGAGCTACATATAAAATCTTCATATCGATTAACGTGTATTTTTCTACCCCCAAAAAAGTAAACGCCTTGTATTGTACATTTCTCTTTGAAACTTAGTAACCTTTTGTTGCAGGTTGTATTACAGTATGCTTTTTCGTTTATTATAGGTGACTTATTTGTTTATGATACCTGACTTAATGCTTTCCATTTGGTGCATAAGGAATTACAAAATCTCTCTACCAGGAGTGGGGCTTGAACCCACGTGGACACATGTCCATTGGATCTTAAGTACAACGCCTTAACCACTCGGCCTTCCTGGTACCTGTGCAGGAAAGGGCAACAACATGGCACTTATTATTGATATCAAGCGTGCTCACTGTGTGACATTGAGCTTTCTATATATATATATATTTTCATATCTATATATTTTATCAGGTTACGCAAAACACATTTCAGGAATACAAGGTAATGTCATGCCTCTCCTCTATAAAACGTGCATGTACTTAATAAAAAAAAAAATACAACCATACCTATCAAACATGTTTAAGATTATCAGCGTGTAGGACGAAAAAAGGTGCGCTTTTTTCACACCGTTTTTGTCACATGTCCTATTAAATATGTCTGCAAATTGACGTTAATCTTAAGAAATATCACACTAACCCCTTTTCAAGACTCAAAACTACACTTCACACAATCTAAAACACTTTGGGACAGATTTACAAGGCCCTTGCGGCCCTTAGCGCTATATTTGCAGAATTTATTTTGCCGCAAATGTGAAGATCATAGGCCACTACCATAGCAAAATATTTACAAGGTGGCGCAAGCTAGGTTTGCGCCAACTTGTTAACACTTTGCGCCACATCATGCATAATATATGCATGATGTGTGCAAAGGGGGCGTTCCCTTGTTAGAGAGTGGGCACGCTCGTTCCTCACCTGACAGGTTGCTTTTTGTGGAGGGTGTCTCTGGGGCTGGTGTTGTAGCCAAGAGCGAACTCTTGACTCCGCGTGGGTCGCTTCGTTTGCCGCACTGCACGGGAATGGCTGGGAGGCATAGAGTTGGCAGTAGAGGAAGCGGTGTGGTGGGGAAGGGTCAGGCATAATTTATACAAGGTGGGCGTTCGCCCATTAGGGAGCCCGAAAAAATGGCGCAAGGCAATCTAAGAGATTTCCTTGCGCCATTTGTTTTACACTTTCAACGCCTACTCAGAGGAGGCGTTAAAAGGGGGAATACAATTATTTACAATGGGCCCCTATGTACTCTGCAGGATTAGTCCCAAAATGATGGCGCTACTCTTGCAGAGAACATCAATAGCGTAAAAAATATAACGCTAATGCCCCTACCCTGTGCCATGGTGCGCCGTATTATTATATATATAGCTCACACATGGTGGCGGTACAGGGGCGTTAAGGGGTGCAAGGAACGTGGCGCTGCACCGGCAGAGCCACTTTCCTTAAATCTGCCCCTTTGTGTTTGTCTCGGAGCAACAGGTGGTTTATAATTTTGACACAAGTGAAGTCAATTTCAATAGAGTCCAGCAATTACAGGAAGATGGGCATAGCTTTGTCAGGGGTGAGCTCAAGAAAGCACACCCTGGGGCGGCTGAAGCATTTTTGGGGTGTGACAGCTCCTTTGGGCTTCGCAGCTCAGGAGGACGAGCCATGCCAAAGGACGTCATG
Source organism: Pleurodeles waltl (assembly GCF_031143425.1). Taxonomy (NCBI): domain Eukaryota; kingdom Metazoa; phylum Chordata; class Amphibia; order Caudata; family Salamandridae; genus Pleurodeles; species Pleurodeles waltl. Next base: position 1,051,735,666 of record NC_090444.1, on the reverse strand, counting down.
AAAAATAAGACAACAGCGGAGACGCCGGTAAAGGTCTGGGCACCTTTAAAATGCCGGTCATAAGAGAGGGTTGCATCCAGAGCGATCAACCCGATTACAAGGGAGTGGCCTAGTGAATAATTTGATTTATGGTACAATCACGGCTTCAAGATCCCAGCTATCAGCCAAGGTGCTGTCTCGTTGGCTTCGGGGCTCATTTTGCATGATGAATTGATGGATTACGATGACGACCAGGAGACTAAGGAGGGGGAGAATTGTGAGGGTGGGGATGAGACTGTGGGGAAGGAGATGCAGCAATGAAATTAGGTGAGCTGTTCTAACAGAGGAAAGAGTTTTGGTGTGTTTCAGGATTTGCCCCCTTTGATGGTGCAGCGTAATCGGAAAGTCAAGACGAATAATCAGGTACCTGCAAGAGGTTTCATTCAAAAAAGGTGAGACACAGGCTGCTATGGCTATGGGGTGTGAAGAGTTAAGCATGAAGGTAGTGTGTTTGGTGTCTGTAACAGTGGGTAATACCCTTTTGCGTTAGCATAAGGAAGTTTGGGTAGATTGAGTGGGAAAGATGATGCAAATAATGAAGCAGTTAAAGATGCAGACAATGTCCATTTGGGGGGGCTGTGAACAAAAAAGTCGGAGTCAATGATGGTAAGTCAGAGGCAAGTGGTGAGGAGGCTTCTAAGGCAGAGCCAGGTAAGGAAAAAGGAAACTCAGGTGAGGGTAGTGTAAAAAGTAAAAAGTTGCCATATATGGGGTTGTTCTTGCCTTTGGGGGCGCATCTCACCCAAGCCATGAAGGAAAACATTTGTAAAGGTGAGTTTGTTGATGTTTTTAAATTATTACATAGAGAAGTGTGAGCTAAGGAAGGGTCAAAGGAGGAGGATTGGGAATTAGCTAGGAGGCCGAAAGTTCCCACTACCCTTGAGAATTGGATGTCAGTATTCTTAATCATTGCTAGCGTTTATTGTGAGAGGCATCCGGAGCGTTGTATTTCTCTATTAAAATACATGGACGTTTTTAGGTGGGCTCAAATAGACTATGGTGGTTTTGGATGTTTTAGATATAATGAAGAACTTAGAGCCCAGATGGCATTATTTCCAGATAAAGAATGGTGAGATATTTATAATGAGCTTTGGATGCAATGGTTGTGTACTTCCAAGAATGCCTCAGCGTTACACACAGCTAGTGGTCTTCTGGTTCCTTACAAGCCCTGTCAGGGGCATCCCAACCAATCTAGGGTGGGTAGTTTCACGAGAGCTCAGTTCCCACAGAATGGATCTTGTTGGTCCTTCAACAGAGGGTCGTGCACACGACTCCAGTGCAAGTTCATGCACAATTGCTCCAATTGCAGGGGCAAACATCCATTGGTGCAATGTTTTGGAGGGATGCAATGGGGATGGAAGGCTAATGCAGGTAGAGGTGGTGATAGGGGAAGGAGTCGGATGCAGCAGATGGTGGGAAAAGGGCCCTTCTCCTAATAAATTAGATATTTGTTTTTATTGGTTGCAGTTTTATCCGAGGCGTAAGGAGGCCAAGTTACTGTACTAGAGTTTTCTTGAGGGTTTCAAGCTCTGTTATCAAGGTCATAGAAGACAGAGAAAAAATTTGAAATCTGCAGTTGAGAATCCGGAAGTGGTGAGAAAGAAATTGAGGACGGAATTGGAGGCTGGCAGAATGGTGGGTCCATGGGATACCTGGCCGATTCATAACTTAACAATTTCACCACTGGGTGTTGTGCCTAAAACACAACAAGGTGAGTTTAGATTGATTCATCATCTATCGTGGGCTGCAGGGGAGTCAGTTAATGATTTAATTGCACATGAAGACTCCATAGTGCATTGCACATCAGTGGAAGAGGCAATTAAGTTGGTAAGGGCTTGTGGAAGGAAGGCACAAATGGCAAAGTTAGACATTCAATCTGTCTTTTGACTATTGCCGGTACATCCTGAGGATTTTTCATTGTTGGGTCTTTAATCTGAGGATTCTATATTTGTGGATATAATGTTGCCAATGGGCTGTTCTGTTTCTTGTTCCCTGTTTGAAACTTGTAGTTGTTTTTTGCAGTGGTTTTTCCAACAGAAGACTGGGCTCGGGCATGTCACGAACTACCTAGGTGACTCTTTTCTGATGGGCTTGCAGTGATCCAATGAATGTAAAAAAGGGTTAATTGAATTTCAGAAGTGTATGGAGGAGATGGAAGTACCTTTTGCTCCGGATAAGACTGAAGGCCCTGCTATGTTGAACTCAGAGTAATCTGAGGTACGGTTGCCGGTGGATAAGTGCAAAAGTTGATTTCTCTGTTGGAGGAGGCTGTTTCCACGGATAAGCTGGAGTTACAGCAGGTGCAAGCCTTATTGGGTTCTTTGAAGTTTGCGTGCCGTGTGGTGAAAGTTGGTAGAGCTCTTTGTAGGTGCCTTGGTTTTTCAGTCAATGGGGCTGTTTTACCTCATCCCAGAATTCGGCTTAAAGAGGTCATCAATGCTGACTTCAGAATGTTGGTTTCTTTCCAGCAAAGTAATAATGGTGTTAACATGTTGACGGTTGAGGATGAATGGTTATGGCAAGTTCAAATTTTTTCCGATGATTCGGGAGCCCATGGTTTGGTTTTCTGAGATGGTGATTGGACAGCTGAGTCATGGCCGGATTCTTGGAGAGAGGCACACCATAGCATTTCGTTTCTGGAGTTTTTTTCCATTTGATGGTTGCATTAGTGTTGTGTGGTAACCTTTTAGCAAACAGGCGAGTGGTTTTTAATGTGGATAGCCAAACAGTTGTTAATTTAGTCAATTCACAGAAGGCTCGAGATGAAAAAGTTTTGAAGTTGTTGCGTTTATTTTTGCTTCATTGTCTGAAATTCAATATTTTGTTTAAGGGTCAGTATGTTCCAGGTGTGAATAATGATATCACTGATGGGCTATCTCGTTCACAGTGGCAGAGATTCGGTGTACTGGTGCCGGGAGCAGATTTGCTTAAAACGGCTTTGACGGTGGACCTTTGGGAGCTGGGAATCTAAGGATGTTACAATTGATTTGTCAATCCATTGCTCCATCTACTTTGAGGTCATATGGCAAGGCCTAGGCAGAATTTATTGAGTCTGGTGCATTGAGGAGGTATGAGGGACCTTACATGTCACGGTATAGGAGGGAGGATGGAGTCTGCTTCATTATGACACATATTGACCTAGGATTGGCGGTGGTGGCTATAACAGGGAAGATGGCAGGTATTACATTTTTCGGTAAGTACTTTTGGGATTATGATACCATGGAAGGAGAAATGTGTAGGAGAATTGTTGCTGGCTGGGCGATGGAGGATGGATCCAGGTTGGATCAATGGCATCCTATTTCCATGCAAAAGCTGAGGGATATTTTGGGGGTTTTGAATTCTGCTTTTCCTGTTGGGAGGGCTGATAGTATAGATGATTCTTCTCCTGAAAAACAACTATATCATGATTGCAGGCACACCTGCACTATGTAGACCAGGGTGGCCGAGTGGTTAAGGTGTTGGACTTAAGATCCAATGGACATGTGTCTGCGTGGTTCGAGCCCCACTCCTGGTATATCATTTTTTCTCTCCCGTGACACTGTTCATTTCAATTTCACGCACTTTTCAGTTGCTCCTGATTAATATTAAAATAAGAGCTACATATAAAATCTTCATATCGATTAACGTGTATTTTTCTACCCCCAAAAAAGTAAACGCCTTGTATTGTACATTTCTCTTTGAAACTTAGTAACCTTTTGTTGCAGGTTGTATTACAGTATGCTTTTTCGTTTATTATAGGTGACTTATTTGTTTATGATACCTGACTTAATGCTTTCCATTTGGTGCATAATGAATTACAAAATCTCTCTACCAGGAGTGGGGCTTGAACCCACGTGGACACATTTCCATTGGATCTTAAGTCCAACGCCTTAACCACTCGGCCATCCTGGTACCTGTGCAGGAAAGGGCAACAACATGGCACTTATTATAGATATCAAGAGTGCTCACTGTGTGACATTGAGCTTTCTATATATATATATATTTTCATATCTATATATTTTATCAGGTTACGCAAAACACATTTCAGGAATACAAGGTAATGTCATGCCTCTCCTCTATAAAACGTGCATGTACTTAATAAAAAAAAAAATACAACCATACCTATCAAACATGTTTAAGATTATCAGCGTGTAGGACGAAAAAAGGTGCGCTTTTTTCACACCGTTTTTGTCACATGTCCTATTAAATATGTCTGCAAATTGACGATAATCTTAAGAAATATCACACTAACCCCCTTTCAAGACTCAAAACTACACTTCACACAATCTAAAACACTTTGGGACAGATTTACAAGGCCCTTGCGGCCCTTAGCGCTACATTTGCAGAATTTATTTTGCCGCAAATGTGAAGATCATAGGCCACTACCATAGCAAAATATTTACAAGGTGGCGCAAGCTAGGTTTGCGCCAACTTGTTAACACTTTGCGCCACATCATGCATAATATATGCATGATGTGTGCAAAGGGGGCGTTCCCTTGTTAGAGAGTGGGCACGCTCGTTCCTCACCTGACAGGTTGCTTTTTGAGAAGGGTGTCTCTGGGGCTGGTGTTGTAGCCAAGAGCGAACTCTTGACTCCGCGTGGGTCGCTTCGTTTGCCGCACTGCACGGGAATGGCTGGGAGGCATAGAGTTGGCAGTAGAGGAAGCGGTGTGGTGGGGAAGGGTCAGGCATAATTTATACAAGGTGGGCGTTCGCCCATTAGGGAGCCCGAAAAAATGGCGCAAGGCAATCTAAGAGATTTCCTTGCGCCATTTGTTTTACACTTTTAACGCCTACTCAGAGGAGGCGTTAAAAGGGGGAATACCATTATTTATAATGGGCCCCTATGTACTCTGCAGGATTAGTCCCAAAATGATGGCGCTAATCTTGCAGAGTACATCAATAGCGTAAAAAATATAACGCTAATGCCCCTACCCTGTGCCATGGTGCGCCGTATTATTATATATATAGCTCACACATGGTGGCAGTACAGGGGCGTTAAGGGGTGCAAGGAACGTGGCGCTGCACCGGCAGAGCCACTTTCCTTAAATCTGCCCCTTTGTGTTTGTCTCGGAGCAACAGGTGGTTTATAATTTTGACACAAGTGAGGTCAATTTCAATAGAGTCCAGCAATTACAGGAAGATGGGCATAGCTTTGTCAGGGGTGAGCTTAAGAAAGCACACCCTGGGGTGGCTGAAGCATTTTTGGGGTGTGACAGCTCCTTTGGGCTTCGCAGCTCAGGAGGACGAGCCATGCCAAAGGACGTCATGAAAAATAAGACAACAGCGGAGACGCCGGTAAAGGTCTGGGCACCTTTAAAATGCCGGTCATAAGAGAGGGTTGCATCCAGAGCGATCAACCCGATTACAAGGGAGTGGCCTGGTGAATCATTTGATTTATGGTACAATCACGGCTTCAAGATCCCAGCTATCAGCCAAGGTGCTGTCTCGTTGGCTTCGGGGCTCATTTTGCATGATGAATTGATGGATTACGATGACGACCAGGAGACTAAGGATGGGGAGAATTGTGAGGGTGGGGATGAGACTTCGGGGAAGGAGATGCAGCAAAGAAATTAGGTGAGCTGTTCTAACAGAGGAAAGAGTTTTGGTGTGTTTCAGGATTTGCCCCCTTTGATGGTGCAGCGTAATCGGAAAGTCAAGACGAATAATCAGGTACCTGCAAGTGGTTTCATTCAAAAAAGGTGAGACACAGGCTGCTGTGGCTATGGGGTGTGAAGAGTTAAGCATGAAGGTAGTGTGTTTGGTGTCTGTAACAGTGGGTAATACCCTTTTGCGTTAGCATAAGGAAGTTTGGGTAGATTGAGTGGGAAAGATGATGCAAATAATGAAGCAGTTAAAGATGCAGACAATGTCCATTTGGGAGGGCTGTGAACAAAAAAGTCGGAGTCAATGATGGTAAGTCAGAGGCAAGTGGTGAGGAGGCTTCTAAGGCAGAGCCAGGTAAGGAAAAAGGAAACTCAGGTGAGGGTAGTGTAAAAAGTAAAAAGTTGCCATATATGGGGTTGTTCTTGCCTTTGGGGGCGCATCTCACCCAAGCCATGAAGGAAAACATTTGTAAAGGTGAGTTTGTTGATGTTTTTAAATTATTACATAGAGAAGTGTGGGCTAAGGAAGGGTCAAAGGAGGAGGAATGGGAATTAGCTAGGAGGCCGAAAGTTCCCACTACCCTTGAGAATTGGATGTCAGTATTCTTAATCATTGCTAGCGTTTATTGTGAGAGGCATCCGGAGCGTTGTATTTCTCTATTAAAATACATGGACGTTTTTAGGTGGGCTGAAATAGACTATGGTGGTTTTGGATGTTTTAGAAATAATGAAGAACTTAGAGCCCAGATGGCATTATTTCCAGATAAAGAATGGTGAGATATTTATAATGAGCTTTGGATGCAAGGGTTGTGTACTTCCAAGAATGCCTCAGCGTTACACACAGCTAGTGGTCTTCTGGTTCCTTACAAGCCCTGTCAGGGGCATCCCAACCAATCTAGGGTGGGTAGTTTCACGAGAGCTCAGTTCCCACAGAATGGATCTTGTTGGTCCTTCAACAGAGGGTCATGCACACGACTCCAGTGCAAGTTCATGCACAATTGCTCCAATTGCAGGGGCAAACATCCATTGGTGCAATGTTTTGGAGGGATGCAATGGGGATGGAAGGCTAATGCAGGTAGAGGTGGTGATAGGGGAAGGGGTCGGATACAGCAGATGGTGGGAAAAGGGCCCTTCTCCTAATAAATTTGATATTTTGTTTTATTGGTTGCAGTTTTATCCGAGGCGTGAGGAGGCCAAGTTACTGTACTAGAGTTTTCTTGAGGGTTTCAAGCTATGTTATCAAGGTCATAGAAGACAGAGAAAAAATTTGAAATCTGCAGTTGAGAATCCGGAAGTGGTGAGAAAGAAATTGAGGACGGAATTGGAGGCTGGCAGAATGGTGGGTCCATGGGATACCTGGCCGATTCATAACTTAACAATTTCACCACTGGGTGTTGTGCCTAAAACACAACAAGGTGAGTTTAGATTGATTCATCATCTATCGTGGGGTGCAGGGGAGTCAGTTAATGATTTAATTGCACATGAAGACTCCATAGTGCATTGCACATCAGTGGAAGAGGCAATTAAGTTGGTAAGGGCTTGTGGAAGGAAGGCACAAATGGCAAAGTTAGACATTCAATCTGTCTTTTGACTAATGCAGGTACATCCTGAGGATTTTTCATTGTTGGGTCTTTAATCTGAGGATTCTATATTTGTGGATATAATGTTGCCAATGGGCTGTTCTGTTTCTTGTTCCCTGTTTGAAACTTGTAGTTGTTTTTTGCAGTGGTTTTTCCAACAGAAGACTGGGCTCGGGCATGTCACGAACTACCTAGGTGACTCTTTTCTAATGGGCTTGCAGTGGTCCAATGAATGTAAAAAAGGGTTAATTGAATTTCAGAAGTGTATGGAGGAGATGGAAGTACCTTTGGCTCCGGATAAGACTGAAGGCCCTGCTATATTGAACTCAGAGAAATCTGAGGTACGGTTTCCGGTGGATAAGTTCAAAAGTTGATTTCTCTGTTGGAGGAGGCTGTTTCCACGGATAAGCTGGAGTTACAGCAGGTGCAAGCCTTATTGGGTTCTTTGAAGTTTGCGTGCCGTGTTGTGAGAGTTGGTAGAGCTCTTTGTAGGTGCCTTGGTTTTTCAGTCAAAGGTGCTGTTTTACCTCATCCCAGAATTCGGCTTAAAGAGGTCATCAATGCTGACTTCAGAATGTTGGTTTCTTTCCAGCAAAGTAATAATGGTGTTAACATGTTGACGGTTGAGGATGAATGGTTATGGCAAGTTCAAATTTTTTCTGATGATTCGGGAGCCCATGGTTTGGTTTTCTGAGATGGTGATTGGACTGCTGAGTCATGGCCGGATTCTTGGAGAGAGGCACACCATAGCATTTCGTTTCTGGAGTTTTTTTCCATTTGATGGTTGCTTTAGTGTTGTGTGGTAACCTTTTAGCAAACAGGCGAGTGATTTTTAATGTGGATAGCCAAACAGTTGTTAATTTAGTCAATTCACAGAAGGCTCGAGATGAAAAAGTTTTGAAGTTGTTGCGTTTATTTTTGCTTCATTGTCTGAAATTCAATATTTTGTTTAAGGGTCAGTATGTTCCAGGTGTGAATAATGATATCACTGATGGGCTATCTCGTTCACAGTGGCAGAGATTCGGTGTACTGGTGCCGGGAGCAGATTTGCTTAAAACGGCTTTGACGGTGGACCTTTGGGAGCTGGGAATCTAAGGATGTTACAATTGATTTGTCAATCCATTGCTCCATCTACTTTGAGGTCATATGGCAAGGCCTAGGCAGAATTTATTGAGTCTGGTGCATTGAGGAGGTATGAGGGACCTTACATGTCACGGTATAGGAGGGAGGATGGAGTCTGCTTCATTATGACACATATTGACCTAGGATTGGCGGTGGTGGCTATAACAGGGAAGATGGCAGGTATTACATTTTTCGGTAAGTACTTTTGGGATTATGATACCATGGAAGGAGAAATGTGTAGGAGAATTGTTGCTGGCTGGGCGATGGAGGATGGATCCAGGTTGGATCAATGGCATCCTATTTCCATGCAAAAGCTGAGGGATATTTTGGGGGTTTTGAATTCTGCTTTTCCTGTTGGGAGGGCTGATAGTATAGATGATTCTTCTCCTGAAAAACAACTATATCATGATTGCAGGCACACCTGCACTATGTAGACCAGGGTGGCCGAGTGGTTAAGGTGTTGGACTTAAGATCCAATGGACATGTGTCTGCGTGGTTCGAGCCCCACTCCTGGTATATCATTTTTTCTCTCCCGTGACACTGTTCATTTCAATTTCACGCACTTTTCAGTTGCTCCTGATTAATATTAAAATAAGAGCTACATATAAAATCTTCATATCGATTAACGTGTATTTTTCTACCCCCAAAAAAGTAAACGCCTTGTATTGTACATTTCTCTTTGAAACTTAGTAACCTTTTGTTGCAGGTTGTATTACAGTATGCTTTTTCGTTTATTATAGGTGACTTATTTGTTTATGATACCTGACTTAATGCTTTCCATTTGGTGCATAATGAATTACAAAATCTCTCTACCAGGAGTGGGGCTTGAACCCACGTGGACACATGTCCATTGGATCTTAAGTCCAACGCCTTAACCACTCGGCCATCCTGGTACCTGTGCAGGAAAGGGCAACAACATGGCACTTATTATAGATATCAAGAGTGCTCACTGTGTGACATTGAGCTTTCTATATATATATATATTTTCATATCTATATATTTTATCAGGTTACGCAAAACACATTTCAGGAATACAAGGTAATGTCATGCCTCTCCTCTATAAAACGTGCATGTACTTAATAAAAAAAAAAATACAACCATACCTATCAAACATGTTTAAGATTATCAGCGTGTAGGACGAAAAAAGGTGCGCTTTTTTCACACCGTTTTTGTCACATGTCCTATTAAATATGTCTGCAAATTGACGATAATCTTAAGAAATATCACACTAACCCCTTTTCAAGACTCAAAACTACACTTCACACAATCTAAAACACTTTGGGACAGATTTACAAGGCCCTTGCGGCCCTTAGCGCTACATTTGCAGAATTTATTTTGCCGCAAATGTGAAGATCATAGGCCACTACCATAGCAAAATATTTACAAGGTGGCGCAAGCTAGGTTTGCGCCAACTTGTTAACACTTTGCGCCACATCATGCATAATATATGCATGATGTGTGCAAAGGGGGCGTTCCCTTGTTAGAGAGTGGGCACGCTCGTTCCTCACCTGACAGGTTGCTTTTTGAGGATGGTGTCTCTGGGGCTGGTGTTGTAGCCAAGAGCGAACTCTTGACTCCGCGTGGGTCGCTTCGTTTGCCGCACTGCACGGGAATGGCTGGGAGGCATAGAGTTGGCAGTAGAGGAAGCGGTGTGGTGGGGAAGGGTCAGGCATAATTTATACAAGGTGGGCGTTCGCCCATTAGGGAGCCCGAAAAAATGGCGCAAGGCAATCTAAGAGATTTCCTTGCGCCATTTGTTTTACACTTTCAACGCCTACTCAGAGGAGGCGTTAAAAGGGGGAATACCATTATTTATAATGGGCCCCTATGTACTCTGCAGGATTAGTCCCAAAATGATGGCGCTACTCCTGCAGAGTACATCAATAGCGTAAAAAATATAACGCTAATGCCCCTACCCTGTGCCATGGTGCGCCGTATTATTATATATATAGCTCACACATGGTGGCGGTACAGGGGCGTTAAGGGGTGCAAGGAACGTGGCGCTGCACCGGCAGAGCCACTTTCCTTAAATCTGCCCCTTTGTGTTTGTCTCGGAGCAACAGGTGGTTTATAATTTTGACACAAGTGAGGTCAATTTCAATAGAGTCCAGCAATTACAGGAAGATGGGCATAGCTTTGTTAGGGGTGAGCTTAAGAAAGCACACCCTGGGGCGGCTGAAGCATTTTTGGGGTGTGACAGCTCCTTTGGGCTTCGCAGCTCAGGAGGACGAGCCATGCCAAAGGACGTCATGAAAAATAAGGCAACAGCGGAGACGCCGGTAAAGGTCTGGGCACCTTTAAAATGCCGGTCATAAGAGAGGGTTGCATCCAGAGCGATCAACCCGATTACAAGGGAGTGGCCTGGTGAATCATTTGATTTAGGGTACAATCACGGCTTCAAGATCCCAGCTATCAGCCAAGGTGCTGTCTCGTTGGCTTCTGGGCTCATTTTGCATGATGAATTGATGGATTACGATGTCGACCAGGAGACTAAGGAGGGGGAGAATTGTGAGGGTGGGGATGAGACTGCGGGGAAGGAGATGCAGCAAGGAAATTAGGTGAGCTGTTCTAACAGAGGAAGGAGTTTTGGTGTGTTTCAGGATTTGCCCCCTTTGATGGTGCAGCGTAATCGGAAAGTCAAGATGAATAATCAGGTACCTGCAAGTGGTTTCATTCAAAAAAGGTGAGACACAGGCTGCTGTGGCTATGGGGTGTGAAGAGTTAAGCATGAAGGTAGTGTGTTTGGTGTCTGTAACAGTGGGTAATACCCTTTTGCATTAGCATAAGGAAGTTTGGGTAGATTGAGTGGGAAAGATGATGCAAATAATGAAGCAGTTAAAGATGCAGACAAAGTCCATTTGGGGGGGCTGTGAACAAAAAAGTCGAAGTCAATGATGGTAAGTCAGAGGCAAGTGGTGAGGAGGCTTCTAAGGCAGAGCCAGGTAAGGAAAAAGGAAACTCAGGTGAGGGTAGTGTAAAAAGTAAAAAGTTGCCATAAATGGGGTTGTTCTTGCCTTTGGGGGCGCATCTCACCCAAGCCATGAAGGAAAACATTTGTAAAGGTGAGTTTGTTGATGTTTTTAAATTATTACATAGAGAAGTGTGGGCTAAGGAAGGGTCAAAGGAGGAGGAATGGGAATTAGCCAGGAGGCCGAAAGTTCCCACTACCCTTGAGAATTGGATGTCAGTATTCTTAATCATTGCTAGCGTTTATTGTGAGAGGCATCCGGAGCAATGTATTTCTCAATTAAAATACATGGACGTTTTTAGGTGGGCTCAAATAGACTATGGTGGTTTTCGATGTTTTAGATATAATGAAGAACTTAGAGCCCAGATGGCATTATTTCCAGATAAAGAATGGTGAGATATTTATAATGAGCTTTGGATGCAATGGTTGTGTACTTCCAAGAATGCCTCAGCGTTACACACAGCTAGTGGTCTTCTGGTTCCTTACAAGCCCTGTCAGGGGCATCCCAACCAATCTGGGGTGGGTAGTTTCACGAGAGCTCAGTTCCCACAGAATGGATCTTGTTGGTCCTTCAACAGAGGGTCATGCACACGACTCCAGTGCAAGTTCATGCACAATTGCTCCAGTTGCAGGGGCAAACATCCATTGGTGCAATGTTTCGGAGGGATGCAATGGGGATGGAAGGCTAATGCAGGTAGAGGTGGTGATAGGGGAAGGGGTCGGATGCAGCAGATGGTGGGAAAAGGGCCCTTCTCCTAATCAATTAGATATTTTGTTTTATTGGTTGCAGTTTTATCTGAGGCGTGAGGAGGCCAAGTTACTGTACTAGAGTTTTCTTGAGGGTTTCAAGCTATGTTATCAAGGTCATAGAAGACAGAGGAAAAATTTGAAATCTGCAGTTGAGAATCCGGAAGTGGTGAGAAAAAAATTGAGGAAGGAATTGGAGGCTAGCAGAATGGTGGGTCCATGTGATACATGGCCGATTCATAACTTAACAATTTCACCACTGGGTGTTGTGCCTAAAACACAACAAGGTGAGTTTAGATTGATTCATCATCTATCGTGGGCTGCAGGGGAGTCAGTTAATGATTTAATTGCACATGAAGACTCCATAGTGCATTGCACATCAGTGGAAGAGGCAATTAAGTTGGTAAGGGCTTGTGGAAGGAAGGCACAAATGGCAAAGTTAGACATTCAATCTGTCTTTTGACTATTGCCGGTACATGCTGAGGATTTTTCATTGTTGGGTCTTTAATCTGAGGATTCCATATATGTGGATATAATGTTGCCAATGGGCTGTTCTGTTTCTTGTTCCCTGTTTGAAACTTGTAGTTGTTTTTTGCAGTGGTTTTTTCAACAGAAGACTGGGCTCGGGCATGTCACGAACTACCTAGGTGACTCTTTTCTGATGGGCTTGCAGTGATCCAATGAATGTAAAAAAGGGTTAATTGAATTTCAGAAGTGTATGGAGGAGATGGAAGTACCTTTGGCTCCGGATAAGACTGAAGTCCCTGCTATATTGGACTCAGAGAAATCTGAGGTACGGTTGCCGGTGGATAAGTGCAAAAGTTGATTTCTCTGTTGGAGGAGGCTGTTTCCAAGGATAAGCTGGAGTTACAGCAGGTGCAAGCCTTATTGGGTTCTTTGAAGTTTGCGTGCCGTTTGGTGAGAGTTGGTAGAGCTCTTTGTAGGTGCCTTGGTTTTTCAGTCAAAGGTGCTGTTTTACCTCATCCCAGAATTCGGCTTAAAGAGGTCATCAATGCTGACTTCAGAATGTTGGTTTCTTTCCAACAAAGTAATAATGGTGTTAACATGTTGACGGTTGAGGATGAATGGTTATGGCAAGTTAACAAAAATTCTGATGATTCGGGAGCCCATGATTTGGTTTTCTGAGATGGTGATTGGACTGCTGAGTCGTGTCCGGATTCTTGGAGAAAGGCACACCATAGCATTTTGTTTCTGGAGTTTTTTTCCATTTGATGGTTGCTTTAGTGTTGTGTGGTAACCTTTCAGCAAACAGGCGAGTGGTTTTTAATGTGGATAGCCAAACAGTTGTTAATTTAGATAATTCACAGAAGGCTCGAGATGAAAAAGTTTTGAAGTTGTTGCGTTTATTTTTGCTTCATTGTCTGAAATTCAATATTTTGTTTAAGGGTCAGTATGTTCCAGGTGTGAATAATGATATCACTGATGGGCTATCTCGTTCACAGTGGCAGAGATTCGGTGTACTCGTGCCGGGAGCAGATTTGCTTAAAACGGCTTTGACGGTGGACCTTTGGGAGCTGGGAATCTATGGATGTTACAATTGATTAGTCAGTCCATTGCTCCATCTACTTTGAGGTCATATGGCAAGGCCTAGGCAGAATCTATTGAGTCTGGTGCATTGAGGAGGTATGAGGGACCTTATATGTCACGGTATAGGAGGGAGGATGGAGTCTGCTTCATTATGACACATATTGACCTAGGATTGGCGGTGGTGGCTATAACAAGGAAGATGGCAGGTATTACATTTTTTGGTAAGTACTTTTGGGATTATGATACCATGGAAGGAGAAATGTGTAGGAGAATTGTTGCTGGCTGGGCGATGGAGGGTGGATCCAGGTTGGATCAATGGCATCCTATTTCCATGCAAAAGCTGAGGGATATTTTGGGGGTTTTGAATTCTGCTTTTACTGTTGGGAGGGCTGATAGTATAGATGATTCTTCTCCTGAAAAACAACTATATCATGATTGCAGGCACACCTACACTATGTAGACCAGGGTGGCCGAGTGCTTAAGGCATTAGACTTAAGATCCAATGGACATGTGTCTGTGTGGGTTCGAGCCCCACTCCTGGTTTATCCTTTTTTCTCTCCCGTGACACTGTTCATTTCAATTTCACGCACTTTTCAGTTGCTCCTGATTATTATTAAAATAAGAGCTACATATAAAATCTTCATATCGATTAACGTGTATTTTTCTCCCCCAAAAAAAGTAAACGCCTTGTATTGTACATTTCTCTTTGAAACTTAGTAACCTTTTGTTGCAGGTTGTATTACAGTATGCTTTTTCGTTTATTATAGGTGACTTATTTGTTTATGATACCTGACTTAATGCTTTCCATTTGGTGCATAAGGAATTACAAAATATCTCTACCAGGAGTGGGGCTTGAACCCACATGGACACATGTCCATTGGATCTTAAGTCCAACGCCTTAACCACTCGGCCATCCTGGTACCTGTGCTGGAAAGGGCAACAACATGGCACTTATTATAGATATCAAGAGTGCTCACTGTGTGACATTGAGCTTTCTATATATATATATATTTTCATATCTATATATTTTATCAGGTTACGCAAAACACATTTCAGGAATACAAGGTAATGTCATGCCTCTCCTCCATAAAACGTGCATGTACTTAAAAAAAAAAAAATACAACCATACCTATCAAACATGTTTAAGATTATCAGCGTGTAGGACGAAAAAAGGTGCGCTTTTTTCACACCGTTTTTGTCACATGTCCTATTAAATATGTCTGCAAATTGACGTTAATCTTAAGAAATATCACACTAACCCCTTTTCAAGACTCAAAACTACACTTCACACAATCTAAAACACTTTGGGACAGATTTACAAGGCCCTTGCGGCCCTTAGCGCTACATTTGCAGAATTTATTTTGCCGCAAATGTGAAGATCATAGGCCACTACCATAGCAAAATATTTACAAGGTGGCGCAAGCTAGGTTTGCGCCAACTTGTTAACACTTTGCGCCACATCATGCATAATATATGCATGATGTGTGCAGAGGGGGCGTTCCCTTGTTAGAGAGTGGGCACGCTCGTTCCTCACATGACAGGTTGCTTTTTGAGGATGGTGTCTCTGGGTCTGGTGTTGTAGCCAAGAGCGAACTCTTGACTCCGCGTGGGTCGCTTCGTTTGCCGCACTGCACAGGAATGGCTGGGAGGCATAGAGTTGGCAGTAGAGGAAACGGTGTGGTGGGGAAGGGTCAGGCATAATTTATACAAGGTGGGCGTTCGCCTATTAGGGAGCCCGAAAAAATGGCGCAAGGCAGTCTAAGAGATTTCCTTGCGCCATTTGTTTTACACTTTCAACGCCTACTCAGAGGAGGCGTTAAAAGGGGGAATACCATTATTTATAATGGGCCCCTACGTACTCTGCAGGATTAGTCCCAAAATGATGGCGCTACTCCTGCAGAGTACATCAATAGCGTAAAAAATATAACGCTAATGCCCCTACCCTGTGCCATGGTGCGCCGTATTATTATATATATAGCTCACACATGGTGGCGGTACAGGGGCGTTAAGGGGTGCAAGGAACGTGGCGCTGCACCGGCAGAGCCACTTTCCTTAAATCTGCCCCTTTGTGTTTGTCTCCGAGCAACAGGTGGTTTATAATTTTGACACAAGTGAGGTCAATTTCAATAGAGTCCAGCAATTACAGGAAGATGGGCATAGCTTTGTCAGGGGTGAGCTTAAGAAAGCACACCCTGGGGCGGCTGAAGCATTTTTGGGGTGTGACAGCTCCTTTGGGCTTCGCAGCTCAGGAGGACGAGCCATGCCAAAGGACGTCATGAAAAAAATAAGGCAACAGCGGAGACGCCGGTAAAGGTCTGGGCACCTTTAAAATGCCGGTCATAAGAGAGGGTTGCATCCAGAGCGATCAACCCGATTACAAGGGAGTGGCCTGGTGAATCATTTGATTTAGGGTACAATCACGGCTTCAAGATCCCAGCTATCAGCCAAGGTGCTGTCTTGTTGGCTTCGGGGCTCATTTTGCATGATGAATTGATGGATTACGATGTCGACCAGGAGACTAAGGAGGGGGAGAATTGTGAGGGTGGGGATGAGACTGCGGGGAAGGAGATGCAGCAAAGAAATTAGGTGAGCTGTTCTAACAGAGGAAGGAGTTTTGGTGTGTTTCAGTATTTGCCCCCTTTGATGGTGCAGCGTAATCGGAAAGTCAAGACGAATAATCAGGTACCTGCAAGTGGTTTCATTCAAAAAAGGTGAGACACAGGCTGCTGTGGCTATGGGGTGTGAAGAGTTAAGCATGAAGGTAGTGTGTTTGGTGTCTGTAACAGTGGGTAATACCCTTTTGCGTTAGCATAAGGAAGTTTGGGTAGATTGAGTGGGAAAGATGATGCAAATAATGAAGCAGTTAAAGATGCAGACAAAGTCCATTTGGGGGGGCTGTGAACAAAAAAGTCGAAGTCAATGATGGTAAGTCAGAGGCAAGTGGTGAGGAGGCTTCTAAGGCAGAGCCAGGTAAGGAAAAAGGAAACTCAGGTGAGGGTAGTGTAAAAAGTAAAAAGTTGCCATATATGGGGTTGTTCTTGCCTTTGGGGGCGCATCTCACCCAAGCCATGAAGGAAAACATTTGTAAAGGTGAGTTTGTTGATGTTTTTAAATTATTACATAGAGAAGTGTGGGCTAAGGAAGGGTCAAAGGAGGAGGAATGGGAATTAGCTAGGAGGCCGAAATTTCCCACTACCCTTGAGAATTGGATGTCAGTATTCTTAATCATTGCTAGCGTTTATTGTGAGAGGCATCCGGAGCGATGTATTTCTCAATTAAAATACATGGACGTTTTTAGGTGGGCTCAAATAGACTATGGTGGTTTTGGATGTTTTAGATATAATGAAGAACTTAGAGCCCAGATGGCATTATTTCCGGATAAAGAATGGTGAGATATTTATAATGAGCTTTGGATGCAATGGTTGTGTACTTCCAAGAATGCCTCAGCGTTACACACAGCTAGTGGTCTTCTGGTTCCTTACAAGCCCTGTCAGGGGCATCCCAACCAATCTGGGGTGGGTAGTTTCACGAGAGCTCAGTTCCCACAGAATGGATCTTGTTGGTCCTTCAACAGAGGGTCATGCACACGACTCCAGTGCAAGTTCATGCACAATTGCTCCAATTGCAGGGGCAAACATCCATTGGTGCAATGTTTTGGAGGGATGCAAGGCTAATGCAGGTAGAGGTGGTGATAGGGGAAGGGGTCGGATGCAGCAGATGGTGGGAAAAGGGCCCTTCTCCTAATAAATTAGATATTTTGTTTTATTGGTTGCAGTTTTATCCGAGGCGTGAGGAGGCCAAGTTACTGTACTAGAGTTTTCTTGAGGGTTTCAAGCTATGTTATCAAGGTCATAGAAGACAGAGAAAAAATTTGAAATCTGCAGTTGAGAATCCGGAAGTGGTGAGAAAGAAATTGAGGACGGAATTGGAGGCTGGCAGAATGGTGGGTCCATGGGATACCTGGCCGATTCATAACTTAACAATTTCACCACTGGGTGCTGTGCCTAAAACACAACAAGGTGAGTTTAGATTGATTCATCATCTATCGTGGGCTGCAGGGGAGTCAGTTAATGATTTAATTGCACATGAAGACTCCATAGTGCATTGCACATCAGTGGAAGAGGCAATTAAGTTGGTAAGGGCTTGTGGAAGGAAGGCACAAATGGCAAAGTTAGACATTCAATCTGTCTTTTGACTATTGCCGGTACATCCTGAGGATTTTTCATTGTTGGGTCTTTAATCTGAGGATTCTATATTTGTGGATATAATGTTGCCAATGGGCTGTTCTGTTTCTTGTTCCCTGTTTGAAACTTGTAGTTGTTTTTTGCAGTGGTTTTTCCAACAGAAGACTGGGCTCGGGCATGTCACGAACTACCTAGGTGACTCTTTTCTGATGGGCTTGCAGTGATCCAATGAATGTAAAAAAGGGTTAATTGAATTTCAGAAGTTTATGGAGGAGATGGAAGTACCTTTGGCTCCGGATAAGACTGAAGGCCCTGCTATATTGAACTCAGAGTAATCTGAGGTACGGTTTCCGGTGGATAAGTGCAAAAGTTGATTTCTCTGTTGGAGGAGGCTGTTTCCACGGATAAGCTGGAGTTACAGCAGGTGCAAGCCTTATTGGGTTCTTTGAAGTTTGCGTGCCGTGTGGTGAAAGTTGGTAGAGCTCTTTGTAGGTGCCTTGGTTTTTCAGTCAAAGGTGCAGTTTTACCTCATTCCAGAATTCGGCTTAAAGAGGTCATCAATGCTGACTTCAGAATGTTGGTTTCTTTCCAGCAAAGTAATAATGGTGTTAACATGTTGACGGTTAAGGATGAATGGTTATGGCAAGTTCAAATTTTTTCTGATGATTCGGGAGCCCATGGTTTGGTTTTCTGAGATGGTGATTGGACTGCTGAGTCATGGCCGGATTCTTGGAGAGAGGCACACCATAGCATTTCGTTTCTGGAGTTTTTTTCCATTTGATGGTTGCTTTAGTGTTGTGTGGTAACCTTTTAGCAAACAGGCGAGTGGTTTTTAATGTGGATAGCCAAACAGTTGTTAATTTAGTCAATTCACAGAAGGCTCGAGATGAAAAAGTTTTGAAGTTGTTGCGTTTATTTTTGCATCATTGTCTGAAATTCAATATTTTGTTTAAGGGTCAGTATGTTCCAGGTGTGAATAATGATATCACTGATGGGCTATCTCGTTCACAGTGGCAGAGATTCGGTGTACTGGTGCCGGGAGCAGATTTGCTTAAAACGGCTTTGACGGTGGACCTTTGGGAGCTGGGAATCTAAGGATGTTACAATTGATTAGTCAGTCCATTGCTCCATCTACTTTGAGGTCATATGGCAAGGCCTAGGCAGAATCTATTGAGTCTGGTGCATTGAGGAGGTATGAGGGACCTTACATGTCACGGTATAGGAGGGAGGATGGAGTCCGCTTCATTATGACACATATTGACCTAGGATTGGCGGTGGTGGCTATAACAAGGAAGATGGCAGGTATTACATTTTTTGGTAAGTACTTTTGGGATTATGATACCATGGAAGGAGAAATGTGTAGGAGAATTGTTGCTGGCTGGGCGATGGAGGGTGGATCCAGGTTGGATCAATGGCATCCTATTTCCATGCAAAAGCTGAGGGATATTTTGGGGGTTTTGAATTCTGCTTTTCCTGTTGGGAGGGCTGATAGTATAGATGATTCTTCTCCTGAAAAACAACTATATCATGATTGCAGGCACACCTGCACTATGTAGACCAGGGACGAGTGCTTAAGGCATTGGACTTAAGATCCAATGGACATGTGTCTGTGTGGGTTCGAGCCCCACTCCTGGTTTATCCTTTTTTCTCTCCCGTGACACTGTTCATTTCAATTTCACGCACTTTTCAGTTGCTCCTGATTATTATTAAAATAAGAGCTACATATAAAATCTTCATATCGATTAACGTGTATTTTTCTCCCCCAAAAAAAGTAAACGCCTTGTATTGTACATTTCTCTTTAAAACTTAGTAACCTTTTGTTGCAGGTTGTATTACAGTATGCTTTTTCGTTTATTATAGGTGACTTATTTGTTTATGATACCTGACTTAATGCTTTCCATTTGGTGCATAAGGAATTACAAAATATCTCTACCAGGAGTGGGGCTTGAACCCACGTGGACACATGTCCATTGGATCTTAAGTCCAACGCCTTAACCACTCGGCCATCCTGATACCTGTGCTGGAAAGGGCAACAACATGGCACTTATTATAGATATCAAGAGTGCTCACTGTGTGACATTGAGCTTTCTATATATATATATATTTTCATATCTATATATTTTATCAGGTTACGCAAAACACATTTCAGGAATACAAGGTAATGTCATGCCTCTCCTCTATAAAACGTGCATGTACTTAATAAAAAAAAAAATACAACCATACCTATCAAACATGTTTAAGATTATCAGCGTGTAGGACGAAAAAAGGTGCGCTTTTTTCACACCGTTTTTGTCACATGTCCTATTAAATATGTCTGCAAATTGACGTTAATCTTAAGAAATATCACACTAACCCCTTTTCAAGACTCAAAACTACACTTCACACAATCTAAAACACTTTGGGACAGATTTACAAGGCCCTTGCGGCCCTTAGCGCTACATTTGCAGAATTTATTTTGCCGCAAATGTGATGATCATAGGCCACTACCATAGCAAAATATTTACAAGGTGGCGCAAGCTAGGTTTGCGCCAACTTGTTAACACTTTGCGCCACATCATGCATAATATATGCATGATGTGTGCAAAGGGGGCGTTCCCTTGTTAGAGAGTGGGCACGCTCGTTCCTCACCTGCGAGGTTGCTTTTTGAGGATGGTGTCTCTGGGGCTGGTGTTGTAGCCAAGAGCAAACTCTTGACTCCGCGTGGGTCGCTTCGTTTGCCGCACTGCACGGGAATGGCTGGGAGGCATAGAGTTGGCAGTAGAGGAAGCGGTGTGGTGGGGAAGGGTCAGGCATCATTTATACAAGGTGGGCGTTCGCCCATTAGGGAGCCCGAAAAAATGG